>NC_041387.1:583978135-583981689 GCF_002162155.2 Triticum dicoccoides
GGGGGGGGGGGGCGCCCCCACCCTCCTGGCCAGGGTGTGGGCCCCCTCTGGTATTTTCTTTGCTCAATAATTCTTATTAATTCCAAAGTGACTTCCGTGGAGTTTCAAGATTTTTGGAGCTGTGCAGAATAGGTTTCCAATATTTGCTCCTTTTCCAGCCAGAATTCTAGCTGCCGGCATTCTCCCTCTTCATGATAAACCTTGTAAAATAAGAGAGAATAACCATAACTATTGTGACATAACGTGTAATAACAACCCATAATGCAATAAATATCGATATAAAAGCATGATGCAGAATGGACGTATCAGCTCGCCCAAGCTTAGACCTCACTTGTCCTCAAGCGGAAGCCGAAATCAAAAAATATGTCCACATGTTTAGAGATAGAGGTGTCGATAAAAATAAAATACGGAGATGAGGGCATCATGATCATTCTTATAACAGCAACATATATGGATTTTATCATATGATTTCTTATGCTCAAGTACCAATCTATTCACAATGTCAAGTATGGATCATAAACTTCATTGAGAACTAACAAACTAACATCTCAGTCATTAAAGCAATTGCAATTTATCATAACATCAAAACGAGTCAAGAATAGAGCTTTTCAGCAAGTCCACATACTCAACTATCATATAGTCTTCTAACACTCATGCAATCACTACTAGAGAAAAGCTTACCAGTAGCGCTTGTTTTTGTGCTACCAGTAGCGCGGGTACCAGCGCTACTGCTATGACGCTACAACTATTTTCTAGCAGTAGCGTGTTTATAGACCAGCGCTACTGGTAAGTTCAACTACTAGTAGCGCGTTTTTAGGCCAGCGCTACTGCTAACATTTATGTTTTCTTTTTAATATTTTTGCGTTGTACATGTTTAAACAGATATATCTTTTATACAATAACAACTCATCATGAACTAGCATGTTTAAATAGCATATTCATTACCAGTAGTCATCACCACCAAACAATGTTCGTCAATGAGACATCATATATATAACAAGTTGGTCACTAGTCATAATCACAACTCCTCATCCTCCTCATCAACTCTAACACATTATAGCACATAATAACACATTCTACCTAGGACCTACTCCTCTCATAGGACCTACTCTACCCTCTCTTAGGTAAAATATCATAAAACAAGATATGCATTGACTCTTCATTAAGGAAACTGAACTCTCCATAATGAAGAACGGAGATCATCCTGTCTCCAAGTCTTGGCCTACGCACAATGTTGCTTCCAAGTAGCTCTCTACAATGGTTGAAACATTTTTTTCCAATCATTTATTATCATGGCTTCCTCGCTTTTAGAAATCCGGTATGGACAGGAGTGATGTGGATACTATGGCTGACCTGGCCGTGGTGGCCATAAGCTCATAACTTCAACGCGACCTCTTGGCAACATCAGATGAGGCACACAATCCATCGGGATTTTCTGTTCAAAAACATAGTAATAACTTTATAGTTAGCAATGTAGTTAGCAATGTTCAAAGATGCACGGATGTCGTAATAGTAGAAAATCTTACCATGATATCTCCATTGTTGTTACCATAGCACACCGGGTGCACTAGTGGCACATATGGACCAAAATTTTGAGGAATTCGATAATAGCTATTGTAATTCTCAAGATCAGTAAAAAAAGTGATAAGACCATGTTTCTCCTTATAAGTTAATTGTGCTTCATCATTGTAGTAGTAGGTTCTGTCTACCATCTTCCGTACATTTTTTAAAGAATGAAAATAAGCTGTCAAATATTTTGAAATTAACAATATAAATTACTTAGTAAATATGTTTAAGAAACTCACACGGCGGTAGAACTGGAAGCGTGTCAACAAGGACCCAAATGTTCATATCATTTTTGTCGATGTTAGGATCACCAAGATCAAAGGTGAGAAGCATACCCTCATGAAAATCATACGCCTTGGAAAGGGCTTCCCAATTTGGGCAACCAAAATTGGATGAGTTCACAGAATTGTATAGTTTTACGGCAAAATCATAACCATGATGTGTCCTTAGTTGAATTATCTTTGTCTCCGTGCTTTCATGATCTTCAAAACCCATCTTCTCCAAGACATAGCGTCTTGCATGGCATGGGATAAGCTAGTCGAATTGTAAAAGACGGAAATTACACGTTGAAGAAGCAGAGAAGTCGTGCAAAAATAACATAAAAAACTTGTCATCGTTGTGTATCGTATCAACATCGAAGGTCTCTTGGAGCTTGATGCTGAAGCGCTGACCTTCTACCAGGTGAGGCCTGTCGCACAAACCGTGCTTATCTTCGTAGTAACCGCACATGGTGAATTCCCTTTCGTCGTCAGACATTTCCTAATAAGTAATTAATAATCCATCATGAATACATATGTAGTAGTTTGTAGCACAAACCGCGCTCATCTTTTGCATTTAATAAGCGAATAACTAATAGGTAATTAATAATCCATCATCGAATACATATATAGTAGTTTGTAGCAAAGATCATCATATAATAAGACTAATACATCTCGAATAATAGCTCCTCTGGGTTCAGTGGGCCGCGGTGGACACCCAAAGAGAAGGAACCATCACCGGATCATAGCTTCGGTGAGATCCCCAAATAATCTGCCAGGTATTGGAGAACCGGCCGTTCGCCAACGCAACCAAGTAGCGCTGGACATGCGCGTTCTCCTTCATGACACGGTGTTGAACCACCTGCGCGGGAGACTAAAGCCTCTCCACCGATGCAGGCCCACGTGACCGCCACCAAAGAAGCTTCGGGTCGACGACAGGCTAGCTCCTCACTAAGCTGCGCTCACCAGAAGGTAGCACAACCCAGTACCAGCCCGCCGGAGCCTAGTCCCGGACATGGCCCCTCGGCTCAAGCAGGAGTCCTCCGCCAAGTTGACGACGAGGATGCGGGATAGGCATCGTCGACATCGAGAACAAAATTCTTAATTATGAAAACAAAATTAATAAACAATTAGCAAAATTTGACATGACCTTTGCTAAAAACAGGACCAATCGAGCGCCTGAAATTTGCCAGAATGTAAACGAATCGACATTTCTGGCAAAACATAGGCCACTCGGAAAAATATGACATTGTCCAAAATGTGACATGTTCAAAATATGACATGTCCACTGCAAATTTGCATAAAACAGGAAAAATTGCTTTAACTAAAAAAATAACAACAATTGCTTTAACTAAAAAAATACCTAGAATTCTGCTAACTACACCTAAAACAACTAAAACACCTAAAATTCTGTTGACCACACCTAAAACAACTAAACCACCTAAAATTCTATTAACTACACCAAAAACAACTAAAACACCTAAAACAACTAAAACACCTAAAACAAATTCAACATTATTCTAAGAACACCTACATTATTCTAAGAACCTACCTTTTTAACTAAAACACCTACAAATTTAACTAAAACACCTAAAAATTCAACTAAAGCACCTACATTATTTAACTAAAACACCTACAAATTTAGCTAAAACACCTAAAAATTAACTACTCTCTAATAACTATAACTAGGGAGGGAGGGAGGAGGAAGGAGGGAGGAGTATACCTCTCGGT
>NC_041387.1:583982211-583984161 GCF_002162155.2 Triticum dicoccoides
GGTGGCCACCGGCAGGAGAGGAGGGCCGGCGCCGGGGAGGGCAGCCGGAGTAGGATGCGGGGGCGGCGGACAGATCGGGGGACGACTGGGATTCGATCTGGTGCGTGTGAGTGTGAGTGAGGGGAGGGGTGGTGCGCGGGCCAGCGCAGGGGGAAGCAGAGAGGTGGGCTTAGCGGCAGCGCGGGGTAGGCAGCCCAGCGCTATAGCTAAAGCTATAACGGGGGCCAGAGAGCGTGGCCCATTAGCAGTAGCGCTGGCTGTGAAATCCAGCGTAACTACTAACATGCACTTGTAGCGCTTGTGCTGGCCGGCGCTACTGCTAAATAACAGTAGCGATGGGTATCTAACCAACGCTACTGCTAAATGTCTATCTATAAGCATTTTCCTAGTTGTGAATACTTAGGGTTATGGAGTTTTAATCGGACACTGAGAAAGATAGGGGCTTATTATGTTTCCTCCCAACGTATTCACCTTTGGGTGATGTCAACAATAATAATTCATGCTAACTTACATCTAATTGGATATATATATCAGGATCTTTCCAACACGAGGTGCTTGCCAAAAGGATAAAATGAAAAAGGGACAGGTGAAGATCACCTTGACTCCTGCATAAAGTAAAGACATAAAGTAAAAGATAGGCCCTTCGTAGAGGGAAGCAAAGGTTGTCATGTGCTTTTAGGGTTGGATGCACAAAATCTTAATGCAAAAGAACGTCACTTTATATTGCCACTTGTGATATGAACCTTTATTATGAAGTCCGTCGCTTTTATTACTTCCATATCACACGATCGTATAAAGCTTATTTTCTCCGCACTAATAAGTCATACATATTTAGAGAGCAATTTTTATTGCTTGCAGCATGACAACTTACTTGAAGGATCTTACTCAATCCATAGGTAGGTATGGTGGACTCTTATGGCAAAACTGGGTTTAAGGATATTTGGAAGCACAAGTAGTATCTCTACTTGGTGCAAGGAACTTTTGGCTAGCATGAGGGGGAAAGGCAAGCTCAACATGTTTGAAAGATCCATGACAATATACTTTAACTAATATGTGAGAAAACATAAACCGTTACGTTGTCTTCCTTGTCCAACATCAACTCTTTAGCATGTCATACTTTAATGAGTGCTCACAATCATAAAAGATGTCCAAGATAGTATATTTATATATGAAAACCTCTCTTTCTATATTACTTCCTATTAATTGCAACAATGACCAGAACTATGTTTGTCAACTCTCAACAACTTTTATGCCTCATACTTTTTATATGTGAAGTCATTACTATCCATAAGATCAATATGAACTCTTTTATTTCTTTTTATTCTTTCTATTTTCTCAAGATCATAGCAAGATAGCAGAGCCCTTGACTCAACACTAATCTTTCTTATATAGCTCACGGACTCGATTACATAAAGAGATCACAAAGCAAAATTCAAAACTAATTCATACCATAACTTCAATCTACTAGATCAAGATATTATTAAAAGGATAGAACTAACACTACTGGAATTAGCTACTTTGCCATCTGCCAGCTCTTTGCCGTCAGCTAGCAGACGGCAAAGAAGCTCTTTGCCATCAGCTACCCGAAAGCAGATGGCAAAGAACTGGCTGATGGCAAAGAAAGCCTTTTCCATCAGCCTGTTCTTTGCCGTCCGCTAGCTGACGGCAAAGAATCTTTGCCGTCCGCTAGCAGACGGCAAAGAGGGAGGGGGCCCCCCACTGAGGAGCTGTTTAAAAAATACTTAACGTCCCCCCTCTTTGCCGTCTGCTAGCAGACGGCAAAGAGCAAAAAAGCGGACGGCAAAGAGGGCGGACGACAAACATTCAACATATCTAATGGCGCGCCCCACCCCGCCCTCTCTCTCTGTTTCTCTCCTGCTCCCACACGCGCGCCGCCGCCCTGAGCACTTGCCGCCGCCCGGTCGCCCCACCGCCTCGCCGCCCCACCGC
>NC_041387.1:583985527-583989872 GCF_002162155.2 Triticum dicoccoides
CACCCCGACCCGACACCCCGACCCCGAGACCCCGACCCCGACCCCGACCCCGACACCGACACCCCAACCCCGAGCCTGACCCGACACAATAAGGCGGATAAGGTGCCAGGTGTACGACCTGTATGCCATGGCCCACACTGGCTCTTACAAGAAAGTCAAGGAATTCTCTGCGTCTGACCTCGATGATCCAAAGAACTTCACCAACATCTCCGCCCACGACAAGCTCATGCAATATAGAGATCAAGGGAAGGCGAGGAAAGGGGAGGACTTTAACCCGAGCCAGGGTCCCATTGATACAGAGTTGCTGATGATATCTTGTGGCGGGAGGTCCCATGGCTCCATCGCCATGGGAGATGGACTTATCCGTTGTCCTAGCACTCTCCCGGAGATCAAGGCGCGCCAGTCGAGCTCCGCTCCTGAGATAAGGCCTCGTGAACGGCCAGTCCAACTCGCCATCAAGGTTAGTTATACATACTCAGCTATCTTTCTCCATTACATTGTGTGCGCTTCCATCAATGATTACAAATGGTCATGTGAGTGGTGTTGCAGGCTGCTATACAGAGTGAGAGAGATAGAACGGAGAAACTTCTGGCGGAGGCGGCGGAGAGGCAGCGGGAGTTGGAGGAGAGGACGACAAAGATGTTGGAGGAGGAGAGGGCACGGAATGACATGCAGGCAAGGGCCATGTATGAGCTCCTTGTGGTAAGTTTCTTCTGCAGATTACTTGCTAGTCTTAACATTTGAGTCTTATTACTAACTAGTATGACTCTGTTGTGAAAACCAAATGTGCAGTCTGTGCACGAGAAGTCCGGTCAGACCGCTCCGCCGATGCTAGTGATTGCTCCTGGGAGCACGGTGAGTTTAATTTGAATGGACATTACTTGCTAGTCTTAACATTTGAGTGTCATAATGCTAACGAGACATTGGAAATGATCTTTGGTGCAGCTTAACTCCAGAAATGCATCGCACGATCCTTCTCCAGCTACTGGCACGAGCCAGCCCGCTCCTACACCTCCCTGATCACGGTAAGTTCCTCTAGACTTAGACTTAGCTTTATTTCCTCCAATATGCTTACCATAATGACCTAGAGTTAGCTTCTTTTCCTTCAAAATTACTTAATAAGCTTACTTATGTCAAAAATTGCATAATTAACTTAGTTAGCTCATAAACGATCCATTTTACCTAAGTTAGCTCTAATATGACTCATTTTACCTTAGTTAGCTTACAAGTGATCCAATTTATCCAAGTTAGCTCTAAAATGACCCATTTTAGTAGATTAGCTCGTAAATGATCCATTTTACCTACGTTAGCTTTAAAATGACCCATTTCACCTAGGTTAGCTCCAAAATGACTCATTTCACCTAGGTTAGCTCCAAAATGACCCATTTCATGTAGGTTAGCTCCAAAATGACCCATTTCACCTAGATTTGATCCTAAACGATCAATTTCACCTAAGTTAGCTAAAAATGATCCATTTCACCTAAATTAGCTCTTAAATGATTCATTTCACCTAAGTTAGGTCATAAACAACCCATTTCAACTAACTTAGCTCATAAAAGCTCATAAATGATCCATTTCACCTAAGTTAGCTCAAAAACGATCCATTTCACCTGAGTTAGCTCATAAACGATCCATTTCACCTAAGTTAGCTCATAAACGACCCATTTAAACTAAGTTAGCTCATAAATGATCCATTTCAACTAAGTTAGCTCATAAATAACCCATTTCAACTTTGTTAGCTCATATATGATCCATTTCACCTAAGTTAGTTCATAAATGACATATACTTCTTGTTCTAGTCTTCTTCTTGTTCTAGTCACCTATTTTTAACTTTCTTATTTACCATTTTGTAGATTTCATTCACTTCATGGAAGCTAGCTTGCTATGATGGAGTGCTTGCTTTTCCTTTGATGAAACTTTGCATTGTATCTAGCTTGCTATGATAGAACTTGCTATCTTGATGAAACTTTGCATTGTAATATGTATATGGATGGAACTTGCTTATGTATGAACAATGTGTATGGATGGAACTTGCTTATATATGAACAATGTGTATGGATGAAACTGATGTGATATGTGATATGAAACTTATGTGCTGGATATGTGATATAGAAATATATCTATATATGTCATATATATTTCTGTGAAAATTGTTCGATTAAAAAAACAGAAAAAAGAGACAATATGCAGGCTCTTTGCTGTCTGCCACCGACGGCAAAGGGCTCTTTGCCATCAGCAGCGGACGGCAAAGAGGCCACGCGGCAGGCAACTATGCTTCCTGGGAGGCTGACCAATTTGGTCAGTTTGCCATCAGCAGCTGACGGCAAAGGCTTTGCCGTCCACAGCGAACGGCAAAGGCCTGCCGTTAACCACCTAACGGAGTAACAGCGCATTTATTGCCGTCCGTCTTCTTTGCCGTCCGCTGCTGATGGCAAAGGCCCCTTTGCCGTCAGCTGCCCGAAGCAGACGGCAACGCAGCTCTTTGCCGTCCCCTACTTTGCCATCACCTTTTGCCGTCCGCGGCTGACGGCAAAGGTCTTTTCCGTCCGCCATCCATGCCTTTGTCGTCCGCCGTGGCAGATGGCAAAGTAGCAGATTCCTGTAGTGTAAGTAAAACAGTAAAGATAGGAGGGTGATGGTGATACGATAATAGGGCACCTCCCCCAACCTTGGCAGTTGCCAAGGGGAGTGCCCATACCCATGTGATTATGTCCTCGAAGGTGGTGAAGAAGAAGTTGTTGATGATGTAGGCTTGTCATCCATCTTCCAAGGCATAGGCTCACCATCATAGAAGGATGATCGAGTCTTCGGGATCCTCAAATCTGCAGCCAAACTCATCCTCTTGAATCTATATTCATACTCACAGTTTTGGTTTTGCAGGTCATAGATCTGGGCTTGGAGGTGCTCGATCATCTCATGAAGCTTGAAGATGGTTTCGCCAATGTTCTTGGCGTCTAGCTTGTGGTTGTTGGTGAATTCCACGGTCATCATCTGGTTGGCGTTGAGTCCATGCTCCACCATCCCTTGGCACTTGAAAACTTGTTGTTCCATAGCTTCGAGCTTTGTCTCCACGCTTCCGGTACGCCTTGGTACCTCTACATCGCGGATGTGCAGCACCCCCTCATGCATCTCGATGGTTTGAGGGTGTTGCAGCACCTCCGCGAGAAAGGGGTTGATAAGCCTCTCGAAAAACTTGTCCTTGGGAGCGCTTGGAGACGTCATGGTGCTCTAGATCTGTCAGAAAACAGCTCGAAACAAAAACAGAGGATTTTTGCGTGATACAGTAGTCAAAACCTTCGGGAGATTATATGATGAATTTTTACCGACCAAAAGAAGTAACGTGCAAGAAATCGCAGTCCGGGAGGCACACGTGGTGCCCACGAGACAGGGGGTGCATCCTCCACCCTTGTGGAGGCCTCGTGTCCTTCCAGGATTACTTCTTGCTTCCCAAAATTCTTAAATAATCCAAAAACAGAGAAAAAACTGCCATTAGAATTGTTTTGGAGTCGGTTTACTTACCGTGCCACATACCTATTCCTTTCTGGAGTCTGAAACGTTCTGGAAAGTGTCCCTTATGTATTCCTCGAGGGTTCCGGTTTCAATAATATTAGTTTCAACATTTATAGGGTTACCTGAGATATAATGTTTGATTCTTTGACTGTTCACCACCTTCGGGTTTGTGCCTTCGAAGTTGTTGATTTTTATGGCACCGGAACGATAGACCTCCTCGATAACATAAGGTGGTGAACGGTAACGAGGATGCGGGATAGGCATCATCGACGTGGAGAACAAAATGCTTAATTATGAAAACAAAATTAATAAAAAATTAGCAAAATTTGACATGACCTTTGCTAAAAACAGGACCAATCGAGCGCCTGAAATTTTCCAGAACGTAAACGAATCGACATTTCTAGCAAAACATAGCCCACTCGGAAAAATATGACATTGTCCAAAATGTGACATGTTCAAAATATGACATGTCCACTGCAAATTTGCATAAAACGGGAAAAATTGCTTTAACTAAAAAAATAACAACAATTGCTTTAACTAAAAAAATACCTAGAATTCTGCTGACTACACCTAAAACAACTACACCACCTAAAATTCTATTAACTACACCTAAAACAACTAAAACAACTAAAACACCTAAAACAAATTCAACATTATTCTAAGAACACCTACATTATTCTAAGAACCTACCTTTTTAACTAAAACACCTACAAATTTAACTAAAACACCTACAAATTCAACTAAAACACCTAAAAATTAACTACTCTCTAATAACTATAACTAGGGAGGGAGGGAGGAGGAGGAAGGAGGGAGGAGTATACCTCTCGGTGGAGGA
>NC_041387.1:583990670-584116403 GCF_002162155.2 Triticum dicoccoides
GGCCGGTACCACATACCTATTCCTTTTCGGAGTCTGAAACATTCTAGAAAGTGTCCCTTATGTATTCCTCCGGGGTTACGGTTTCAATAATATTAGTTTCAACATTTATAGGGTTACCTGAGATATAATGTTTAATTCTTTGACCGTTCTGGAAAGTGTCCCTTATGTATTCCTCACGCTTTTGTATCATTTTTTCATGCCATCTTTTAACTTTTTCTTTGAACAGCTTGGCATTCTCATAGGCTTGGGTTCTCCATTCATCGAGTGAGCTAATATCAAATAACCTCTTCTCACGTGCAAGTTTGAAGTCATAGTTGAGCTCTTTAATGGCCCAATACGCCTTATGTTCGAGTTCAAGAGGTAAGTGACTTGCTTTTCCATATACCATCTTATACGGAGACGTACCCATAGGATTCTTGTATGCAGTTCTATAGGCCCATAAGGCATCATCAAGTTTTTTGGACCAATTCTTTCTAGATCTATTAATAGTCTTTTGCAAAATTAATTTGAGCTCTCTATTGCACAATTCTACTTGACCACTAGACTGTGGGTGTTAAGGAGATGCAATTCTATGATTAACATCATACTTAGCTAGCATTTTACGAAAAGCACCATGAATAAAATGTGAACCACCATTAGTCATAAGATATCTAGGGACTCCAAACCTCAGAAAAATAACTTCTTTAAGCATCTTAATAGGGGTGTTGTGATTACCACTACTAGTTGGAATAGCTTCTACCCACTTAGTAACATAATCAACAGCAACTAAAATATGTGTATCTATACTACTATATAGTGTACCAATAATATTACATAGGAGCCGTTGGATCTTTTCAATCGGACGGCTGTAGTTAAATGCTTCTAACTGGAGGAAACGTGGCTGCACAAGTGCCATTAGATCTGACAATCCTAAGGCCAGTAGCCCAGGGATTCGCCATGCGACACCATTCTCCTCTCACCAGCCCTGTGATGTGACTTTTTGTTCATAACTTCCACGTGAGGACCTTTCTGTTGTAAGCTGGCCATGTAGCATACGCCAGTAGTACATTCTAGAAGTGCCTACATAAGTGTCAATGCAGAGGCTACCTAGCAGCTAATAGCACCAAAGTACTAGCAGTATACTGTTTTTAACACAGTTCTAGCAATTTACTGTTGAACGCATGGAAACAATTTTCTATTCTCAAAAGAAGTAGTACACCGTAGAAAAGAGTAGCACATGGCAGCATTGCTGGTTTTTTTAAAGAAATATCAACCAGCTGGTAGAAAATTTAGATGTAATTTTTTTACATGATGTTAGTTTACTTGAAACACCATGAGGTCCAGGGCACATGAATGAAATAAAAAATATGAGAAAACTCTGACTTCAAGGTGTGAAAAGGTGAATTAATTACATAAAACTAATTTTTCTCTGTATTTAAAAAAAACTCCCTCATTCTCATTATATAAGATGTTATTACAACTAATATTTGTGCTAATGTCATTTCAAGTGAAGAGCAAAAAAAGTTTCCACTAGAAGCAGAAATATCCTTTTCAAAATTAGATGATAATTTTATCAAACATAGTTTCTTTAATTTTAACTTAATGACATAGTATTGTGGTTATACATAATAATATCACGTGCAAAGCACGTACAAATTACTAGTAACCATTAGAGGCAGGAAAGGGTCCCATATAATCAAAGCCCAAATATCAAATGGTTCAATAACAAGATAATAATTCATAGGGATTTCTTGACGTCTACTAATATTACCAATTCTTTGACATTCATCACAATACAAGACAAACTTACGGGCATCTTTGAAGAGAGTAGGCCAATAAAAACCGGATTGCAATACCTTATGTGCAGTTCTATCTCCAGCGTGGTGTCCTCCATACGGTTCGGAGTGACACTTGCGTAGGATATGTTCCTGTTCATGCTCAGGTACACAACATCTAATAACACCGTCTACTCCTTTATAAAGGTGTGGGTCATCCCAGAACTAATGTCTTAAATCATAAAAGAACTTTTTCTTTTGCTGGTATGTGAAACTAGGTGGTATAAATTTAGCAACAATGTAATTTGCATAATCAGCATACCAAGGAGCAGTACGACAAGCATTAATGACCGCTAATTGTTCGTCAAGAAAGCTATCATCGATAGGTAGTGGGTCATCAAGAACATTCTCTAACCTAGATAAGTTGTCTGCAACGGGGTTCTCAGCTCCCTTTCTATCAATAATATGCAAATAAAATTCTTGGAGCAAGAGAACCCATCTAATAAGTCTAGGCTTAGCATCTTTCTTTTCCATAAGATATTTAATAGCATCATGATCAGTGTGAATAGTAACTTTAGAATCAACAATATAAGGTCTGAACTTATCACATGCAAAAATGACTGCTAAGAACTCTTTTTCAGTAGTAGCATAATTTCTTTCGGTAGTATCAAGAGTTTTACTAGCATACTGGATAACATTCAATTACTTATCAACTCTTTGCCCTAGAACAGCACCTACAACATAATCACTAGCATCACACATAATTTCAAAGGGTAAATTCCAATCAGGTGGCTGAACAATAGGTGCAGTGATCAAAGCTTTCTTAAGTATTTCAAATGCTTCTACACAATCATCATCAAAGACAAAAGGAATATCTTTGAGCAATAAATTAGTCAGAGGCCTAGAAATTTTCGAAAAGTCCTTAATGAACCTCCTATAAAAACCGGCATGACCAAGGAAACTTCTTATACCTTTAATGTCCTTGGGACATGGCATCTTTTCAATAGCATCAACTTTAGCTTTATCAACTTCAATACCTCTTTCAGAAATTTTATGCCCCAAGACAATGCCTTCATTAACCATAAAGTGGCACTTTTCCTAATTCAAGACGAGACTAGTGTCTTCACATCTCTACAAAACTCGATCAAGGTTGATCAAGCACTCATCAAAAGCGGATCCATAAACGGAGAAGTCATCCATGAATACCTCACAAATCTTTTCACAAAAGTCAGAGAATATAGCCATCATGCATCTTTGAAAGGTAGCAGGTGCATTACATAAACCAAAAGGCATACGTCTATTAGAAAAAGTACCGAAAGGGCAAGTAAAAGTAGTTTTTGATTGATCCTCCGCTGACACAGGTATTTGAGAGAAACCAGAATAACCATCTAGAAAGCAAAAATGTGTATGTTTGTATAGTCTTTCTAGCATTTGATCAATAAAAGGTAAAGGGTAATGATCCTTCTTAGTATCTTTATTTAATTTATGGAAATCAATTACCATCCTATAACCTGTAATAATTCTTTGCGGGATCAATTCATCTTTATCATTAGGAACAACAGTAATACCTCCCTTCTTAGGAACGCAATGGATATGACTTACCCAATCACTATCAGCAATGGGAAAAATTATACCTGCCTCAAGGAGCTTTAGTATCTCCTTTCTTACCACTTCTTTCATCTTACGATTTAACCGTCGTTAAGGATCTCTAACTGGTTTGGCATCTTTCTCCACTTTTATTTTGTGTTGGCATAGAGTGGGACAAATGCCCTTAAGATCATCCAGAGTATATCCAATAGCAGCGACGTGCTTCTTCGGAGTTTTCAATGATCTTTCCTCTTCCTGCTCTGAAAGGTTAACACTAATAATAATAGGATATATTTTCTTTTCATCAAGATAAGAATATTTAAGATTATAAGGTAACGGTTTGAGCTGAAACATGGGATCACCCTTGGGTGGAGGGGGATCCCCTAGGATTTCAACAGGTAAGTTGTGTTTCAGAATAGGACCTTGTTGAAGGAATACTTCATCAATTTCCCTTCTTTCATTCATAAACATATCATTTTCATGGTTTAGCAAATATTGTTCTACCGGATTAGTAGGAGGTACGGTAATAGAAGCAAGACCAATAATTTCATCCTTACTAGGCAATTCTTTATCACGGGGTTGTCTACTAAACTTGGCAAATTAAACTCATGATACATATCCCCTAAGCTAGTTGTAACAACATCCTTCTTGCAATCAATCTTAGCATTAACAATATTCAAGAAGGGTCTACCAAATATAATGGGACAAAAGTCATCTTGTGGGGAACCAAGAACAAGAAAATCAGCAGGATATTTAGCTTTCCCACACAAGACTTTGACATCTCTGACAATCCCAAATGGCTTAATAGTATCTCTATTGGCAAGCTTAATTGTAACATCAATATCTTCCATTTCAGCGGGTGCGATATCATGCATAATTTCGTTATATAGGGAAATAGGTATTGCACTAGCACTAGCACCCATATCACATAAGCCAGGATAACAATGATCTCCTATTTTAACAGAAATAACAGGCATGCCTACAATGGGTGTATGTATCTTAGCATCTGGTCTAGCAATATTAGCAGTTTCACCACAAAAATAAATAACATGCCCATCTATATTATCATCCAAGAGATCTTTAAACATAGCAATACTAGGTTCAACATTAATTTTCTCAGGAGGTGTATATGTTCTAGTACTACTCTTATGAACAACAGTTGAAGCTTTAGCATTGTTGAGGAAATCGTTAACTGGTAGCTGCTCGGTTGGCTAGTGAGTAGGGGATTAATCGGCTAATCGGCAAGTTAATCGTCCATTTAATCAATTAATCGGACGAATTATCGTTTTATAGGCTACTCGGTGACCCTATGAGTAGGGATTAATCGGCAAGTTAACTGGTTAATCGGATGAATTCTTGAACAGGGAGCTTTAGCATGATCCTTTATTCTAACAGGGAAAGGTGGTTTCTCAACATAAGTAGTATGAACAATAGGATCATTATAAGTGATAGTCTTTTCTTTAACTGTAATAGGTGCAACTACCTTTACTTCAGCGCGAGGACTATATTTAAACCACTTCTCTTTAGGGAGATCAATGTGAGTAGCAAAAGATTCACAAAAAGCAGCTACTATCTCAGAGTCAAATCCATATTTAGCGCTAAATCCATGAAAAGCATCGGTATCCATAAAAGGTTTAACACAATCAAACTTAGGTGTCATACCTGACTCCTTACCATCGCCGAAACACCAATCTTCAGAGTTGCATTTAATTCTTTCCAATAAGTCCCACTTGAATTCAGTAGTCTTCATCATATATATAAGAACAAACACAGGAAGTATCAAGCATGGTGCGATCATTGAGATAGAGCCGAGCATAAAATTTTTGAATTATCATTTCTCTTGAGAGCTCATGATTGGGGCATGAATATAACATTGACTTAAGCCTCCCCAAGCTTGAGCGATGCTTTCTCCTTCGCAAGGCCAACAATTATATATGAAATTATGATCACGATGAACAAGATGCATAGGATAGAACTTCTTGTGAAATTCCAACTTCAATCGTTTATACTTCCAAGATCCATTATCATCACATAGCCTATACCATGTCAATGCGTCTCCCTTCAAAGATAAAGGAAAGACCTTCCTCTTAACAACATCATCAGGAATACCTGCAAGCTTAAATAATCCACAAACTTCATCCACAAAGATGATGCAATGTTCCATCTCATGCAAAGGGATTAGCTAGCAGTTTCTCTATCATACCCCGAAGGAATTTCAAAGTAAACATTTTCAGTAGATTCAGTAGCTTGAGGAGCAACTCTTTGCTCTACTGGTCAGGGCGAAGATACCCCGAACAAGCCCCTCGAAGGATTAGTTTCCATAGTAACAAGTGACAGAAAATTTTAGCACACTATATAAATGTTTTCTTACCAAGTTCCACTCACCAAAGGAGCTTCACTCTGTGACAACGGTGCCAGAAAAGTGTCTTGATGACCCACAAGTATAAGGGATCTATCATAGTCCTTTCGATAAGCAAGAGTGTCGAACCCAACGAGGAGTAAAATGAAATGACAAGCGGTTTTCAGTAAGGTATTCTCTGCATGCACTGAAATTATAGGTAACAGGTAGTTTTGTGATAAGATAATTTGTAACGGGTAACAAGTAATAAAAGTGAATAAAGTGCAGCAAGATGGCCCAATCCTTTTTGTAGCAAAGGACAAGCCTAGACAACATCTTATAATGAGAAAAATGCTCCCAAGGACACATGGGAATTACCGTCAAGCTAGTTTTCATCACGCTCATATGATTCGCGTTCGGTACTTTGATAATTTGATATGTGGGTGGACCCATGCTTGGGTACTGCTCTTTCTTGGACAAGCATACCAGTTATGATTAACACCTATTGCAAGCATCCGCAAATACAAAAGAAGTATTAAGGTAAACCTAACCATAGCATGAAACTAGTGGATCCAAATCAGCCCCTTATGAAGCAACACATAAACTAGGGTTTAAGCTTCTGTCACTCTAGCAACCCATCATCTACTTATTACTTCCCAATGCCTTCCTCTAGGCCCAAATAATGGTGAAGTGTCATGTAGTCAACGTTCACATAACACTACTAGAGGAGAGACAACATACATCTCATCAAAATATCGAACGAATGCCAAATTCACACGACTACTAATACCAAGACTTCACCCATGTCCTCAGGAACAAACGTAACTACTCACAAAGCATATTCATGTTCATGATCAGAGGAGTATTAATATGCATTAAGGATCGGAACATATGATCTTCCACCAAGTAAACCAATTAGCATCAACTACAAGGAGTAATCAACACTACTAGCAACCCACAGGTACCAATTTGTGGTTTTGGATAGAAGAGAGGAACTAGGGTTTGAGAGGAGATGGTGCTGGTGAAGATGTTGATGGAGATTGACCCCCTCCTAATGAGAGGATCGTTGGTGATGATGTTGGTGATGATTTCCCCCTCCCGGATGGAAGTTTCCCAGGCAGAACAGCTCCGCCGGAGCCCTAGATTGGTTCCGCCTCGTGGCGGCGGAGTTACGTCACGTGATCTTGCTTATGATTTTTTCCAGGGTAAAAGCCTTCATATAGCAGAAGATGGGCACCGGAGGGCCACCAGGGGGCCCAGGAGACAGGGGGCGCCCCCACCTTCCTGGCCAGGGTGTGGGCCCCCTCTGGTATTTTCTTCGCTCAATAATTCTTATTAATTCCAAAAGTGACTTCCGTGGAGTTTCAGGATTTTTGGAGCTGTGCAGAATAGGTTTCCAATATTTCTCCTTTTCCAGCCAGAATTCCAGTTGTCGGCATTCTACCTCTTCATGATAAGTCTTGTAAAATAAGAGAGAATAGCCATAAGTATTGTGACATAATGTGTAATAACATCCCATAATGCAATAAATATCAATATAAAAGCATGTTGCAAAATGGATGTATCACCGGCCGGGCTCTTCGACCACCATGAACTCTGGGAGCACGTCGAGTGAGGAGAAGCGCGATCGAGGAGGGCACACGATCATGGTGTGCCTTCCTTCATCATGGGGGCTACTCCGAAGCCAGTGGCCCCTGCCGCGAGAAGAGGTGCCATCACGAACACCAAGAGAAACACCGGCCCTGGGGGATGCGTGCCTGCGCCCCCTGGGGGCCACTGCGGGGGTCACGGGGTGCTTGCGGGGACGGTTGCGGCCCCTCTTGGAAGGCGGAGAGGCTGGTCCCTCCTTGGAAACCTTCCCCTTCTCAGCCGCCGAAATCCTCCTCGATGGCGCCATGGGAACAAGACAGCGGAGGAGAAGAAGCGGAGGCAAGAAGACAAAGGAGATATGAGCGAGGGGGCTCTGCCCCTCCCCCACATTTATAGCCGAGGAAGGCCAACCGCCGGCCTCCACGACCTCGCGCCATGATGATCTTGTGCATGCTGCATTGTTTTGTCAAGTCGAACAGTTGCCGAGGCAGCATGGGGAAGTGGAGATGCCCACGTACCATCAATCGCCACGCGTCATCAAGGCCGCAGGCGGTTAGAGCCTGTGGCGCTCCGCACTTGCCCTTTGGCTTTTCCTGGAGGCCAAGTCCAATCGTGTCTTGGGGCCGGAGGCAACTGTCGGCATTCTGGATATGGGGGTATCCAGACTTGCCTCCCTGCGGCCCACGGCGTGGCTCCACCAATAGCCTTCAGCCCAGCTTCTACATCAACAACTCAAGACCCTCACGAGGGGCCAAGCCTCGCGAGGAGGACGACGCCAAGACCCCCGAGGGGATTGGCCTCTTCAGGCTGGCTCCCAAGGGGCGGAGAGTTCTATGCAAGGTGCACCTCACGAGGCTCAGTTGACGTGAGCCATGAAGACCAAGGCCAGGCGGGTGCCAGCGGGCACACAACGCCAGTTTCCTCTTTGGCGCAAGGGAGGCAAGACACATGCGCGGAGTCCCGAGGAATCATCCAAAGGTTTCCATTCTGGTGCAACGAGACCAAGACCACCAGGACAACAGGACGGAGGTCATCACCGAGCCCACCGTAGCGTCACGACCAGGGGCTTTTCGCAGGCAAAGACCACTTTAGTCAGGATAAGCTGTACTACTTGTCCCCTTTCAAATCCGGCCATTGTGGGTTCCCTTCCCGCCAACATTTGGGACGAGGACCAAGGCCACTATAAATAGGACTTAGCCACCACCATAGAGGGGCATCTGATTCCGATCGGATTCATCCTCACTCAATCACCTCACCAGCTCTCTTGAGCTCAAGAACATCTCACCTCCTGAGTCCAGTTCATCCACTGTACTAGTTTATCCTGAGCCCTTCAAGTCAATCGACGAAATCGCTAGAGTAGGGTATTACACCGCAAGGTGGCCCGAACCAGGATAAATTGTTGTGTCTCTTTGTCTCTTCGAGCCCGTCGCGCTAGGCTTAGGAGGATCGCGAGTAGGTAGGCTGGGTAGGTTGAGATCTTCGCATGCACCCCAGAGTTTGAACCTCTCAAGGGTTTGCAGAACCCGTAGTCCGACACTGGTCTTCTTATCTTCCACATACTTCTTGCAGTTTCTCTTCCAGTGTCCTGTGCCCTTGCAGTAGAAGCACTCAGTTTCATTCTTGGCTCCGCCCTTAGAGTTGCTTTGGGAGCCAGTCTTACCGGCGCCCTTGCCCTTCTTTGGCTTGCCTTTCTTTTTGAAACTGGCGGTTTTATTCACAAGCAACACTTGCTTGCTATTTTTCCACAGTCCTCCTTCTGTAGTTTTCAGCATGGCAAGCACCTCTTCCGGTGTCTTCTCCATCCCTGTCATGTTGTAGTTCATGACAAAACCATTGTAAGAAAGGGGGAGTGAAGAAAGCAACATGTCCATCATATGGCCAGGAGGAAGTGGAAATTCCAGGGCTTTGAGCCTTTCAGAATAGCCAATCATTTTGTGTCGGTGTACAAAAGTATGGGTTCTACTCTGCACCCCTCTACCTGTGCACGGGCAGTCAGAGCCACGCCCAAGCCACACTTGGCAAGGCAAGGGAAGGAGGCTGAGGCCACAAGACGAGCAAAACAACGCCAAGACAGAGACATGAAGAGCAAGAGGGCGAGGTGGGCTCCCCCAGCAAGACCCTTGATGGGGCGGCCTCCACGGCCCCGGCAAGGACCTTGCCGAGGCAACTTGCCCGATGCCAGCGGAGCACGCCACTCTCGAGCCCAAGGTTTCCGACAACCACGTTGGAACCAAGGCTCAGAAGGCACCTCCATGATGGCATGCAGATCTTTGTGATGACAAGAAGCAGCAGAGTTGGATGAGGATTAGAAGATGATGAGCCTCGGCAAAACCCTTGTCGAGGGCATCCACAAGACCTCCGGCAAGATCCTTGCCGGGGACGACCATGGTGCCGTGGCAAGGACCTTGCCGGGGGCCCGGCAAGGCCCTTCCCGAGGACATCCGCGGAGCCACAGCCAAGCCCACACCCACCAAGTTTCCTCCACCACTCCCATGCAGCTGCCAACCTACCAGCTAGGTAGGCACCTGCGTGTCGACATGAGGCTTCTAGGCCAACTCAGCGCGTGCCTACGTGGTGGCATGCAAATCTTCGTGAAGGCCCTACCACCGCGCCACCTCAGCAGCTTGCCAGCCTAAATGGCACCATGCGCACCGCTGGCCTGGACGCCTGTCGGAGCGAGGTGGGGCGGCGACGGATGGGACGGGGGCTGGTTTCCGTCCCCAATAATATGAGAGGGACACCTAAGGGGCACATTAAATGCGTTGTGTCCCGTAATGGCTAAGCGATAAGCTAAGCCACCATTCACTGATGCCACCTCCTGTGTGCCACTGTGGCGATCCCCTTGGTTATAAAAGGAGGGCCAAGGCATCTAGGAGAAGGATTGGGACCCTGGGACAAGTTACACTCATCGTAGCTAGCTTAAGAACTCCAAGAACACTCAAATAGACACAAAAGCAAGACTAGGGTATTACGCATCCTCCCGGCCTGAACCTGGGTAAACGACCCCTGTGCTTGTGCTGATTGCTGATCCTGCTCTTCTCACGACCCTGCACCCCGCAACCGTAGTAGGGATTCCCATGATCCCATCAGTGTCATTTCCACCGACATCTTTGGCGCGCCAGATAGGGGGGCGCAGTCGTGAGAATCTGGTTTAGCAGCTAGTCAAACAGCTCTTCATCGCCATGGCTCCCAAGAGGAAGACGACCAAGGCGATCGGTCCATCCGGAACCGGACTGCCTGTACCACAGTGGGCCAGTAGCGGGCCAGTCGCAGAAAGAACCCGTGGCGCGACCCGCGAACACCCACATCACCCTGGAAGTCCAGACCTGGCGAGCGGTGTCGTTTGTGCGCTAGGCGACGGGCTGCATGCCGCAAACTCCAGAGATGGAGTTGGGCCCCTGCAGGTGGCGCGGGCCCCTCCAAGGGCGTTGCCATGCCGCCCGACGGTGGTGCGGCAGCCTCCAACACACCAACACCGGCGCGCACGGTGCATTCTTCCCAAGTTGTGCGTGATGAGCAGCGCCATCCCGTTGGTGACCCTGGGCGCCGCCCTGGGAAGAGTCATGCGCGTCCTTCACGGGACGAGGAAGGCCAGCATGCACGCCGAGGAGCCGCTGAAAATGGCGGACAACCGCAGGGCCGTGATAGAGCTCCTTCTAACATAGTTAGAAGTCGAAGCGCGTCATGGTCCACGAAGCTTTCGCCGCCACCCACACCATCAGAAGCTCTAGCGCGTGCAGCTGCTCCTCGACTTTCCTACTGCTGCGAAGAGGCTCGACGAGTGGAGAGCCACTGTCCAGAGCCTCGTCAGCATCGCCAACAAAGATCAGCCGCGACCAGCGGGGCCGTAGTCCATCGCCCCGTCGAGCCACTGCATGCCAGTGGTGGAAGGGCCGGGGGCGATGTAGCCATGGTGCACTCTCCTCCCCCACGCCAGCCACTGCGGGTGTTGATCCATCACGATGACGCTTGCGATAATATCTCCATAGAATGGTCCAACCCGCGGACCCACCGCGACCAGCGTTAAGTTCTTCGGGAGCGAGCCCTTGAAGACACTCAGACCACCATTGAGCACCGGTGTGATGCACGCCACCAATCAGACAGGCGGGCAGGACCCACTATGGACCACCCGGCGTCGGCAGGATATGGTGGCCTACCCTACAAGGTGGGTTGTCCGGCCTTCACCAGTGAGTTGCGGCAATTTCAGTGGCCCTCCCACCGCATGTTCAAGCCCGACGTTGGCGAGAAGTACAACAGCAAGACTCACCCGTCAGAGTTCCTCAACATCTACACCATCGTGATGCAAGCTGCTGGAGCCCGCAACGATAAGGTGCTTGCCAATTACTTCCCTTTGGCGCTCAAGCCCAATGACATGTCATGGTTAATGCACTTGCCGGTGGACTCCATTTCCTCTTGGTCGGATCTGTGCCATGAGTTCGTTGGCGCCTTCACTGGAGGCCATCAAGCTCATGGCCAGGCAAGCAACCTACATATTATCCCGCAGAAGGAAGGAGAAAACCTGCGCAAGTACATCCAAAGGTTCAACCGACTGCAGTATAACATCCCAAACGTTCATCCTGCCGCCGTGATTAGTGCATTCCATCAGAATGTGCGTAACCGCAAGACGCGTGAGGAGCTGGCGATGAACAAGGTCAGGGATGTGGCCGAACTTTATGTTCTGGCCGATAGGTGCGCTCGGTCGGAAGAGGGGAGGAAGTATCCCAGCGAGGACGCCGACGCGGAAACCGATTCCACGGACGATGATACCGCTGCCCCAACAAAGAAGGACCGGCGCCATAACAGGAAGCGCAAAGGCAAGACTGTACTTGCTGTTAAGGGGTCCGACGACACCGGTGCTGCCAAGAAGGCCAAGGCGAGCGACCCCGGCAAGGAAGTTGCCGGGTGTGCCGCTTGCCGGGCCTTGGCGGCGGCTGACAAGCTGGGAAGCTCCGACAAGCAGTATTGCAAGATCCACCGCACCAAGGGCCACGACCTCCAAAACTACCGGCAAGTCGAGCTGCTTGCTGAGAAGCAAAAAGCTGAATATGAGAGGCGGGACAAGGAGAAAGGCCAAGAAGGTGCCAAAGGATCCGGCAAGAAGCGTGGCGGCCAGGGAGGCCACCGCGGCAAGGATAACCGGCAAGAGAGGCCCGCCCGAGGCCACGATAAGAAGCAGGAAGATGATGATCATGACGAGGATGACGAGTCCGGCGACCACGAGTTTCAGAAAGCTACAGAGGCCATGTGCGTCGACGGTGGCGCCTCGCTGCACACCTCTCACCGCCAACTCAAGAAGTGGGTGCGTGAGATCACAGCGGTGGAGCCGTCACTCGATGCATGGAAGCCACTGAAGTGGTCCAGCACGCCTATCATCTTTGACACCGAGGACCACCCTGATCGCACAACTGCGGTCGGGTGTTTCCCATTGTTGGTTTCACCAACAATCTACAACCTCCGAGTGACGAAGATGCTAGTTGACGGCAGGGCCGGTCTAAACTTGATCTCTCCGATCGTGGTTAAAAGGCTGCAGATTCTGATGGAGACCTCGAGGAGACGGGCACGTTTCAAGGGGTCAATCCGGGGAGAAGCCAGCCAAAGGGTAAGGTCACGCTGCCCATGACGTGTCGGGGAGAGCTGAACTATAGGACGGAGATGATTGTCTTCAATGTGGCCAAGATCCCCTTGCCCTACAACGGGATCCTCGGCCGCCCGGCACTCGCCAAGTTCATGGCGGCGTCACATTACGCCTACAACACACTGAAGATGCCGGGGCCGATGAACATCATCACCGTCCCCTCCGACAAGAAGGACGCCCTGATCTACGCCGACCAACTCTATCGGGAAGCAGTTGCAACAATTGCCGCTAAGGAACTTGCTCCTGCCGCTGGAGTCCCGGGAGGGAAGAAGACTAGCGAGACCTCTCGCACCCACTCCAACAAGTGCACCTCTCTGGAGTGCTGTGCTCCCGTCGAGGACATGCCAGAGAGCTCCACCAGCAAGAGCAAGAAGTCCAGAGCTGCACCACCAGAGACCAAGAAGGTATCCGTCAGAGAGGACGACACGGGAGGGGCTTTCACCATAAGCCCCACCCGCGGCAACAAATATGAAGGCGAGCTCGTCACTTTCCTACGGGCGAATGTCAATGTGTTTGCGTGGCAACCATCCGACATTCCCGACATTCCCAGGGAAGTGATTGAGCACCATCTTGCTGTCTGTCCTCATGCGTGGCCCGTCAAGCAGAAGGTCAGGAAGCAAGCTCTGGAGAGGCAGGAGTTCATCACAGAAGAGATCAGGAAGCTAGAGGCGGCGGGCTTGGTAAGAGGGGTACTCCATCCGACGTAGTTGGCCAATCCGGTGGTGGTGGGCAAGGCAAATGGGAAGTGGAGGCTATGTATTGATTACATAGATATCAATAAGGCTTGTCCAAAAGATCCTTTCCCGTTGCTGCGCATCGACCAGATTGTTGACTCCACGGCGGGGTGCGACCTGATATCATTCCTTGACGCCTACGCAGGCTACCGCCAAATTTTCATGACAAGAGAAGATGAGGAGAAGACAACATTCATCACCCCATGTGGTACGTATTGCTTTTTACGGATGCATTTCGGGGTTGAAGAGTGCTGGCTCGACCTTTGCAAGAGCAGTCCAAATTGGTTTTGAGCCCCAACTACATAGATATATGGAAGCTTATATGGATGACATAGTGGTCAAAACCAAGGACAAGGTGACACTTGTGCAAGACTTGGAAGAGACGTTTACAAATTTGCGCAAGATCAACCTCAAGTTGAACCCTGAGAAGTGTGTCTTTGGTGTCCCGTCCGGCAAGATTCTCGGGTTCTTTGTGTCGCAGCATGGGATTGAGGCGAACCCAGACAAGATCAAGGCCATCGAGCAGATTGAGGCACCTAAGCGGATCAAGGATGTACGTCGGCTCACCGGCTGCGTCGCCGCCATGAGCAGATTCATCTCCAAGTCCGCTGAGTGTGCCCTTCCCTTTTTCAAGATCTTGAAGAAGGCGGGCCCAATGGAGTGGACCCCGGAGGCCAAGGCAGCACTGCAGGATTTCAAGAAATACCTTTCCTCCACCCCAGTGCTGGTTGCGCCCAACCAACAAGAACCGTTGTTGCTGTATCTAGCGGCAATGAATCAAGTGGTTAGCCCTGCACTGGTGGTGCAGAGGGAGGTCGACAAAGAGGTAGCGGCAACAACAAAGTTGACGAATGGAGAGCCAGAACTCTCCCCGGCAAGGCCTGGTCCCAGCAAGGCTGAGCCCCCGGCAAGATCTGACACCAGTGCGACAGGGCCCACACAAGTAGGTGAAGTGGTGCAGAAGAAGAAGATGATGTAGCACCCGGTCTACTTTGTCAGCTCCCTCTTGCAGGGGGCTAGGTTGAAGTACTCCGATGTGCAGAAATTGCTCTTCGGCCTCCTTATGGCCTCGAGGAAGCTGCGTCATTACTTCCAAGCGCACGAGATCACCGTCGTCACCCTCCTCCCGTTGCAACGGATACTGCATAACCCAGATGCAACAAGGAGGATTGTGGAATGGGCCTTGGAGCTGTCAGGTTTTGGATTGAAGTTCGAAAGCACCTCGATGATTCAGAGCAGAGTCTCCGAATGGACCTCGACGCCCGACGAATAGATCCAGGAGACCACTCTCCCCGACAAGGAAACAAGTCGCAACTAGATTATGTACTTTGATGGGGCTTTTTCGCTACAAGGCGTCGGTGCTGTTGTGCTGCTCGTCGCACCCACCGGAGAGCACCTCAAGTACATGATCCAGATGCACTTTCCCAGGGAGATGTCAACGAACAACACTGCTGAATACGAGGGATTGCTTGCCGGTCTCAGGATCGCAGCAGACCTCGGGGTCAAGAAGCTCATCGTCAGGGGTGATTCACAGCTAGTCGTCAGGCAGATCAACAAGGATTATCAAATCCCGTTGATGGAGGCTTACGTGGATGAAGTGAGGAAAATGGAGGAGCACTTTGACGGTATACAGGCAGAGCATGTCCCCCGAGTGGAGAATGACATCATGATACGTCTCCAACGTATCTATAATTTTTGATTGTTCCATGATATTATATTACCCCATTTGGATGTTTATGGGCTTTATTTTACACATTTATATCATTTTTGGGACTAACCTACTAACCGGAGGCCCACCCCGTATTGTTGTTTTTTTTGCCTATTTCAGTATTTCGAAGAAAAGGAATATCAAACGGAGTCCAAACGGAATGAAACCTTCAGGAGCGTTATTTTTGGAACAAATCTGATCCGGAGAGCTTGGAGTGCAAGTCAAGAAGCTTCCAAGGGCCCCACGAGATAGGAGGGCGCCCCCCTGTAGGGCGTGTCCCCCTGTCTCGTGGGCCCCTCGGGCGTCCACCGACATACTTCTTCCTCCTATATATACCCATGGACCCCGAAAACATCCAGGAGCACCACAAAACAAAATTTCCACCACCGTAACCTTCTGTATCCATGAGATTCCATCTTGGAGCCTTCGTCGGCACTCTGCCGGAGGGGGAATCGACCACGGAGGGCTTCTACATCAACATCCTTGCCCCTCCGATGAGTTGTGAGTAGTTTACCACAGACCTACGGGTCCATAGTTATTAGCTAGATGTCTTCTTCTCTCTTTTTAGATCTAAATACAATGTTCTCCCCCTCTCTTGTGGAGATCTATTCGATGTAATCTCTTTTTGTGGTGTATTTGTCGAGATCCGATGAATTGTGGGTTTATGATAAAGTTTATCTATGAATAATATTTGAATCTTCTCTGAATTCTTCTATGTATGATTGAGTTATGTTTGCAAGTCTCTTCGAATTATCAGTTTGGTTTGGCCTACTAGATTGATCTTTCTTGCCATGGGAGAAGTGTTTAGCTTTGGGTTCAATCTTGCGGTGTTCTTACCCAGTGACAGAAAGGGTTGCAAGACACGTATTTTATTGTTGCCATCAAGGATAACAAGATGGGGTTTATATCATATTGCATGTGTTTATCCCTCTACATCATGTCATCTTGCTTAATGCGTTACTCTGTTCTTATGAACTTAATACTCTAGATGCAGGCAGGAGTCGGTCGATGTGTGGAGTAATAGTAGTAGATGCAGGCAGGAGTCGGTCTACTTGTTATGGACGTGATGCCTATATACATGATCATGCCTAGATAATCTCATAACTATGCAATTTTCTATCAATTGCTCGACAGTAATTTGTTCACCCACTGTAATACTTATGCTATCTCGAGAGAATCCTCTAGTGAAACCTATGGCCCCTGGGTCTATCTCTTATCATATTTGCTTTCAATCTATCTTTATTTGCATCTTTACTTTTTGCATCTATCTTATAAAATACCAAAAATATTATTATCTCTCTATCAGATCTCACTTTCGTAAGTGGCCGTGAAGGAATTGACAACCCCTTTATTGTGTTGGTTGCGAGTTCTCAGATTGTTTGTGTAGGTGCGTGGGACTTTTGAGGAGCCTCCTACTGGATTGATACCTTGGTTCTCAAAACTGAGGGAAATACTTACGCTACACTTTGCTGCATCACCCTCTCCTCTTCGGGGAGAACCAACGCTAGCTCAAGACATAGCAAGATGGATTTCTGGCACCGTTGCCGTGGAGGTCTTCGCTCAAGTCAAGACATACCAAGTACCCATCACAAACCCATCTCCCTCGCATTTACATTATTTGCCTCTCGTTTTCCTCTCCCCCACTTCACCCTTGCCGTTTTATTTGCCCTCTCTTTCCCAATCTCCTCCTCTCTTTTCGCTTGCCTTCTTTTGTGTGCTTGTTTGCTTGCTTGACCTTATGGCCGTGCCTAAGGGACCTGAACACCTTCTCAGAAGGATGGATGAGATTGAATCAAATATTAGAAGCTTTATGAGTTTGCAATTTGAGCATAATAATTTCTTTAGAAAAGAGCTTAAGGAACAAATTTTATTTTGAGGGTTTATGAACAAAGAGCTTGATGGTATGAATAAAGAATTCTATGGTGTTAACGCTCAAATTACCTGGCTTGAAAATGCTATAGCCAGAATTTCTGACAAGCAAGCCACTTTAGTCAATAAGATGGCCGCTAAACCAGAAAAATTACATGAAAATAATGATGAGGATCTTAAAGTTATTAATGCGTCTCCGATTAGATCTATGTTTTGCAATATGAATTTTGATGATTATGGGAGTGATGATGAATCAACTTTGCCTAGAAGGCGTCCTAAAAATTCGGAATCTTTAGATCGTGATGTTAAATTTGGTAAAAGAGAGATAGGAGAATCTTCAACTTCTAATAATATTGAACCTACTATCTCGTATTTCAAGGAATTTGATTATGATAATTGCTCTTTAAAAGGTTGTATTTCCTTGTTGCAATCCGTTGTTAATTCTCCTCATGCTTATAGTCAAAATAAAGCTTTTACCAAACATATCGTTGATGCCTTGTTGCAATCTTATGATGAAAAACTTAATTTGGAAGTTTCTATACCTAGAAAACTTAATTATGAGTGGGAAACTACTATAAAGATTAGAATTAAAGATTATGAGTGTTTTGCTTTCTGCGATTTGGGTGCTAGAGTTTCCATGATTCCGAAAACTTTATGTGATATTCTAGGTTTCCATGATCTTGATGATTGCTCTTTAAATTTGCACCTTGCGGATTCCACCATTAAAATGTCTATGGGAAGGATCAATGATGTTCTTATTGTTGCAAATAGAAATTTGGTGCCCGTAGATTTTATCGTTCTTGATATAGATTGCAATCTTTCTTGCCCTATTATTCTTGGTAGACCTTTCCTTAGAACAATTGGTGTGATTATTGATATGAAGGAAGGGAACATTAGATTTCAATTTCCTTTAAAGAAAGGCATGGAGCAATTTCCAAGAAATAAAGTCAAGTTACCTTATGAATCTATCATGCGTGCTACTTATGAATCTAGTGCCAAAGATGTCACTAGTTAAATCTATCTTTGCTTTTATGCCTAGCTAGGGGCGTTAAACGATAGCGCTAGTTGGGAGGCAACCCAATTTTTCTTTATGTTTTTTGTTTTTTCTCCTGTTTAGGGATAAATCTTGCATCTACTCTCTGTTTAGATGTGTTCTTATCTTTTAGTTAGTGTTTGTGCCAAGTAGAACCTATAGGATAAACTATGATGATAGTTGATTTGATTCTGCTGAAAAACAGAAACTTTGCGCTCACGAGAAAAAATTCAATAAATCACAAAAACTTGCTTTTGCATTGATTCTTTTTGCTACTGATCAATAGACAAAGTTTCCAGTGCGTCCTATTTTGGTAGGATTTTTAGAGTTCCAGAAATTTGCGTTAGTTACAGTTTATACAGACTCTTATGTTTTTGAGAGATTCTGTTTTTCGTGTGTTGTTTGCTTATTTCAATGCATATATGGCTAGTAAATTAGTTTATAAACCATAAAGAAGTTGGAATACAGTAGGTTTCACACCAAAATAAATAAAGAATGAGTTCATTGCAGTACCTTATGTGGTGGTTTTGTTTTCTTTCACTAACGGAGCTTATAAGATTTCCTGTTGAGTTTTGTGTTGTGAAGTTTTCAAGTTTTGGGTAAAGCTTTTATGGACTATGGAATAAAGGGTGGCAAGAGCATAAGCTTGGGGATGCCCATGGCACCCCAAGATATTCAAGAATAGCCAAAAGCCTAAGCTTGGGGATGCCCCGGGAAGGCATCCATCTTTCGTCTTCGTTCATTGGTAACTTTACTTGGAGCTATATTTTTATTCGCTACATGATATGTGTTTTGCTTGGAGCATCGTGTATTATATTAGCCTTTGCTTTTTAGTTTACCACAATCATCCTTGCTGTACACATCTTTTGAGAGAAGCCTATTTGATTAGAATTTGCTAGAATACTCTATGTGCTTCACTTATATCTTTTGAGCTTGATAGTTTTTGCTCTAGTGCTTCAGTTATATCTTTTAGAGCACGACGGTGGTGTCTTAATTTTGAAGAATTTTCTAGTCTCTCATGCTTCACTTGTATCATTTTGAGAGTATTTTAGAACAGCATGGTATTTTATAAGGTTACAAAGTTGGTCCTCGAATGATGAGCATCCAAGTTGGGTATAATAAAAACTATCATAGGAAGTGAAGTGGATGCTATGATCAACTTGATACTTGACAATTGTTTTGAGATATGGAGGTAGTGATATTAAAGTCATGCTAGTTGGGTGGTTATGAATTCAAAGAATGCTTGTCTTGAAGTTAGCAAGTCCCTTAGCATGCACGTATGGTTAAAGTTGTGTAACAAATTTGAAACATGAAGTGTACTTGGCTTGTGCATCCTTATGAGTGGCGGTCGGGGACGAGCGATGGTCTTTTCCTACCAATCTATCCCCCTAGGAGCATGCGTGTAGTACTTGATTTTTGATGACTTCTAAATTTTTGCAATAAGTATATGGGTTCTTTTGACTAATATTGAGTTCCTGGATTATACGCACTTTTTCCTTTCCGCCTTTGCTAGCCTCTTCGGTACCGTGCATTGCCGTTTCTCACCTTGAGAGTTGGTGCAAACTTCGCCGGTGCATCCAAACCCCGTGATACGATACACTCTATCACACATAACCCTCCCTATATCTTCCTCGAAACAGCCACCATACCTACCTATTATGGCATTTCCATAGCCATTCCGAGATATATTGCCATGCAACTTTCCACCGTTCCGTTCATCATTATGACACGCATTACATTTATCATATTGCCATTGCATGATCATGTAGTTGACATCGTATTTGTGGCAAAGCCACCATGCCTTATTTTTCATACATGTCACTCTTGATTAATTGCACCATCCCGGTACACCGCCGGAGGCATGCATATAGAGTCATATCTTGTTCTAGTTTCGAGTTGTAATTCTTATGTTGTAATCAATGAAAGTGTGATGATCATCATTATTAGAACATTGCCCAAAGAAAAAAAAGAAAGAAAAAAAAGAAGAAAGGCCAAAAAAAGGAAAGGACCAAAAAAAGGTAAAAAAGAAATAAATACATAAAAAGGGTGTCGGGGAAGCTGATCCACGAACACCTATGGGACCAGCGGACCGAGCCCCTTTCGGTTCGGCGGGGGGCGGAGATCGCACGAAGAGCGGATCGAGGCGAAGCACACGAGCAGTTTACCCAGCTTCGGAGCTCTCCGGAGAGATAACACTCCTACTGCTGCATGTCTGAGTGTATTGAGTTCTTGCTCGGGAGCGCTGAGTGCTACAGTACACACTAGCTGCTAACAAGACCGGACGTGAGTGTTTTTCTGCCTTCGAACCCCCCTCTACGTTGCGCATGGGCCTCCTTTTATATGCTAAAGGGGTCTCCGACAGGTGGCAACATAGACAAGGGTAAAAATGGAAAAGGAATTGCGGTTGGTACAACTACCTGTACAGTGTATCATACCTAACCCTGACGGCAGGGGACAAAGGCATTAAATGCCCGTCTACGTCGCCCAAATAGTGCAAAAAGGGACCGTCAGGGACGCCACCGCTCGCCATGATGGCAATCTTGTCAGCGTCGCTTGCCACCGCGCACCGCTGGCTGCACAGCCTCTTGCCATGCACGCCTGGAAAGGCCCCAGGGCGACACGTTGGTGGATGTGCTGGAGCGCAGGTACAGAGTGGTAGCTTGCCGCGGCAAGCGCTTTGCCGCGGTCGCTGTCTTGTCGCGTCCAGAAGCTTGTCGCTCACCGGGCCTCGCCGGGACGTGTGGTGCGTCGCAGCAAGTTCCTTGAGATGCCTTGGTTGGCCTTCCCGGAAAGCTCCTCTTGCCGGGGCCTTGTCTCCTTGGCTTGAATACTTTGTTCTTGAATGGCTCCAAAGGAACCATGGAGGACCTTGGCGGTCACCCGGCAAGCCTTGCCGCGGGGTGCTGCAACTGCCCGTGCACAAGTTTGGGATACTAGGGTACCCCTACTCTAGTACACCGACAGGAGCCCCCGGGCCTGGGCCACACACGGTGCCGAGCGCTGTTGGGCCAGGCCCAAAACAGGCACGGGCACGCGCGGCCTGGGTTACGCCGTATTTCACTCTGTATCCACCGCGCCCTCCTCGAACGGCACGCGTCGAATGCGGCATCGTGGGAGAGATCGTGGGTGGTTTCTTTATTCGGAAAGATGGAATGTCTGCCCCCTCCCTCTTTATAAGCAGGGGAAACAGGGGCAGTTCGCGCATCTCGCCGGTCGCTATTCCAATCTCAAAAACCTCCGCCGCTCCCCCCTTCTTCCCAAAGCTGAAAGAGAGCAGCGCTCCGCCCCCATCGCCACCGGCACCACCAACGCCGTCGATCTCTCTCACCACCTCCGCCATGGCTCCGAAAGCTGGGAAGGTTGTGAAGTCGGCCGAGGCGCAGCGGCTCGCGGCGCTGCGAAAGGAGCGGGCAATCTTCCCCCCTTAGCTCTCCGCGAAGGAGCTGAAGGAGTATTACTACCTCTTCTGGTCAACGGAGACGCGAGCGCATCCGCGCACGAAGGTACTCTCAGCTGCCGCTTCGGAACTTACTCCGAATGGATATCCCTTCTTTGCATTGTTCTTCTACTACGGGCTCTGCCCGCCTTTCTCTGAGTTTTTCTGTGATATTATGAACACCTACGGGTTCCGCCTCCTTGACTTCACCCCCAACGCCGTTCTGACCATGGCAGTTTTCGCACATCTCTGCGAAAACTTTGTCGGAGTCTATCCAAATGTAGCTCTTTTTCGCCACTTCTTTATGCCCCGAGTTGAGAGAGCGGAGCCTTTATCCAGTGGAATCACCTGGATCTTGAGAGCTGGCAAGAACGAAGCTTATCTGGAGGGAGAGCTCCATAGCAAGTGGGAGGAATGGAGAGCAGACTGGTGCTGGATTGTCGAGGAGAACCCGCAGCCATTTACCGCCCAGCGCCAAGCCCCAATAGCGCGCGGTAACGATTGGAGCAACGTGGCCCCGGAAGACGATAGGCTGAAGATTGCCGTCACCCGGATCCTATGCCTCAGGCTTGTCGGGCTCACCGTAGGCGCCGTCGGCGCAAATTTTCTTCGTCGCCGCATCGCCCCCCTGCAGGAGAGGAGGAGACCCGCCTGGGAGTTCCAGAATGCGGCGGATATCATGAGGCTGCGCCCAGGCCTCAACTTCAACTTCACTGTCCTGGAACTGGACGCGATGCTCCTGGAACTGTTCAAGCGCGATCCTCAACATCCCGAAGCGTTCATGTTGCCGAGGGGTGTCATTCCGCTGTGCAACAACTCCTCGCTCGACCGCATCCGTGCAATGATGCCGCTGTGCGATTCGCATGGAATTGTCCCAACTTGGCAAGAGCCTGCAGACGACGTCATGCAGGAGTTCTTTGACGGCTTGGTAGAAGTGTCGGTCCGCTTCGATGAACAGAAGAGCCTTACTCGCGACACCACCGATGCGGAGATGCAGCGCATCGCCACTAGGCTGGAAGAGGCGGCGGCAGCAGCTGCCGCGAGCGAGTTGGATTCACCGTGGAGGAGGCAGAGGCAGCAGAGGCGGCAAGCCTTGCCGAGCGAGAGGAGCTTGCCGGCGAGGGAGAGCTTGTCGGGCCTGAACCTGAGTCGAGCGAGCCCGCTGAGGGCGCGAGCGACTCATTGAAGATCGACTCCTCCTCTTTCTCACCTTCAGACAGCTCACCGCAAGCGGAGCCCCCAGCTCCACCAAGAAGGCGTCTCCGCAAGGCCGTGGACGTAGCGGGGCGGCAGATGGGTCAACAGCCGCCGCGCCGCGCGACGCACTCCACCGTGGCAAGCACTGTTGCCGTGGGAGCACCTCACGCCGCTGCGGCAACTGGAGCGGGGCCCTCCCGGACCACCGCTTCTGCTCCTGCCAAGCGGCTAAGGGAACCTACTCCTCCGCCTTGTCGCGCCGAAGGTGGGCCGGACTTCGACCTCTCTGCGCTCAGCTCCGACGAGGAAGAGGAAGAGTAAGATTCTTTGTTGTACTTGTAGTTCTTCAATTCTTGCTGTTTTGTCTTGTATCTGATTTGCTTTACTCCGAACCCATTCCTTATCAGGACTCTGGCCCAGAGAGCGGCGAAGAGAGCCAAGGTCACGGTTATTGTCATCGAGGACGAACCCACCGCGATAGTAGGGGGTGTGTCCGAGACAACCTTGCCGGACCCGGCAACTATTCCCCAAAGCAGCCCCCAGCGCAGCCCCCAGCATAAGTATATGGTTTACTTCCTGCTGTTAGGCGCGCATGGGTGCTCTTTCTTTGCTGACATCTGACTATTTGTTTGCGTAGGAGCGGAGCAGTCTCACCAGGAGTGCCCGGAAGCCGCTCCCGACATGCCATCTGCTTCGACTACACCGCCAAGGGAGGATTCCCCGTCAAGGGAGCGTTCTTCGGCAAGGGAAAATTTTCCGGTAAGGGAGAAGTCTCCGGCAAGGGACAGTTCTCCGGCAAGGGACAGCACCAGCGACCCCTCAGTGGCGGAGACCACGGCTGTAGATCCTAGTACAGGTAATCCTCTTGTTTGAAAACTTCCCTTGGGTTCTTCTTCTTCTGATTATCTTTTTGAATATTTGCTTGAATCTTCTCCCTTTTCCAGTCGTCAGGTCCATCTGCCACGGAGCCGATGGAAACCGAGGTCGCCGGCGATGAGAACGCGCGTGGCAATACTAACGACGCCGCTGCCACCGAAGAAGAGGCCGGCGCCGATGATCCCGCCGGCGAAGAGGCCGCCAAAGCTGCCGCCGCAGAAGCTGGCGAGGGGTCCGGCGATCGCACTGACAGCCCCGAGGCCGTAGGAGCGTCAGTCGCTACGCCAACCGCCGATCCCTCCACCGCTGCTGTAGCGTTAGGCTCCGAAGAGCCCCAGCCCGGCGCCTATTTGAAGGCCGGCGATGGCATCTTCATCAAGCTCCCCTGGGCGTCGAGCTCCAGGGCGCTGATCGAAGGAGAAATCTTGGATGAAGAGTTGCTCGCCTCCGCTGGGCTGACATGGTCGACGCGCCAAGCAGCAGCAGCGGCGAGCCTGAGGAGGAGCAGCTGCTGCGGAAGCTGTTGTCGCTCTACCGCGCCCGACAGGCCAAGCTGGTATCCCGAGAAGCGCTTGTCGCGCAGGCGGGAGTGGACATCGAGAAGCGCGCGGAGGAGCTCCGGGGCCTCAACCAGGAAGCTCTCCGGTCCCTGGCAAAGGAGCGGGAGCAACTCGCCGAGGAGCGGAAAGCTTTCCTCCTTGAGAAGGCTGAAGTTGAGGAGCAATAGCGGCTTGCTGCCGAGAAGCTGTCTGCGTAGGAAGGCGAGTTGGCGCAGCGGAAGGTTAACCTTGACAGCCACGAGGAGGAGCTTGCCGCACACGAGCAAACATTCGGCGGGGCTCTCAAGGAAGCAGAGGATGCTGCCGCAGCTGCCGAGGCCGCCAAGAAGGAGCTGGAGACGAAGGTGGCGCAGCTGGAGGCCGATCTCAATGTGAGCGGTGAGGAGCTTGCTGTGGTCAAGCGTGAGCGCGAGAAGGATGCCTACACCCATAGCGAGCTGCAGGGTCGTCTCGCCGAGAGGATCATGGAGCTTAGCGTCGCCAAGGACTCCAACGCAGATCTTGAGTTGAAGCTGACTACTTTGACCAAGATGCTGGACGGCGCCAGGGAGCAGGAGGTGGCCTTGAAGGAGAAGATCAAGGCCGACGAGGCGCTGCTGGCGAATGCTGCTTCCGCCCAAAACACTTTTAGGGAGAATGTGGAGCACTGGACCGAGGGTCTTGTGGATGTTGCCGCAGCCATCGACAGGGAGCTGGCGCAGCTGGGGATGGAGGATCTCGAGTATTCCTCCGATGAGCACCTCCAACCCAGCGCCAAGCTCAGCTTGTTCTTCAAAGGCGTGGCGACGGCCCTCCAGCGACTCCGGGAGAAGATCCCAAAGCAGCTGGCCGACGAGTCGCTCAAAATCTGCGCGGGAGCTCTTCAAAAGGTGCTGGTGAAGGTGGCCTTCCGCAACCCAGGCCTCAACCTCACCAACGTCCTCAGGACCTTGCCGCCGGATGCTGATCTGGAAGCGCTCAAGACCCTTGTCGCACCCATTGTGGACAAGGTGAGCGGGATCAAGAGGGTTGAGGGCGATCGCGTAGATTAGGCCGCCCGTTTTCTCTTTTTCTTGTCGCTGCTGGTCATGTTATGAGAACAATCTGTTAGAGCTGCGACAAGCTATCTTATAATATGACTCTATTTTGGGTAGCGATTGCTATGTTATTTCCTTTATTTGATTCCTTCCTTTGTATGTTTTTTCCCTACGCTTTTAGGGAACTTGTCGGCGCAGGCACCTTAGCCGCGAGCGCTGAGTGCGGGACGTCAGCAGCCTGCTGGCGGTGCCGCTACCGACAAGAAACCTTGTCGCAACTAGTCGCAGCTCACTTAAGTTGTTGAGCGGACTCGAAACAAAGTAAGGGCGCAACTAGCTACGAGTTGGTTCCTCCGTGCACAGGTTTCCATGCAAACCACGGTCATTCGAGGAAGATAACTTAAAATTTTTAAAACTCATTGCTCAAACTTTAGCAACTTAGCTTTTCTGCCGTTTGCTTCCCGGTAAGGCGAAACTTCCTCGAACGATGCTTGGTCCACACCATTATCTTCTCCTTTCCCCCCGGCAAACTTGTGGGCGAGGGAACCTTCCCTTCTTTGAGAAAGAGAAAGAAGAGAAAATAAAGATGTGGGGCCTTACGGCTCGTTATTATTTACCGGGGGTAGGCGCTGAACAAAGTGTCAGATAATGCATGCAAAGAAAAGTAGAAAGCATGAAATTGACAAGGTGTGCGGAGCACATGAGCTTTACTTATGCACGGGGTCTGCGCCCGGCTTCGTACAAAGGATTACATGCAACATCGGCAAGACTTGTACAAAAGGTGGTAGGTTCCGGCAACCGCGCCTTACGGGTAAAACTTACGAAGATGCTCAATGTTCCAGGAGTTGCTTACCGGAATGCCATCTTCGGTATCAAGGCGGACAGCGCCAGGCCTAGTGACTCGTTTCACCCGGTAAGGGCCTTACCACTTCGGCGTCAACTTGTTGGAATTCTTGGCGGACTGAACGCGCCGAAGAACAAGATCGCCTTCCTCGAGACTTCTGGCATTAACTTTGCGGCTATGGTAGCGGCGCAAAGCTTCCTGGTATCGAGCAGCTCGTACAGCGGCCTGAAGACGGTCCTCCTCAAGGAGCAGCGCGTCATCTTGTCGCAACTGCTCTTGCTCAAGCCCATCATAAGAGAGCACTCGAGGTGACCCGTATACGAGTTCCGTGGGGAGAACTGCCTCTGCTCCATAGTCAAGAGCGAAAGGTGTCTGGCCAGTGGCTCGATTTGGCGTCGTCCTGACCGACCAAAGAACCACCGGCAGCTCCTCAATCCAGTTCTTTCTGCACTTGCGCAGCCTGTCGAAAGTCCTGGTCTTGAGCCCGCGCAGCACTTCAGCATTCGCCCTCTCCACTTGACAGTTACTTCTCGGATGAGCAACTGAAGCGAAGCAGACCTTGGCGCCAAGATCTTGGACGTACTGCATGAAGGTGCGGCTCGTGAATTGCGTGCCGTTGTCGGTGATGATCCTGTTAGGGATCCCGAAGCGGCAAACAATCGACCTGAAGAACTTGACTGCTGACTGTGATGTCACCTTCCTTACTGCTTCCACTTCTGGCCACTTTGTGAACTTGTCGATTGCAATGTACAAGTACTCAATGCCCCCGACAGCTCGGGGAAAGGGGCCGAGGATGTCGAGCCCCCAGACCGAAAATGTCCATGTCACACCCTAGCTAGTCATGCATTAGAGTGTTGCATCATGTTTACTCTTCATCAGAAACTTGAAATGGGGATCTGTGAAACCCTCAGAATCATTTTGAAAATGACCCAAATAAAAATTTCTCCAAAAGGGTCCAAGAAAATGCTCATGTTGATCTCTGAAAATATTGGACAGAGATAAAAATCAAACCAATATTTTTAGTGGCTCATGGACATTTATTTTGGGCATTTGGAATTAATGCATAAATATTTGCTTTGGAAATATATTTCTATATATATAAATATATGTCCAAATATTATGCCAATTATAAAGGAGCTCTGGAATAATATATCTAGCCCCTGAAAAATTTGGCATAAGTTAAATAAATGATTTAATATATTATTTAAATCAAAACAAATGTCAGAAATTAGAAAACCGAAAAAAATAAAAGGGAGAAGCTTACCTGGGCTCCTCCCTGTGCAGCCCATCCAGCTGGCCGGCCCAGCCAGCAGGCGGCCCAGCCCGCCTCCCTCCTCTGTCGTCTTCGTCCCGACAGAGGGAGGGGAGTGTGGCCGGCGCGCGCGCGCGCCACCGCGCCACGCCACCTCTCTTCCTGCCTGCCTGCCCTCCCCTCCTCGCCTCGATGCCCCTGGACGACGCCACGCCTCCCCCCTGCTCTCTCTCACTCGCCCTCGGCTCTCCCCTCCTCTCCCTCGCTCTCTCTCTCACACGGCCGAACACCACCGTCGCCGCCGTTCGCCATAGCAGCCGACTCCGGCCACCCCTCGCTTCCCCGACTAGCTCAGGAGCTCCGCCTCGACCTCCTCTTCCTCCCCACCGCTCCACGGGTCTCCGGAAGCCCTGCATCGCCGCCACGTCGCCGTTCCCCTCCTCGGGCTCCGACCACCGTCGCCGTCGATTCGCCGTCTCCAGCGCGTCCCCGAGCCCGCTTCGACGCCCACTGCAACCGCGGTGAGCCCCCGAGTCGTTTCCCCCTTCTTCCCGAGTCTCTTTCGACCTCTAGGCCTTAGCCCCACCTTGGCCGAGAGCTCCACGCCGCCGGCGATGTCGCCGTCGTGGCCACGGTCACCGTAGCGCCCAACCGAGCACACTATCGTGCTCCACGCCTCACTAGGAGCACGCAGCACGCACCAACGCCTCTCCAAACACCCTGCAACGCCGACTCCGACCGCACCCGAACTCCGGCGGCCGCAGCCGAGCTCGCCGCCGTCGACTCCGGCCACCTCAGGCCCGGCCACCACCACTATTCGACGCGCGGGAGCAAGGGCTCTCCAACGAGCCCAAGCACAGCCTCGCCCGTGCCCTGTAGCGCGATCCCGCATCACGCAGCCGTCTCGGACCTCGCCGGCGTCATGTCGCCGGTGGGGTTTGACTTGTCCGACCTGGGGTTTGACCCCCCCAGGGTCACTGACGCGTGGGCCCCGTCGGCCAGGTGGACATCATTAGCGCTAACCACTGTTAGTTAACCCCCTGACACTGACCAGTGGGCCCCAGCGCCACTAATTAGTAATTAGGATTAAATTTAACTCTGTTAACCCCCCTGTCACTGACGTGTGGGCCCCACACGTCAGGTTTGACCTCAGCCAGCCGCAGTTGACCACTGACGTCATGCTGACGTCATGCTGGCGCAATAATTATATTTCTGGATTTAAATTAAATCAGGAAATTCCAGAATATTATTTAAACTTCAAAAATTCATAACTTTTATTCTGTAACTCCAAATTGGACAAATTATATATGAAAAATGATCAGAAAAATCCAATCTATCCATCTGTACTATTTTCATGCATGATCAAACAAGTTAAATTGATGTTTCAAGCAGAACAAGGAAAAGCACTTTAAAAGGCCATATTTGAATTTGAAATTTGAATCCTTGATTCAAATTTGTTCAAACCCTTCTGGTTTTAGTTGCATTAGCCCAACACACTCATATTGCCATGTCTCATGCATGCATCATATTGTTGCACATTGTTTGGTGATGGTTGTGTATCGATGTCCCTTGCGACAGGTTCTGCCTCCGAGGAGTACCGTGATTACCCTAACGAAGAACCGTATCAGTGCATCGAACCATCAGGCAAGCAACCAACCATTTGATCATATCGATACAATCCCATGTTCTCGCCCCTGCTCTCTTTTACTGCATTAAGACAACGCGATTCAAACTGCTGTGTGCTACGGTAGTTGAACCCATTTCCTCTGCATGACCTGTCATTGCCACAGTAACTAGATGAAACCCACTAGCATGTGTAGGAGTTGTTTGAGCCATATGTATGTGTTGTTCCTACCTTGCTATGCCTGCTATGCTTAGAGTCGTGTCAGGTCTGGTTCATCTGGGTGATGGGCTAGAGTGAAATGTTTATGTCGGTAATGAGAGTGGTGTGGTGAACACGATTTGGTAAAGGTATCGATGAGAGGCCATGTAGGAGTACATGGTGGGTTGTTTCATTGAAGCCGACCTTAAGCACTGAGATCTGTATGTGTGATTTAAGAATCAGCTACTACCATGCATTGGGCCCGAAACCAATGGACCCTCCCGGCTTCTTATTCACCCTAGTTCTCCGTCCAGGAGTTGCAAGTAGTTTCTGGTGTTTGTAGCCTACTGGAGGCCGTGGACAGCGCTGACCGTAGGGGTGGGCTGTGATGCGGTAGGTACGTGGCACGGTGTACCGAATACCCGTTAGGTATCTCGGGAACCCTGTTCACATCGTTCGGGGCCGTATGGGAAACCTCGGCCGGACTCCCTGCGGATGGAACCTGGATAGGCGATAAACCTGGACTGGAGGCTTAGGTGATTAGGTAGGTCGTGGCCGACACCCACGTTGGGCTTCCGCTTGAAGGTTGCCGAGTACATGTCGTGTAAACGACGGTAAGTGGTGAGAGCGTGTATGAAGAAGTACACCCCTGCAGGGTTAACATGATCTATTCGAATAGCCACGTCCGCGGTAAAGGACTACTTGGTTGCTTATACAGTTCATAGACAAGTAAATGGAAACTGTTAAAAGCCTCAAGATAAGTGTGAGTGCCGAGGATGGCTCTTCCGTAGGAAGACGGAGGCGGATCCTCGGTAGTGTATTGAATTGGTGAGTAGTGGACTCGTGTGCGCAAAACCATTTCAAGTTGGAGTATCGTAGGATAGTCTAGCCAAGAGTCAAAGCTAGCTTGATGCAATAACTCCACCAACCCTTCTTGATAACATGCATGTATGTAGGATCTGATGTAAGTCTTGCTGAGTACCTTTGTACTCATGTTGCTATAATCTACATTTTTACAGAAGACGCTGCAACCCCTTCTGATGGGTTCTATGTAGACGTTGACATCAACGAGTAGGCTAAAGACCCAGGTGGTGAACCTGAGCTTGTGAAGGACCACGTAGTATAGTTAGGCTTTCCAAGCCTCTTTTATTTTACTAGTTGTCTGTACTCAGACAAGTTACTTCCGCTGCTGGTTTGTATGACTGTATGACTTGTATGTTGGGTCGTGAGACCCGTACCTGTGTGTATGTTATGTATGGCTCCCTAAGCCTTAAATAAAGTACTTGTGTCGTAGAGTCATGTTGTGATGCTTCGTTGTATTTGCACATATCGAGCATATTGTGTGTATGATTGAAATGCTTGGTATGTGTGGGATCTGACTATCTAGTTGTTTATCTTTAGTAGCCTCTCTTACCGGGAAATGTCTCCTAGTGTTACCGCTGAGCCATGGTAGCTTGCTACTGCTCTGGAACACTTAGGCTGGCCCGCATGTGTCCTTCTTCGTTCCTGTGTCTGTCCCTTCTGGGAAATGTCACGCTTTGAGTACCGGAGTCCTGTTGGCCCGCTACAGCCCGGTTTACCGGAGTCCTGCTAGCCCAGTGCTACAGCCCGGACCCACTTGCTGATGACCGACACGTTCGAAGCTGGGTCATGGATGCGTGTCCCTGTAAGTCTGTGCCACTTTGGGTTTACGACTAGTCATGTCAGCCCGGGCTCTTTATCATATGGATGCTAGCGACACTATCATATACGTGAGCCAAAAGGCGCAAACGGTCCTGGGCAAAGGTAAAGCGACACCCATGGGGATACCGTGCGTGAGGCCGCAAAGTGATATGAGGTGCTACCGGCTAGATCGATGTGACATCGAGTCGGGGTCCTGACAGCGTTGGCATCAGAGCCGGACTGCCTGTAGGTTCTCCAAGCCAAACTGGTCGATGTTGAGTCTAGAAATTCTTTAGTTATATGTAGGGGAATTGTTTGTGGGTTGGAACGTAAGGCTCTTTTTACTCCTTTATCTTATGACATTCTGATCTGAGTCAGTCCATTCTTCCACCAGGGGTTAAGGAATTAGGATCTGTTCTCTCTATCAGGATCACGTGTTACTAATCAGTAGTACCTTATAAGTTTGATGGATACAAGCCTAGTTCAGTTCTACTACCACCTTATGTTGTTAGAATGGATTCAGAACCTTGTTATGATGATGATGAGTGTGTATGTAATCCTTTGTCAAATGTCCCAAATCCTTCTTGAGCATTTACAGCTGTTATGCTGCCGAAATTTTGCTAGAATTCTAATGCCCTTGCATTATGATTGTGCTTTCAGATGGCCACTCGCGACCTCAATCAAGTGGTTCGTCTGACTCGATGCCTAGATGTACCCGGCCATACTGCCAAGTTGGTCAGGGTAATGACTGAGGCTGGATACCGCTGGTATCCCGAGTACACGGTCGAAGAGCAATTCCGAGACTTTAATCAAAGCCAGTATCTCTGCACTGTCAGGATATTTCCATCTTATCCTGGATCCACCGAGCCTCTTCACTGCTCCTATGGACTCGGGGTTACCATTGAGATGGCTGTGCAGGACGCCGCCTACTCTATGATGACCATTATGCGAGTCAGATCTGGTATATTTCGGGACTCTGATTTCCGGTATATGCCAGGATCACTTCCGGGAGCACAAGGGTATCTCCAGGCTATTTATGCTGACCCCACTCAGGAGGATTCACGGACTCGCACCACTGCTGAGATGCTCGAGGATAAGGACCGTGAAAATCGGGCCTTGAGGTTAGAGCTCTTCAATACCCGTGCTGACCACTGGGCCACTTTGACTCGGTTCACACCGGCGGTGCAAGCTGGATTCTCAGATATGCGCGATCTCTATCCTGTGAGGTCTGCTCTGCCAGACGTGATGGTTTGGCATGATGTAGGAGGCATCACCCCACCTCGCGGTCCCCGCAGGCCACCGTCTGTTGGTCCAAGGCCTCATCCTAGCCCCTATGGTCCACAAGCTCCGCGAGATCGTCTGTTTCCGGATGATCATGTTGAGCTTCCAGGCTATGGAGGTGACTTCTACGAGGACTACTACGGATCGGTCTGAGTTAGTGGTAGTATCACTAGTTCGCACTAGCTGTGTCATCTATCGTTCCGCGTGACTCGGGGGATATGACCTAGTTGTACTCTATCCGGAGGTGTAGAAAAATAATGTATAGGAGCTTGGAATGCCTCCGATGAGATGTAATCCTCTTTTCACCGTAATAGTACTTTGTTTGGTCTTGTACTAAACCCTGTATGGTGTGTATGACGATGGAATAAAGAAGCAGTTCCTGTATCTACCATGTCATACGGATGATCATCTTGCATTTCGAGTTATTCCTTACATTTTTACCCTATGTCGGAATTTTATCATCCTGACTAAATCATTGTCTTGTTTACCTAGGATGGTCAACACGCGCGCTAACCCTGCTTCTCAAGAGCAGGCCGAAGGCAGTGAAGCCAGGGATGCAAATCTGCCTCATCCTCCTTCACTAGCCGAGGTTATGATGGAAGCTAAGAGAAACAAGCGGGAGACCAACCGTTTGTTAGAGCGTATTCAACAGAACACGGCACACCATCAGAGGACTAATGTGGTGTCACTCAGTGATTTTATCAAATTGCATCCACCTACGTTCCACCACTCCGTCGAGCCTCTCGACGCTGATGACTGGCTTCGCAATATCTCTCACAAACTGCATTCCGCGCTGGTAGCGGAGGCTGACAAGGTCACCTTTGCTGCATATCATCTTGAAGGCCCCGCCAGTCTATGGTGGGAGAATTATGGAGCTATGCGCCCAGCGGGCCATGTCACTACTTGGGCTGAGTTCAGTGAGGCTTTCCGTGAACATCACATTCCGGAGGGTCTCATGGACCGTAAACGTGAAGAATTTTGCAGTTTCACCCAAGGCCGACTTTCTGTGGATGCATACAGCAGGGAGTTTGGTAATCTCGCACGATATGCAACTGAGGAAGTGTCTACTGATGCCAAGAAGCAAGCAAGGTTCCGTAAGGGCCTTAGTCCTGAGCTTCGCCGCGACCTCCGTCTGCATGAGTGCACATCCTTCCAGAAACTTGTCAACAAAGCCATCAGTGTTGAAACTGGTCAGACTGACTATGACGCAACACGCAAGCATGGCCGTGACATGGGTTCCTCATCCGGTGCTGGTCCTCAGAAGCGCCGCGTGTGGGTACCCAACACCGCCCTGCCACCCAAGTTCACACCGAGGCCATCTTTCCAGGCGCCTCGCCCTGTTCAACAGTCTGCACCGGCCAAGCCCTATGGGGGTCCATCTAACAATGCTCCTCCACGTACCAGTTCCGTGACTTGTTTCAAGTGTGGGGAATCTGGCCACTATATGCGTGAGTGTCCCCAGACCAACCCCAATCAATCTGCTAAAGCTGTTGGCCGTGGCAAGCCGACAGGAAAAATATTCCACGCCAAGCCGGTCACCGCTTCACGTGGCCATGTCAACTGTATCTCTGCCGAAGAAGCTCAAGAGGATCCCAACGTCGTTCTTGGTACGCTTCTTGTTAATTGCCACCCGGCATCTGTTCTTTTCGATACAGGAGCCTCTCATTCTTTTATATCTGAAAACTATGCTCGCTTGCATAATGTCGCATTCGGTGATATGCCAACCTCTATGGTAATTCAAACTCCGGGATCCAAATGGCAAACTTCTAGAGTAAGCCATGGAAATGAAATCCAAGTCGACAGACTTGTTTTCCTCGCGTCTTTGATAGCCCTTAAATCTTCAGATATTAATATTATTTTGGGTATGGACTGGATGTCAGCTCATCAAGCCAAAATTGATTGCTTCTCTAGGACTGTTCAACTCACCCATCCTTCGGGCAAGGTAGTCAATGTCTTGACCCGAATAGCCAAGCGACAATTATATTCTCTTAACGCCAGCCCTTTGCCAGACCTTGAGGACGTTCCGGTAGTCCGTGACTTCCCGGATGTCTTCCCAGAAGAATTGCCAGGTGTTCCACCTGACAGGGATGTTGAGTTCGTAATAGACCTCATTCCAGGAACCGTTCTGATTGCTAGAAGACCTTATAAGATGGCACCACTAGAACTAGCGGAGCTTAAGAAACAACTCGATGAGTCCTTGAAAAAGGGTTTCATCCGCCCTAGTTCATCTCCGTGGGCTTGCCCCGTCCTATTCGTCAAGAAGAAGGATGGTACGGACCGGATGGTTGTAGATTACCGACCTGTTAATTTGGTCACAATCAAGAACAAATATCCACTTCCCAGGATCAACGACCTGTACGATCAGCTCGCTGGATCCTCAGTCTTCTCCAAAATGGATTTGAGGTTGGGCTACCATCAAATCAAAATCAGAAACGGGGACATTCCTAAAACGGCCTTTGTTACTCGTTATGGCCAATACGAGTACACCGTCATGTCCTTCGGTTTAACCAACGCTCCAGCCACCTTTTCTCGGTTAATGAACTCAATCTTCATGGAGTATTTGGATAAATTCGTCGTGGTTTACCTCGATGATATACTCATCTACTCCAAGAACGAGGAAGAACATGCCGAACATCTAAGGCTAGTGTTGCAGAAACTTCGAGAGCATCGCCTTTATGCCAAATTTTCTAAATGTGAATTCTGGTTGTCAGAAGTGACCTATCTGGGTCATGTAATAGCTGGTAAAGGTATTGTTGTTAACCCTGAGCGAGTTCAAGCCGTCCTTAATTGGACTCCACCTGAATCGGTCAAGCAAGTTCGGAGCTTTCTGGGCTTAGCGAGCTATTGTCGTCGCTTTGTCGAGAACTTCTCCAAGGTTGCTAAACCTCTAACCGAACTCCTCAAGAAAGATAAGAAGTTCGAGTGGACTCCACAATGTGAGCACAGCTTTTAGGAACTGAAAAGACGCCTGACCTCTGCTCCCGTACTGGTACCGCCAGACTTCTCCAAGGACTTTGTTATCTACTGCGACGCCTCGCGACAAGGACTAGGTTGCATTCTCATGCAAGATCGACACGTAATTGCCTACGCTTCACGGCAATTGCACCCACACGAGGAGAATTATCCTACTCATGATCTAGAGCTTGCAGCTGTAGTCTATGCACTTAAGACCTGGCGACATTACCTCCTCGGTAATCGTTGCGAAATATTCACTGATCACCAAAGTCTGAAGTACATTTTCACCCAACCGGATCTGAATCTCAGGCAAAGACGTTGGGTTGAGTTGATCATAGACTTCGACTTAGGGATAACCTACACCCCAGGGAAAGCCAACGTCATGGCTGATGCGCTAAGTCGTAAATCTTATTGTAACAACCTGATGTTACAACAAAGTCAACCGCTTCTCCATGAGGAATTTCGGAAGCTTAACCTTCACATTGTTCCTCAAGGTTTTCTTTCCACCTTGGTGGCAAAACCTACCCTTACGGATCAGATTATCAAGGCACAGAAGGTAGATCCGGGAATCTCCCGCATCAAGAGAAACATTCAGAAAGGAATTGCAAATTGCTTCTCCATTAATGATCAAGGGGTCGTATACTTCGGGAATCGACTAGTGGTTCCCAAAGTGCGAAACCTGAGGCGTTTGATCCTTAAGGAAGCTCATGAATCTCCTCTCACCATTCATCCCGGTAGTACTAAGATGTATCAGGACCTACGCCAGAGGTTCTGGTGGACTAGGATGAAGAGAGAAATTGCTCAGTATATTGCTAATTGCGACGTCTGTCGTCGTGTAAAAGCAGAGCATCAACGGCCTGTTGGCACCCTTCAACCCCTAGCTATTCCTGAATGGAAATGGGATAAAATTGGTATGGACTTCATTACCGGTTTTCCCAGGACCAAGAGAGGGAATAATGCTATTTTCGTCGTGGTCGATCGTCTTTCCAAAGTAGCCCATTTCCTACCTGTTCGCGAGAGTATAACCGCTAGTCAGCTGGCAGACTTATACATCTCCCGAATAGTGTCTCTCCATGGTGTTCCTTTGGAAATTAACTCGGATCGAGGAAGTCTTTTCACCTCTCGATTTTGGGAAAGTTTCCAAAATGCTATGGGAACCCGTCTCTCCTTTAGCACCGCCTTCCACCCTCAGTCGAGTGGTCAAGTGGAACGCGTCAACCAGATTCTAGAGGACATGCTTCGAGCCTCTGTTATCTCATTCGGAATGGACTGGGAAAAGTGCCTTCCATTTGCCGAATTCGCTTACAACAACAGCTATCAATCTAGCTTGGGTAAAGCCCCTTTTGAAGTTCTCTATGGACGACGGTGTCGAACACCCCTTAACTGGTCAGAGACCGGGGAAAGACAATTCTTTGGCCCGGATATGATTCAGGAAGCAGAAGAACAAGTTCGCATCGTTCGTGAAAAGTTGAAAACAGCCCAATCTCGTCAAAAGAGTCAATATGACCGAAAACATAAGGCTGTGACTTTCGAGGTTGACGAGAAGGCTTATCTTCGGGTCACCCCTCTGAAGGGAACCCATCGTTTCGGTATCAAAGGCAAATTGGCTCCTCGTTACATTGGACCTTTTCGCATTCTCGCCAAACGAGGGGAAGTTGCCTACCAGTTAGAACTACCTCCGCACCTCTCCAGAGTCCACGATGTCTTCCACGTTTCCCAACTCAGGCGTTGCTTCTCGGATCCTATCCGTGGAGTAGACTACGAAACGCTTGATCTCCAAGATAATCTTACATACCGAGAGTACCCCATTCGTATCCTCGATCGGGCCGAGCGTACCACTCGACGTCATAATATCAAGTTTCTCAAGGTTCAATGGTCGCACCATTCTGAGGATGAAGCAACTTGGGAAAGGGAGGATCGTCTTTGACTCGAGTACCCCGCCTTCTTTCCGGAGGAACCCAAATCTCGGGACGAGATTCTTTTGAGTGGGGGTGAGTTGTCACACCCTAGCTAGTCATGCATTAGAGTGTTGCATCATGTTTACTCTTCATCAGAAACTTGAAATGGGGATCTGTGAAACCCTCAGAATCATTTTGAAAATGACCCAAATAAAAATTTCTCCAAAAGGGTCCAAGAAAATGCTCATGTTGATCTCTGAAAATATTGGACAGAGATAAAAATCAAACCAATATTTTTAGTGGATCATGGACATTTATTTTGGGCATTTGGAATTAATGCATAAATATTTGCTTTGGAAATATATTTCTATATATATAAATATATGTCCAAATATTATGCCAATTATAAAGGAGCTCTGGAATAATATATCTAGCCCCTGAAAAATTTGGCATAAGTTAAATAAATGATTTAATATATTATTTAAATCAAAACAAATGTCAGAAATTAGAAAACAGAAAAAAATAAAAGGGAGAAGCTTACCTGGGCTCCTCCCTGTGCAGCCCATCCAGCTGGCCGGCCCAGCCAGTAGGCGGCCCAGCCCGCCTCCCTCCTCTGTCGTCTTCGTCCCGACAGAGGGAGGGGAGTGTGGCCGGCGCGCGCGCGCGCCACCGCGCCACGCCACTTCTCTCCCTGCCTGCCTGCCCTCCCCTCCTCGCCTCGATGCCCCTGGACGACGCCACGCCTCCCCCCTGCTCTCTCTCACTCGCCCTCGGCTCTCCCCTCCTCTCCCTCGCTCTCTCTCTCACACGGCCGAACACCACCGTCGCCGCCGTTCGCCATAGCAGCCGACTCCGGCCACCCCTCGCTTCCCCGACTAGCTCAGGAGCTCCGCCTCGACCTCCTCTTCCTCCCCACCGCTCCACGGGTCTCCGGAAGCCCTGCATCGCCGCCACGTCGCCGTTCCCCTCCTCGGGCTCCGACCACCGTCGCTGTCGATTCGCCGTCTCCAGCGCGTCCCCGAGCCCGCTTCGACGCCCACTGCAACTGCGGTGAGCCCCCGAGTCGTTTCCCCCTTCTTCCCGGGTCTCTTTCGACCTCTAGGCCTTAGCCCCACCTTGGCCGAGAGCTCCACGCCGCCGGCGATGTCGCCGTCGTGGCCACGGTCACCGTAGCGCCCAACCGAGCACACTATCGTGCTCCACGCCTCACTAGGAGCACGCAGCACGCACCAACGCCTCTCCAAACACCCTGCAACGCCGACTCCGACCGCACCCGAACTCCGGCGGCCGCAGCCGAGCTCGCCGCCGTCGACTCCGGCCACCTCAGGCCCGGCCACCACCACCGTTCGACGCGCGGGAGCAAGGGCTCTCCAACGAGCCCAAGCACAGCCTCGCCCGTGCCCTGTAGCGCGATCCCGCATCACGCCGCCGTCTCGGACCTCGCCGGCGTCATGTCGCCGATGGGGTTTGACTTGTCCGACCTGGGGTTTGACCCCCCCAGGGTCACTGACGCGTGGGCCCCGTCGGCCAGGTGGACATCATTAGCGCTAACCACTGTTAGTTAACCCCCTGACACTGACCAGTGGGCCCCAGCGCCACTAATTAGTAATTAGGATTAAATTTAACTCTGTTTAACCCCCCTGTCACTGACGTGTGGGCCCCACACGTCAGGTTTGACCTCAGCCAGCCGCAGTTGACCACTGACGTCATGCTGACGTCATGCTGGCGCAATAATTATATTTCTGGATTTAAATTAAATCAGGAAATTCCAGAATATTATTTAAACTTCAAAAATTCATAACTTTTATTCTGTAACTCCAAATTGGACAAATTATATATGAAAAATGATCAGAAAAATCCAATCTATCCATCTGTACTATTTTCATGCATGATCAAACAAGTTAAATTGATGTTTCAAGCAGAACAAGGAAAAGCACTTTAAAAGGCCATATTTGAATTTGAAATTTGAATCCTTGATTCAAATTTGTTCAAACCCTTCTGGTTTTAGTTGCATTAGCCCAACACACTCATATTGCCATGTCTCATGCATGCATCATATTGTTGCACATTGTTTGGTGATGGTTGTGTATCAATGTCCCTCGTGACAGGTTCTGCCTCCGAGGAGTACCGTGATTACCCTAACGAAGAACCGTATCAGTGCATCGAACCATCAGGCAAGCAACCAGCCATTTGATCATATCGATACAATCCCATGTTCTCGCCCCTGCTCTCTTTTACTGCATTAAGACAACGGGATTCAAACTGCTGTGTGCTACGGTAGTTGAACCCATTTCCTCTGCATGACCTGTCATTGCCACAGTAACTAGATGAAACCCACTAGCATGTGTAGGAGTTGTTTGAGCCATATGTATGTGTTGTTCCTACCTTGCTATGCCTGCTATGCTTAGAGTCGTGTCAGGTCTGGTTCATCTGGGTGATGGGCTAGAGTGAAATGTTTATGTCGGTAATGAGAGTGGTGTGGTGAACACGATTTGGTAAAGGTATCGATGAGAGGCCATGTAGGAGTACATGGTGGGTTGTTTCATTGAAGCCGACCTTAAGCACTGAGATCTGTATGTGTGATTTAAGAATCAGCTACTACCATGCATTGGGCCCGAAACCAATGGACCCTCTCGGCTTCTTATTCACCCTAGTTCTCCGTCCAGGAGTTGCAAGTAGTTTCTGGTGTTTGTAGCCTACTGGAGGCCGTGGACAGCGCTGACCGTAGGGGTGGGCTGTGATGCGGTAGGTACGTGGAACGGTGTACCGAATACCCGTTAGGTATCTCGGGAACCCTGTTCACATCGTTCGGGGCCGTATGGGAAACCTTGGCCGGACTCCCTGCGGATGGAACCTGAATAGGCGATAAACCTGGACTGGAGGCTTAGGTGAGTAGGTAGGTCGTGGCCGACACCCACGTTGGGCTTCCGCTTGAAGGTTGCCGAGTACATGTCGTGTAAACGACGGTAAGTGGTGAGAGCGTGTATGAAGAAGTACACCCCTGCAGGGTTATCATAATCTATTCGAATAGCCGCGTCCGCGGTAAAGGACTACTTGGTTGCCTATACAGTTCATAGACAAGTAAATGGAAACTGTTAAAAGCCTCAAGATAAGTGTGAGTGCCGAGGATGGCTCTTCCGTAGGAAGACGGAGGCGGATCCTCGGTAGTGTATTGAATTGGTGAGTAGTGGACTCGTGTGCGCAAAACCATTTCAAGTTGGAGTATCGTAGGATAGCCTAGCCAAGAGTCAAAGCTGGCTTGCTGCAATAACTCCACCAACCCTTCTTGATAATATGCATGTATGTAGGATCTGATGTAAGTCTTGCTGAGTACCTTTGTACTCATGTTGCTATAATCTACATTTTTACAGAAGACGCTGCAACCCCTTCTGATGGGTTCTATGTAGACGTTGACATCAACGAGTAGGCTAAAGACCCAGGTGGTGAACCTGAGCTTGTGAAGGACCACGTAGTATAGTTAGGCTTTCCAAGCCTCTTTTATTTTACTAGTTGTCTGTACTCAGACAAGTTACTTCCGCTGCTGGTTTGTATGACTGTATGACTTGTATGTTGGGTCGTGAGACCCGTACCTGTGTGTATGTTATGTATGGCTCCCTGAGCCTTAAATAAAGTACTTGTGTCGTAGAGTCATGTTGTGATGCTTCGTTGTATTTGCACATATCGAGCATATTGTGTGTATGATTGAAATGCTTGGTATGTGTGGGATCTGACTATCTAGTTGTTTATCTTTAGTAGCCTCTCTTACCGGGAAATGTCTCCTAGTGTTACCGCTGAGCCATGGTAGCTTGCTACTGCTCTGGAACACTTAGGCTGGCCGGCATGTGTCCTTCTTCGTTCCTGTGTCTATCCCTTCTGGGAAATGTCACGCTTTGAGTACCGGAGTCCTGTTGGCCCGCTACAGCCCGGTTTACCGGAGTCCTGCTAGCCCAGTGCTACAGCCCGGACCCACTTGCTGATGACCGACACGTTCGAAGCTGGGTCATGGATGCCTGTCCCTGTAAGTCTGTGCCACTTTGGGTTTACGACTAGTCATGTCAGCCCGGGCTCTTTATCATATGGATGCTAGCGACACTATCATATACGTGAGCCAAAAGGCGCAAACGGTCCCGGGCAAAGGTAAGGCGACACCCGTGGGGATACCGTGCGTGAGGCCGCAAAGTGATATGAGGTGCTACCGGCTAGATCGATGTGACATCGAGTCGGGGTCCTGACAGTCCAGGATAAAGGGATCATCTGGAGAGCTTGAGCTGGCTGGTGTATCTGCTTGGAATGGAACTGGCACGCTTCACACTTGGTTACTTGTCCAGTTGCATCCTGGAGGGCTGTCGGCCAAAAAAACCTTGCCGGAACGCTTTGCCGGCAAGTGCTCTTGCGCCAATGTGGTGACCACATATGCCTCCATGTATCTCTGCCAACAGCTTTTGTCCGTCTTCCCAGTGAATACACTTCAATTTCACGTCGTTGAGTCTTCTTCTGTACAGTGTGTTGTCGACAAACTGGTACATACTTGACTGCCGGGCTACTCTTTCCGCTTCTTCTTGCGCTTCGGGAAGTTCTCCTGTTTGAAGGAAATGGACAATCTGCTGTGCCCATGCTGGAGCTTGCGGCTCGACAACAAGGACTAAAGGCACATCTACTGCTGCGGGAACATCCGCTTCTACGGCGAGAACCTGCGGCTCAGTCGGAGCTTGACGTTCCCCGGCAAGCTTGCCGGAGCAAAACTTGTCGGGAGCGTCTGCTTCAACGGAACAAACCCTAGGGCTTGCCGGAGCAGACTGCTCCTCAGCACCCTTCGTGTTGATCTTGAGGACCTTCTTGGCGGCGGCTTCGGGGAGCTCTGCCGGAAAATAGTCACCAGAAATCAACTTCCTCTTCTTGCTCTGTCCAGTTGATGGCGTTACAGATGGTTGAGTCAGTTTGACCACAAAGATCCCTGGTTCCACAGGTAACTTAAGTGCGGCGCACTTCGACAGGCCATCGGCAATGTCATTCTGAGCTCTTGGAACATGTTCCATCTGTAGGCCGTCAAAGTGCTCTTCTAGCTTTCTCACTTCATCAACGTAAGCTTCCATCAACAGACTCTGATAATTCTTGTTCACTTGGCGGAGGACAAGCTGTGAGTCACCCCTGACAATGAGCTTCTTGATCCCAAGGTCTGCTGCGATCCTGAGACCGGCAAGCAAACCTTCATACTCAGCGGTATTGTTCGTTGCTTGCTCCTTGGGAAAGTGCATCTGGACTACGTACTTGAGGTGCTCTCTGGTGGGTGCAACAAGTAGCACGCCCGCACCGGCGCCTTGCAGCGAATAGGTACCATCAAAGTACATCAGCCACTCTTTGCTTGCTTCCTTGACGGGGATGCTCGTTTCTGGAATTTCTTCATCTTGTGTTGGCGTCCATTCTGCTATGAACTCCGCCAATGCTCTGCTTTGGATAGTTGAAGTGCTCTCAAACTTGAGGCCAAAGCTTGACATTTCCAGTGCCCACTCGACAATCCTGCATGTTGCTTCTGGATTTTGCAGTATCCTCTTCAGTGGAAAACGAGTGACGACTGTGATCTCATGTGCTTGGAAGTAATGGCGCAGCTTTCTCGAGGCCATGAGAAGGCCGAAAAGCAATTTCTGCACACCAGAGTACCTTGACCTAGCCCCCTGCAGAAGGGAACTGACAAAGTAAACTGGGCGCTGCACCATTCTTTTCAGCATCTTCTCACGCGCCTGCGCAGATCCATCTTTGTCGGGACCAGAGCTTGCCGATGAAGTCCCCTGCTTGTCGCTGGATGCATCTGCCGTGGTTGCTGGCTCATTGTCCGCCTCCCTCTCCGCTACTAACGCAGCACTAACCACTTGATTGGTTGCCGCTATATATAGCAGCAACTTCTCTTGTGGCTTAGGTGCGACAAGTGTTGGAGTGGAGGACAGGTATCTCTTTAAGTCGTGCAGTGCAGCCTCCGCTTCCGGAGTCCATTTCATTGGACCTGCCTTTTTCAATATTTTAAAAAATGGCAGGGCGCGCTCAGCATACCTAGAGATAAACCTGCTGAGAATAGCTACGCAACCGGCAAGTCTTCGTACATCCTTGACGCGCTTTGGTGCTTCAATCTGCTCAATGGCCTTGATCTTGTCGGGATTGGCCTCAATTCCCCGCTGAGACACGAAGAACCCGAGAAGCTTGCCGGAGGGGACTCCAAACACACACTTCTCGGGGTTAAGCTTGAGGTTGATCTTGCGCAGATTTGCAAAGGTTTCGTCTAAATCTTGAATCAGAGTCGCCTTGTCCTTGCCCTTGACCACTATGTCATCCATGTAGGCTTCCACATTTCTATGCATTTGCGGCTCAAAAGCATAATGGACTACCCTTGCAAATGTTGAACCAGCATTCTTTAAACCGAAAGGCATCCGTACGAAATAGTATGTGCCACATGGGGTGATGAATGCGGTCTTCTCCTCATCCTCTTCTGCCATGAAGATCTGATGGTATCCTGAGTATGCATCAAGAAACGAAAGCAAGTCACATCCGGCCGTGGAGTCAACAATCTGGTCGATGCGTGGCAAGGGAAATGGGTCTTTGGGACAAGCTTTATTCACATCAGTAAAGTCGATACAAAGCCTCCATTTCCCGTTTGCCTTGCGCACGACTACAGGGTTGGCCAACCACGTAGGATGGAGCACTCCTCTGACAAGGCCAGCTGCTTCCAATTTCTTGATTTCTTCTGCGATGAATTATTGGCGCTCCACTGCCTGCTTCCTAACTTTCTGCTTGACGGGCCGCGCATGAGGACAGACGGCAAGATGGTGCTCGATTACTTTCCTGGGAACACCGGGGATGTCAGACGGTTGCCATGCAAATACGTCGACGTTCGCCCGCAGGAAAGCAATGAGCGCGCTTTCCTATTTAGGGTCGAGAGTGGCACTGATGGTGAAGGTACCACCAGTGCCATCCTCCTTGGCGGACACCTTCTTGGTCTCTGGTGGAGCTGCCATTGTCTTCTTACACTTGCCGGTGGAGCTCGATGGTGCGTCCTCGACGGTAGCGCAGCACTCCGAAGAGGTGCGCTTGCCGGAGTGGGCATCAGAACTCTTGCCGGACTTGGTCTTCTTCTTCGCCCCAGGAGCTTCAGCGGCAAGTGACTTGCGATCTGTTGCGGCTGCTGCTTCCCGGTAGATCTTGTCGGCGCAGATAAGAGCATCCTTCTTGTCGCCAGGGACATAGATGACACTTATCGGGCCTGGCATCTTCAGCATGTTGTATGCATAGTGAGAGGCTGCCATGAATTTAGCGAGTGCTGGACGGACGAGTATCCCACTGTAAGGCAATGGAAAGTCAGCAACGTCAAAAGTGACCCTCTCAGTCCTGAAGTTCAACTCGCTGCCAAATGTCACCGGCAACGTGATCTTTCCCTTCAGCTTGCTCCTTCCCGGATTGATTCCTTGGAATGTGCCGGTCTCTTCGAGCTCGCCATCAGGGATCTGGAGTTTCTGGAGTACCGCGGAGGAGATCAGGTTCAAGCCGGCCCCGCCGTCAACTAGCATCTTAGTGACCTTGAGGTTGCGGATAGTTGGTGAAACCAACATCGGCAAGCACCCGACCGCAGTTATGCGATCAGGGTGGTCCTCAATATCAAAGATGATAGGCGTGCTGGACCATTTCAGAGGCTTGCGTGACTCGACGGGTGGTTCTGCCGCATTGACTTCCCGCACCCACCGCTTGAGCTGGCGGTGTGAAGTATGCAGAGAAGCACCGCCGTCAATGCACATGACCTCTGTGGCTTTCTGGAACTCCTGCTCATCGGTCTCATCATCATCCATATCTTCATCGTCGTCGTCATCTTCATCCTTGTCGCGGCCGTGGGGAGGTCTATCTCCTTGCCGCTGCTTGGCCTTGCCACGGCGTCCTCCTCGGCCGGGGCGTTTCTTGCCGGCTCCTCCAGCACCTTCCTGGGCCTTCTCCTTGTCGCGTCGCTCGTATTCAGCCTTTTGCTGCTCGACAAGCTGCTCGACCTTCTTGCAGCTCTGGAGGTCATGGCCCTTGGTGCGGTCGATCTTGCAGTACTGCTTGTTGGTGCCGTCCTGCTTGTCGGCGACCGCCACAACCTGGTAGTTGGTGCCTGCGGCAATCTCCTCGCCGGAGCTACCAGCTTTGGCTTTCTTGACTGCTCAACGACTAGCACATCTTTGCCTTTCTTCTTCCTGTTGTTCCGCCGCTGGTTTTTCTTTGCCGGGGCAGCCTCCTCACTATCAGATCCTCCTGCTTCTGTATTCTCTCCGGGGAGTTTCCTCCCTTCCTCAACACATGCACACTTGTAGGCCAGGGCATATAGCTCACTGACGTCTCTGATCTTGCACATTGCCATCTCCTCCCGCATCCTGCGGTTTCGCACGTTCTGATGGAACGCGCTGATTACCGTGGCAGGGTGGACATCTGGGATGTTGTGCCGTACGCGGCTGAATCTCTGAATGTACTTGCGCAGGGGCTCTCCTTCCTTCTGGGCGAGCAGATGAAGGTCGCTCTCTTGGCCATGAGGCTTGTGGCCGCCTATAAAGGCGCCGACAAACTGATGGCATAGGTCTGCCCAGGAGGATATGGAGTTGTTCGGCAAGTGCATGAGCCAGGATCTGACATTGGGCTTGAGCACCAGCGGGAAGTAGTTGGCCAGGATCTTGTCGTCCCGCCCCCCGGCAGCTTGCACCGCGATGGTGTAGATGCTGAGGAACTCCGACGGATGCGACTTGCCGTCGTACTTCTCTGGTACGTCTGGCTTGAAATTCTTTGTGCTGGGCCACTGGACTTGCCGCAGCTCACGAGTGAATGCAGGGCAACCTACCGCATACGGCAAGTCGCCTGGTTCCCCGTGTGCATGCATGTCGACAGAGGGCCCAGCGCGCTGGTCCGATTGACGCCGCGCTTCTCTTCGGCGCTCGATGCGAGTTCGAGCGTCTTCTTGCTATCGTTCGTGAAGAACTTGGCGTTGATCGCGACGAGCTCGTGGATCTGATGATGTGGTGGAGTCGCTGTCGAGGTGGATCCGGCGAGTCGGCGATCTTGGCCTTCGGGGTGGAGAGTGCATGGTGGTTGCACCCCCACCGGTTTCGTCGCTATCGGCTCGTGCCCGGCAGTCCTGCCGCGGCAGCGATGTACTCGGCTGCCGCGGAGTGTCGCCGTTGGCGAAGCCGATGAGACTCTGAATGGTGGCCCTCCATTCATCGATCTTGTCTGCCGTTGGAGGGTAATCCAGGAGCAGTTGAGCTCGCGCCAAAGCTTCTGTTGGAGTGGTGGGCGGCAGTGGCGAACGGTGCGAGGAGCGGGATATGCTCGGACTTCTAACTATGTTAGAAGGAGCAGTATCCCGTCCAGGCGACCGTGTCTCGCTCGTGCCAGCATGTTGGCATGCATGCTGGTCTTGAGCACCCCGAGATCCACCAGCTCGATCTTGGTCCAACGAACATATGGCCCTGCGAATACCATGACGTTGTCGGTCCTGCGCCTCCTGAGATGGGCGCGGTGCATGTACGGACGCCGAGGTCTGCGCAGCCTTGTCCTTGGACCTGGCAGCACCTGAGCTCCCTCGTCGATGCCCGTTCTTCCGCCGGCGTCTACCCCACCACCCGTTTGCTCCGGTGGTGGTGGGATCGACGTGGACGGAACAGCTGCCGCCGAAGCCTTCTTCTTCAGTGGCATGTCGATGAAGAAGATGAAGATCTAGCTCGTGTGAATGCCGGATCAGGTTCACACAACCTCAACGCCCCCTACCTGGCGCGCCAAAGATGTCGGGGAAGCTGAGCCACGAACACCTATGGGACCAGCGGACCGAGCCCTTTTTGGTTCGGCGGGGGGCGGAGATCACACGAAGAGCGGATCGAGGCGAAGCACACGAGTAGTTTACCCAGCTTCGGAGCTCTCCGGAGAGATAACACTCCTACTGCTGCATGTCTGAGTGTATTGAGTTCTTGCTCGGGAGCGCTGAGTGCTACAGTACACACTAGCTGCTAACGAGACCGAGCGTGAGTGTTTTTCTGCTTTCGAACCCCCCTCTACATTGCGCATGGGCCTCCTTTTATATGCTAAAGGGGTCTCCGACAGGTGGCAACGTAGACAAGGGTAAAAATGGAAAAGGAATTGCGGTTGGTACAACTACCTGTATAGTGTATCATACCTAACCCTGACGGCAGGGGACAAAGGCATTAAATGCCCGTCTACGTCGCCCAAATAGTGCAAAAAGGGACCGTCAGGGACGCCACCGCTCGCCACGATGGCAATCTTGTCAGCGTCGCTTGCCACCGCGCACTGCTGGCTGCACAGTCTCTTGCCACGCGCGCCTGGAAAGGCCCCAGGGCGACATGTTGGTGGATGTGCTGGAGCGCAGGTACAGAATGGTAGCTTGCCGCGGCAAGCGCTTTGCCGCGGTCGCTGTCTTGTCGCGTCCGGAAGCTTGTCGCTCACCGGGCCTCGCCGGGACGCGTGGCGCGTCATGGCAAGTTCCTTGAGATGCCTTGGTTGGCCTTCCCGGCAACCTCCTCTTGCCGGGGCCTTGTCTCCTTGGCTTGAATACTTTGTTCTTGAATGGCTCCAAAGGAACCATGGAGGACCTTGGCGGTCACCCGGCAAGCCTTGCCGCGGGGTGCTGCAACTGCCCGTGCACAAGTTTGGGATACTAGGGTACCCCTACTCTAGTACACCGACAAAGGGCAATTTTACTATCTCTTTTTCCACACTTGTGCTTCAAAGTAGCACCTTGTTCTTCATGTAGTGAGTCTCATATATTGTGCTTCAAAGTAGCACCATGCTTTTCATATAGTGAGTCTCATAAGTTGTCTTTTCATACTAGTGGGAATTTTTCATTATAGAACTTGGCTTCTATATTCCTACGATGGGCTTCCTCAAATGCCCTAGGACTTCATGAGCAAGCAAGTTGGATGCACACCCACTAGTTTTCCTTTGTTGAGCATTCATTTGTAGCTCTAGTTCATCCGTTGCATGGCAATCCCTAATCCTTATGTTGACATCAATTGATGGGCATCTCCATTGCCCGTTGATTATCCTCGTAAATGTGAGACTTTCTCCTTTTTTGTCTTCTCCACACAATCCCCATCATCATATTCTATTCCACCCATAGTGCTATATCCATGGCTCACGCTCATGTATTGCGTGAAGGTTGAAAAAGTTTGAGATTATTTAAGTATGAAACAATGGCTTGGCTTGTCATCGGGGGTATAGAAGTTGGGAACATCTTTGCGTGACGAAAATGAAGCATAGCCTAACTATATGATTTTGTAGGGATGAACTTTCTTTTGCCATGTTATTTTGAGAAGACATGATTACTTTGATTAGTATGCTTGAAGTGTTACTATTTCTTATGTCAATATGAACTTTTATTTTGTATTCATTTGGATATGAACATTCATGCCACAATGAAGAAAATTCCATTATGAATTATGCTAGGTAGCATTCCACATCAAAAACTCTCTTTTTATCATTTACCTACTCGAGGACGAGCAGGAAAAAAGCTTGGGGATGCTTGATACGTCTCCAATGTATCTATAATTTTTGATTGTTCCATGCTATTATATTACCCCTTTTGGCAGTTTATGTGCTTTATTTTACACATTTATATCATTTTTGGGACTAACCTACTAACCGGAGGCCCAGCCTGTATTGCTGTTTTTTTTGCCTATTTCGGTATTTCGAAGAAAAGGAATATCGAATGGAGTCCAAACGGAATGAAACCTACGGGAGTGTTATTTTTGGAACAAATCTGATCCGGAGAGCTTGGAGTGCAAGTCAAGAAGCTTCCGAGGGCCCCATGAGATAGGAGGGGGCACCCCCCATGTAGGGTGCGCCCCCCTGTCACGTGGGCCCCTCGGGCGTCCACCGACGTACTTCTTGCTCCTATATATATCCACGGACCCCGAAAACATCCAAGAGCACTACAAAACACAATTTCCACCGCCGTAACCTTCTGTATCCGCGAGATTCCATCTTGGATCCTTCGCCGGCACTTCGTCGGAGGGGGAATCGATCACGAAGGGCTTCTACATGAACATCCTTGCCCCTCCAATGAGTTGTGAGTAGTTTACCACACACCTACGGGTCCATAGTTATTAGCTAGATGGCTTCTTCTCTCTTTTTGGATCTCAATACAATGTTCTCCCCCTCTCTTGTGGAGATCTATTCGATGTAATCTCTTTTTGCGGTGTGTTTGTCAAGATCCAATGAATTGTGGGTTTATGATCAAGTTTATCTATGAATAATATTTGAATCTTCTCTGAATTCTTTTATGTATGATTGAGTTATGTTTGCAAGTCTCTTCGAATTATCAGTTTGGTTTGGCCTACTAGATTGATCTTTCTTGCCATGGGAGAAGTGCTTAGCTTTGGGTTCAATCTTGTGGTGTTCTTACCCAGTGACAGAAAGGGTTGGAAGACACGTATTGTATTGTTGCCATAGAGGATAACAAGGTGGGGTTTATATCATATTGCATGTGTTTATCCCTCTATATCATTTCATCTTGCTTAATGCGTTACTCTATTCTTATGAACGCAATACTCTAGATGCAGGCAGGAGTCGGTCGATGTGTGGAGTAATAGTAGTAGATGCAGGCAGGAGTCGGTCTACTTGTTATGGACGTGATGCCTATATACATGATCATGCCTAGACAATCTCATAACTATGCGCTTTTCTATCAATTGCTCGGCAGTAATTTGTTCACCCACTGTAATACTTATGCTCTCAAGAGAAGCCTCTAGTGAAACCTATGGCCCTCGGGTCTATCTCTTATCATATTTGCTTTCAATCTACCTTTATTTGCATCTTTACTTTTTGCATCTACCTTATAAAATACCAAAAATATTATTATCTCTCTATCAGATCTCACTTTCGTAAGTGGCCGTGAAGGGATTGACAACCCCTTTATTGCGTTGGTTGCGAGTTCTCAGATTGTTTGTGTAGGTGCGTGGGAGTTTTGAGGAGCCTCCTACTGATTGATACATTGGTTCTCAAAACTGAGGGAAATACTTAAGCTACACTTTGCTGCATCACCCTCTCCTCTTCGGGGAAAACCAACGCTAGCTCAAGACGTAGCACATCACCGACTACCTGCCTAAGCGCGCTGCCCTCAAGCTACCTATGGAACCAGGTACTTTTGTGCTTCGGTTAACTCAACCATCCGTCGAACCATCAACAGGCCAGAACAAGCGGAGGACGTCAGGCCCCGGCAAGTACCTCCCCACCGAGCTCCCTGGGGCCGCTGGCGAAGATGTTGCCGTGGACGCCGAGCCTGTCGTGGGACAACCGACTCCGGCTGGGCGCTAAGCCCTTGTCATGGAGGCAACCATTCCCACGGCAGAGGAAGTGCCTTTGGTCCTTGCCGTCGAGCCACAGGCTCCAGCATGGGCGCAGCATACCGTCCGATCCCTCCAAACAGGGGAACTTCCTGAGGAGCAGGAAGAAGCAAAGAAAGTAGACCGCTGGTCTGCCCTGTACCAATTCATTGACAATGTTCTATACAGAAAAGACCAAATGGAGTGAAATTGAAGTGCATCCCACGGGAGGAAGGACAGGTGCTGTTGGCAGAGATACATGGAGGCATATGTGGCTCCCACATAGGGTCGAGGGCCCTTGCTGGCAAGGCTTTCCGGCAAGGTTTCTTCTGGCCCACTGCCCTCCAGGATGCGACGACACTAGTAACTAAGTGTGAAGCGTGCCAATTCCATTCGAAGAAGCTTCATCACCCAGCTCAAGCCTTGCAGACAATCCCTCTCTCCCGGCCATTCTCGGTCTGGGGGCTTGACATACTGGGCCCTTTTCCCCGCGCCGTCGGGAGCTTTGAGTACTTGTACGTTGCAATTGACAAGTTCACAAAGTGACCGGAGGTGGAAGCAGTGACGAAGGTGACGACACAATCAGCCGTCAAATTCTTTAAGGGGCTAGTTTGCCGCTTTGGTGTGCCGAACAGAGTCATCACTGACAACATCAAGTAGTTCACAAGCCCTTCATGCAATACATTGGAGACCTCGGCAGCAAGGTCAGTTTTGCTTCCGTGGCACATGCACGGAGCAACAGCCAAGCGGAGAGGGCAAATTCTGAAGTGCTGCGTGGCCTGAGGACGAAGACTTTCGACAGGCTGCACAAGAGCGGAAGGCACTGGATTGATGAGTTGTTGACGGTTCTTTGGTCGATCAGAATGAATCCAAATCAAGCCACCGGCCAGACACCCTTTGCCCTGGTATACGAGGTAGAAGCAGCTCTCCCCATGGAACTCATATACGGGTCACCTCGAGTGCTCTCTTATGATGAGCTTGAGCAAGAGCGATTGCGGCAAGATGACGCGACGCTCCTCGAGGAAGATCGTCTTCGGGCGGCTATGAGAGCAGCATGCTACCAACAAGCCTTGCGCAGCTACCATAGCCGCAAGGTTCATGTCCTAAGCTTTGAGGAAGGTGACCTTGTTCTTCGGCGCATTCAGTCGGCCAAGAATTCCAACAAGTTGACGCCAAAGTGGGAAGGCCCTTATAGGGTAAGACGAGTCACCAGGCCCGGCGCAGTCCGCCTGGAGACCGAAGTTGCCATTCCGGTGAGCAACTCCTGGAACATCGAGCATCTTCGCAAGTTTTACCCATAAGGTGCGGCTGCCGGCCCCCCCGGCAAGCCACCTTTTGTACAAGCCTTGCCGACAAGGCATGTAACCCTCTGTACAAAGCCAGGCATAGATCCTGAGCATAAATAAATGAAGCGCTAGCGCCCTAAGTTATAGCATGCATGCTAGGTTGAGTCTCTCCCTCGGTTAGGGTTGATAGTGCTTAGCAGCGACTAACCCCTAGCATAGAGGTCGAGTCTGCGTTTCCCTATTTCTTTTCCATCTCCTCTAGTTCGCAAGAAACATGAGCGCTCCTGCCAAGCTGGATGGGAGAAAAAGAACGGGCCGGCGCCCCAGCCCCGGCAAGCCAAGCTTGCCGAGGGCTGAAGATACAAGGGTCCATTCCCGGCAAGCTGAGGTCGCCGGGGGCTGCAGATTCAGATAAGTTTTTCCTTCCCCTGTCCTACATTTCTGTGTGTGTTGGGGCATGTGAAACATTGTTTCGCTCCTAAGTTACCGTGCTCCCCCCTGCCCATACCCGAGTATTATTTCTTGGGTCGGGGTCTGGTTGTAGAAGCGGTGGCGTGGAAGCAAGCGTAGGGCTTAACCCTACTTCACCCATGTCTCTGCCAAGAGCACGAGTATGGTCGAATGAAGAAAGGGAGCAGCAAGGCTTGTTGCCAGGCAACAATGTTTATGTTAAAAGTAACAAGGATTCATTCCTTGGTATGGGCCTCGCTCACACACAAAAGAACCCGGCAAACACGCTTTTCATTAATACACCCCACACAGGTACAGTTCGTACAGAATGTAAACATGAGCAGGGGGATTACAAGTTTTAAATCTAACTAAGGCCCATAGGCTTACAAGCTAAAAAAGATAAGGTGCCCGTAATCCCTTTCTTGTCCCTCTCCTCGGGAAATGTAACAAGAAGACAAGAGGGCAGGAGGAGCGCCTAGGCGAGGTACGAGCAGCAGAAGGTGCCAAGAGAACATGCTGGCGGCCCCCTAGGGGAGGGCTGGTGAGGACGGTGTCGGGAGGAGAGCTGGAAGATGAGGCAGCGGTCCGCCAATACGCTATGAAGGCTTTGGTGCCATCGTACTCCGACTTGACGGCCCGCCACCCGCCTTCTTCTCCTTCTCTAGCCTTCTCACGCCAGCCGCACAAGGAGGCGACCCCAAGAAGTTCAAGGAGCCGGCTCCATCGGGAAAAGGGGCCCGGTGCAGATGCTGCTACTGCCGGCACCGCCCGAGGACGGGGGGTCCAACACCTAGTCGGACCCGTCATCCTCCTGCCTACGGCCCTCGTCGCTGGTCTCGTTGTCCTCCTCATCACTCTCGCTCGAGGAAGAGTCTTCGTCCTCGGAGGAGCTCTCCACGCAGCACTTCAGGCGAGTTCCGAAGTCGCCGAAGACCTTGATGGAGAGGAGGCCATTCTCCATTAGCTTGAAGTAGAGAATGAGCCCCGCCGTCAGGCTGCGGATGCGAGCGAAGGTTTTCCATCCGCGACGGAGATACATGACATGAGGGGCTGGGAAATCGACATCGACCCACGTGCCACTATTCCCACAGCCCCTCATATGAAGTCTCAGCGCCTGCGGCGGGTCGAGCTCCATCTCCCGAGCGAATGGTGTAGGGATACGAAGACGACGATGCGTCAGCCGGTGCAGCCTGATGAAGAACTCGCGGGGCTGGTCCACGACGTGGCCCTCCATTGGGGGAAGGACCACTGGCGGAGGCAAGGCCGATGCACCGCCCCGTCCCCCTCTTCCCCGAGCGCCACGGTGGCCCCGGCCTCGCCCCCTCCCCCTTCCCATACGGCTGGCTCCGCCGCCACGGGCTCTTGGGGAGGAGCGGCATGTTGTCGAGTAGAGACCCTCGCCGCCACCGTCAAAGCATCAGCACACCCTCTAGCCATGGCAGAGGGGAGGAAGAAGCAAAGATGGGAGCAGGTGGATGGCAAAAGACTGAAGGGTGCCATCCCTCCCGCTCGTCTCCTTATAAAGGGGCGGGGTCAGGGCTGGGCCGCCCCTCTCAGCCAACCCAGCTCATTAAGATGACAGCGGGCGAGACCGTCAGCCGCCCTCCCCGCCCAATTGAAGGCGCGTGGGTATCGACCCACGCGCGCACTGCTACGTCTTGAGCTTGCGTTGGTTTTCCTTGAAGAGGAAAGGATGATGCAGCAATAGTAGCGTAAGTATTTCCCTCAGTTTTTGAGAACCAAGGTATCAATCTAGTAGGAGGCTCCTCAAAAGTCCCACGCACCTACACAAACAAACAAGAACTCGCAACCAACACAATAAAGGGGTTGTCAATCCCTTCACGTCCACTTGCGAAAGTGAGATCTGATAGAGATAATATGATAAGATAAATATATTTTTGGTATTTTGTGATATAGATTGGAAAAGTAAAGATGCAAATAAAAGTAGATTGAAAGCTTATATGATAAAATATAGACCCGGGGGCCATAGGTTTCACTCAAGATAGCATAAGTATTACGGTGGGTGAACAAATTACTGTCGAGCAATTGATAGAAAAGCAAATAATTATGAGATTATCTAGTCATGATCATGTATATAAGCATCACGTCCGTGACAAGTAGACCGACTCCTCATGCATCTACTACTATTACTCCACACATCGACCGCTATCCTGCATGCATCTAGAGTATTAAGTTCATAAAGAACAGAGTAACGCATTAAGAAAGATGACATGATGTAGAGGGATAAAATCATGCAATATGATATAAACCCCGTCTTTTTATCCTCGATGGCAACAATACAATACGTGCCTTGCTGCCCCTGCTGTCACTGGGAAAGGACACCGCAAGATTGAACCCAAAGCTAAGCACTTCTCCCATTGCAAGAAAGATCAATCTAGTAGGCCAAACCAAACTGATAATTCAAAGAGACTTGCAAAGATAACTTAATCACACATAAAACAATTCAGAGGAGATTTAAATATTTCTCATAGATAAACTTGATCATAAACCCACAATTCATCGGATCTCAACAAACACACTTCAAAAAGAGTTACATCAAATAGATCTCCAAGAAGATCAAGGAGAACTTTGTATCGATATCCAAAGAGAGAGAAGAAGCCATCTAGCTAATAACTATGGACCCGAAGGTCTGTGGTAAATTACTCACAACTCATCGGAGAGGCCTTGGAGATGATGTAGAGGCCCTCCATGATTGATTCCCCCTCCGGCAGAGCACCGATGAAGGCTCGAAGATGGGATCTCACGGATATAGAAGGTTACGGCGGTGGAAATAGTTTTTCATGGTCGCTTCTGATGTTTTCGGGGTACATGGGTATATATAGGAGGAAGAAGTAGGTCGGTGGATGCCCGAGGGGCCCACGAGGGTGGGGGGTGCGCCCAGCCCTACGGGGCGCGCCGGGCACCCTCGTGGCTGGCTCGGTTGTTTCTTGACTTCCACTCCAAGTCATCTGGATCACGTTCGTTCCAAAAATCACGCTCCCGAAGGTTTCATTCCATTTGGACTCGGTTTGATATTCCTTTTCTTCAAAACACTGAAATAGGCAAAAAACAGCAATACGGATTGGGCCTCTAGTTAGTAGGTTAGTCCCAAAAAATGATATAAAAGTGTAAAGTAAAGCCCATAAACATCCAAAATGGGTAATATAATAGCATGGAACAATAAAAAATTATAGATACGTTGGAGATGTATCGAGCATCCCCAAGCTTAATTCCTGCTCATCCTCGAGTAGGTAAATGATAAAAACAGAATTTTTGATGTGGAATGCTACCTAGCATATTTCTCAATGTAATTTTCTTTATTGTGGCATGAATTTCAGATCTAAATGATTCAAAATAAAAGTTCATATTGACATCAGAAATAGTAATACTTCAAGCATACTAATCAAAGTAATCATGTCTTCTCAAAATAACATGGCTAAAGAAAGTTCATCCTTACAAAATCATATAGTTAGGTCATGCTTCATTTTCGTCACACAAAAATTCTCCCATCTTGCACACCCCCGATGACAACCCAAGCAATTGTTTCATACTTCAATAATCTCAAACTTTTTCAACTTTCACGCAATACATGAGCGTGAGACATGGATATAGCACTATGGATGGAATAGTATAAGACAAAAAGAGAGAAAGTCTCACATTAAAGACGATAATCAATGGGCTATGGAGATGCCCATCAATTCATGTCAACATGAGGAGTAGGGATTGCCATGCAACGATGCACTAGAGCTATAAATGTATGAAAACTCAACAAAAGAAACTAGTGGGTGTGCATCCAACTTGCTTGCTCATGAAGAGCTAGGGCATTTTGAGGAAGCCCATCGTAGGAATATACAAGCCAAGTTCTATAATGAAAAATTCCCACTAGTATATGAAAGTGACAACATAAAAGACTTTCTATATGAAGAACATGGTGCTACTTTGAAGCACAAGTGTGGAAAAGCATAGTAACATTGCCCCTTTTTTCCTTTGTTTTTCTTTTTTTTCTTTTTTTTGGCCTTTCTTTTTTTCTTTTGTCCTTTATTTTTTTTTGTCTTTTTTGGCCTTTCTTTTTTTATTTGGGGACAATGCTCTAATAATGATGATCATCACACTTCTATTTATTTACAACTCATGAATTACAACTCAAAACTAGAACAAGATATGACTCTATATGAATGCCTCCGGCGGTGTACCGGGATGGGAAATGAATCAAGAGTGACATGTATGAAAAATTATGCATGGTAGCTTTGCCACAAATACGATGTCAACTACATGATCATGCATGGCAATATGACAATAATGATGTGTGTCATGATGATGAACGGAACGGTGGAAACTTGCATGGCAATATATCTCGGAATGGCTATGGAAATGCCATAATAGGTAGGTATGGTGGCTGTTTTGAGGAAGATATAAGGAGGTTTATGTGTGACAGAGCCTATCGTATCACGGGGTTTGGATGCACCTGCGAAGTTTGCACAAACTCTCAAGGTGAGAAAGGGCAATGCACGGTACCGCAAAGGCTAGCAATGGTGGAAGGGTGAGAGTGTGTATAATCCATGGACTCAACATTAGTCAAAAAAGAACTCATATACTTATTAAAAAAATCTACAAGTCGTCAAAAACAAAGCACTACGCACATGCTCCTAGGGGGACAGATTGGTAGGAAAAGACCATCGCTCGTCCCCGACCGCCACTCATAAGGATGCACAATCTAAGAGCACCTCATGTTTCAAATTTGTTACACAACTTTTACCATACGTGCATGCTACGGGACTTGCTAACTTCAACACAAGCATTCTTTAAATTCATAATCACCCAACTAGCATAACTCTAATATCACTACCTCCATATCTCAAAACAATTATCAAGTATCAAATTGATCATAACATCCAATTCACTTCCTATGATAGTTTTTATTATACCCAACTTGGATGCTCATCATTCTAGGACCAATTTTATAACCATAGCAAATACCATGCTGTTCTAAGATACTCCCAAAATAATATAAGTGAAGCATGAGAGACTAACAATTTCTACAAAATTAAGCCACCGCCGTGTTCTAAAAGTTAAAAGTGAAGCACTAGAGCAAAAACTATCTAGCACAAAAGATATAAGTGAAGCACATAGAGTATTCTAATAAATTCCAATCAAGTGGGTTTCTCCCAAAAGGTGTTTACAGCAAGGATGATTGTGGTAAACTAAAAAGCAAATACTTATATCGTACGAGATGCTCCAAGCAAAACACATATCATGTGGCGAATAAAAATATAGCTCCAACTAAAATTACCGATAGACGAAGACGAAAGAGGGGATGCCTTCCGGGGCATCCCCAAGCTTAGGCTTTTGGTTATCCTTGAATATCTTGGGGTGCCATGGGCATCCCCAAGCTTAGGCTCTTGCCACTCCTTATTCCATAGTCCATCAAATCTTTACCCAAAACTTGAAAACTTCACAACACAAAACTCAACAGGAAATTTTCTAAGCTCTGTTAGTGCAAGAAAGAAAAACCACCACAAAAGGTACTGTAATGAACTCATTACTTATTTATATTGGTGTTAAACCTACTTTATTCCAAGTTCTCTATGGTTCATACCTCTACATACTAGCCATAGATGCATCAAAATAAGCAAACAAAACACGAAAAACAGAATCTGTCAAAAACAGAACAGTCTGTAGCAATCTATAACTCTAGGATACTTATGGAACTATAAATATCCTAACAAAATAGGAAGTCCTGGGCAATTTGTCTATTGATCTACAGCAAAAATAATCAACACAAAATCACGTTTCTGTTATTTACTAAAATTATTTTCGTGTGTGCAAAGTTTCTGTTTTTAGCAGAATCAAATTAACTATCACCATAGGTTATCCTATAGGTTCTACTTTGCACAAACACTAATTAAAAAATAAAAACACATCTAAACAGAAGGTAGATGCAAAATTTATTGAATAACAGCAAGGAAAAATATTGGGTTGTTTCCCAACAAGTGCTTTTCTTTAAAGCCTTTTAGCTAGGCATTGATAATTTTAATGATGCTCACATGAAAGACAAGAATTGAAGCGCAAAGAGAGCATCATGAAACACGTGACAAACACATCTAAGTCTAACATACTTCCTATGCATAGGCATATTATAAGAAACAAATTTGCAAGGCAAACAAAAACTAGCATATGCAAGGAATAAGAAAGAGATGATAGCAATCCCAACATGACTAGAGGTAATTTAGTAAGATCATAGGATAGCAATCCCAACATGCAAACACTATGATCATTGCAAAAAGTAATAGGCATAGCAAAACTAGCATCCCCAAGCTTAGGGTTTTACATATTATTAGCACAATTGACATCAAGAGAACTTATAGTAAAATCATTGCAATCATGCTTTTTATTCAAAGAGTTATCGTGAATCCCTTCATAAATTTCTTCATCATAATTTTCAGATTCACGAATTTCAAGCAAAACTTCATAAAGATAATCTAGTGCACAAAACTCACTAGCAATTGGTTCATCATAATTGGATCTCTTAAAAATATTAGCAAGCAGATGAGGATCCATAGATCTTAGCTTCTTTGTTTAGTAACAAATACACAATGATTCCAACCAAACAAACAAACGAGCCAAGTAAGACATTAACGTAAACGAAAAGACAAATGGAAAAAGGGCGAATAAAACAGCAAGGGTGAATTGGGGGAGAGGAAAACAAGAGGCAAATGGCAAATAATGTAATGCGAGGGAGATGAGTTTATGATGGGTACTTGGTATGTCTTGAGTTGAGCGAAGACCTCCCCGGCAACGGCGCCAGAAATCCTTCTTGCTACGTTTTGAGCTTGCGTTGGTTTTCCTTGAAGAGGAAATGGTGATGCAGCAACAGTAGCGTAAGTATTTCCCTCAGTTTTCGAGAACCAAGGTATCAATCCAGTAGGAGGCTCCTCAAAAGTCCCACGCACCTACACAAACAAACAAGAACACGCAACCAACGCAATAAAGGGGTTGTCAATCCCTTCACGGCCACTTGCAAAAGTGAGATGTAATAGAGCTAATATGATAAGATAAATATATTTTTGGTATTTTATGATATAGATTAGAAAAGTAAAGATGCAAATAAAAGTAGATTGAAAGCTTATATGATAAAAGATAGACCCCAGGGCCATAGGTTTCACTCGTGGCTTCTCTCAAGATAGCATAAGTATTACGGTGGATGAACAAATTACTGTCGAGCAATTGATAGAAAAGCGAATAATTATGAGAGTATCTAGTCATGATCATGTATATAGGCATCACGTCCGTGACAAGTAGACCAACTCCTGCCTACATCTACTACTATTACTCCACACATCGACCGCTATCCAGCATGCATCTAGAGTATTAAGTTCATAAAGAACAGAGTAACGCATTAAGAAAGATGACATGATGTTGAGGAATATAAACTCCATCTTTTTATCCTCGATGGCAACAATACAATACGTGCCTTGCTGCCCCTGCTGTTACTGGGAAAGGACACCGCAAGATTGAACCCAAAGCTAAGCACTTCTCCCATTGCAAGAAAGATCAAGTAGGCCAAACCAAACTGATAATTCGAAGAGACTTGCAAAGATAACTTAATCACACATAAAAGAATTCAGAGGAGGTTCAAATATTTCTCATAGATAAACTTGATCACAAACCCACAATTCATCGGATCTCGACAAACACACCGCAAAAACAGTTACATCGAATAGATCTCCAAGAAGATCAATGAGAACTTTGTATTGAGATCCAAAGAGAGAGAACAAGCCATCTAGCTAATAACTATTGACCCGAAGGTTTGTGGTAAACTACTCACAACTCATCGGAGAGGCCTTGGTGATGATGTAGAGGCCCTCCGTGATTGATTCCCCCTTCGGCGGAGCACCGACGAAGGCTCCAAGATGGGATCTCGCGGATACAGAAGGTTACGGCGGTGGAAATAGTTTTTTGTGGTCGCTTCTGATGTTTTCGGGGTACATGGGTATATATAGGAGGAAGAAGTAGGTAGGTGGATGCCCGAGGGGCCCATGAGGGTTGGGGGGCATGCCCAACCCTAGGTGGCACGCCGGGCACCCTCGTGGCTGCCTCGGTTGTTTTTTGACTTCCACTCCAAGTCCTCTGGATCACGTTCGTTCCAAGGTTTCATTCCGAGGGGCCCACTCCGAAGGTTTCATTCCGTTTGGACTCTGTTTGATATTCCTTTTCTTCGAAACACTGAAATAGGGAAAAAACAGCAATACGGGTTGGGGCTCCGATTAGTAGGTTAGTCCCATAAAATGATATAAAAGTGTAAAGTAAAGCCCATAAACATCCAAAACGGGTAATATAATTGCATGGAACAATCAAAAATTATAGATACGTTGGAGACGTATCACGCACGTCTTCCCATATTTCGCGCGCCTGTCACCCGCCCTGCGCCGTGCCTGCGGCATACGTGGTGCAAGGGGTGGGCATACTGGGACGCATGGAGCAACGATTCCAGAGCAGAAATTGTAAATGAGAAGCGGCCCCGCGGTCTTAAAGGGACATGCAAGCCGCCTCTTTACTATACACTGCAGGATGACGCAAGAACGCTTTGGTCACCCATGCGCGATCCCCACATTACGCATTCAACGCGAATCTTGGGGAAGCGAAGCAGACGAAGGATTACCACGGTCAAAACCGGCCCTGCCTGCCCGTGCACTGTTCTGGGCCTAGCCCAACAATGCGTTGCACTTATGTGTGGCCCATGCCTGGGGGCTCCTGTTGGTGTACAGAAGTAGGGGTTCTACTCTGCACCCCTCTACCTGTGCACGGGCAGTCAGAGCCACGCCCAAGGCCACACTTGGCAAGGCAAGGGAAGGAGGCCGAGGCCACAAGACGAGCAAAACAACACCAAGACAGAGACACGAAGAGCAAGAGGGCAAGGTGGGCTCCCCCGGCAAGACCCTTGCCGGGGAGGCCTCCATGGCCCCGGCAAGGACCTTGCCGGCGCAGCTTGCCCGATGCTAGCAGAGCGCGCCACCCTCGAGCCCAAGGTTCCCGACAACCACATTGGAACCAAGGCTCGGGAGGCACCTCCATGATGGCATGCAGATCTTTGTGAAGACAAGAAGCACGCAGAGTTGGATGAGGATTAGAAGACGACGAGCCTCGGCAAAACCCTTGTCGAGGGCATCCACGAGACCTCTGGCAAGATCCTTGCCGGGGACGACCACGGTGTCGCGGCAAGGCCCTTGCCGGGGCCCCGGCAAGGCCCTTGCCGAGGACATCCGCAGAGCCACAGTCAGGTCCACACCTACCAAGGTTCCACCGCCACTCCCATGCAGATGCCAGCCCACCAGCTAGGCAGGCACCTACGTGTCGACATGAGGCTTCCAGGCCAACTCAGCGCGTGCCTACGTTGTGGCATGCAAATCTTCATGAAGGCCCTACCACTACGCCACCTCAGCAGCTTGCCAGCCTACATGGCACCATGCGCACCGCTGGCCTGGACGTGTGTCGGAGCAAGGTGGGGCGGCAAAGGATGGGACGAGGGCTAGTTTCCGTCCCTGATAAAGTGAGAGGGACACCTAAGGGGCGCATTAAATGCGTCTTGTCCCGTAATGGCTAAGCGGTAAGCTTAGCCACCATGCACCGATGCCACCTCCTGTGTGCCACTTTGGTGATCCCCTTGGTTATAAAAGGAGGGTCAAGGCATCCAGGAGAAGGATTGGCACCCTGGGACAAGTTACACTCATTATAGCTAGCTCAAGAACTCCAAGAACACTCAAATAGACACAAAAGCATGACTAGGGTATTACGCATCCTCGCGGCCCGAACCTGGGTAAACGACCCGTGTGCTTGTGCTGATTGCTGATCCCGCTCTTCTCACGACCCCGTGCCCCGCAAGCATAGTAGGGATTCCCGTGATCCCATAGGTATCATTTCCATCGACATTTTGACCACATGTTCGCCAACTGAACTACCCTCAGCCATTTTGCATTCCATCAAGGCCTTCATGATATCAAATCGTTCAGACTTTGCGGTTTCCTTGTACAGAGCATCCAATTCCCGGATCATATCACGGGGTTTATGGAATTCAAAATGTTTCTGAAGCCCTGGACACATGCAAGCTAGCATGAGGCACTACACTAAGTTGTGATCATTATCCTTAGTGGCCCAGACATTTTGTTCATCTTCTAGGGCCTCTATCATCGGTTTAGCTGGAAGAGCAGTTTCAAGCACGTACAATTTCTTAGCGCTCCCGAGGACAATCCTCAGGTTATTGGACCCAGTCCGCATAGTTGTTTCTAGTCGTAGCTAACTTCTCTTTCTCTAACATCGGGCCTAAGTTGAATGCGGTGTTGCGAGCCATTTGATCTACAACGGAAAACACAAGTTTCACTTAGACTCGGATCATAATAAAATTGCACTAGTGAATAAACATTTTATTTTAAAATGCACTCCCACTCAAATCAATATCTCTCAAAATTGATTGTTCGCCATTGGTGTAACACCACTAATGACAAAAATCTTAACCGGTAGTCCAACTTGCCAATCACATCGCTGTGTGACTCTTGTTCATCTTTCGATGCGTGTGTTCCGAGCTCATGACGGTCATGCCTGAACGTCAAGACAACCAAGTGATCTCGCTGCGAGGTCTCAACTCACCCGTCTCACACTTCTCTAATCGTTCGTAACCGTGTGACACGGCACACCCCGAAAAGATAGGTGCCGTGACGGTGCTACACTTGGGATAAAACTATCTACTTGATATTTTTAAGTGAGAGATCACCCTAATAAAAGTGACTACCGCGCAATCAAGAAGGGTGCATCATAAGGAATCAACATCTCAGGCAATTCATAATTAGCATGATATGGTATAGCCCTTTCTGACGGAGAAGTCTTTCATTTCTTCGTCTTCGTCATATGCGTCGGTGTTCACCTTCGCGAAGATTGCCACCACCTTGTCGATGCACTAGATAATATTGCTATCTCTATAGCTAATAAAATAAGTGAATTACTTAAGGTTGACACGCAGGTCATTAAAGTGACAATCATATGGCTCAGCCATCATGCCGAATCATGACACCCGGATCATGTTAATCTACATCATATAGTCATCTCATAAATAATCAAATGGAATATGAGCTTGCTATACCACATCACATGCCATCCTACAAAACCAAGTTAGATGCCTCTAAATGGTTTATACAAAATTTTATTTTACATGGCTTCTAAGGTTTTAACTTCCGTAGCTACCAACGTTTATCATGAAGTATGATTGTTCAAGTCGCTAGATTAACTTTGAGGGGTGTATGAAGCACAGGATAATAAAATCTCAAACTCCATACTAAACTTCGTCATACGCATGACCCCCATGCAGATCATATCTGCATTGCCCTTTCATATATGAATTTCATCTTTCCTTTAACTAAGATGGAACCCAAAGAACTGATAGCACTTCGTTGATCAATCAGGATCGTGGATTGCCAGAACTTTGTGAAATTCCACCATGCCATTTCAGGATCAGAAATACGCAAATTCTAGGGAAGCAACAAGAACATCGGGTAACAGATTTCATCTTCCATCCGCATAAATAATTTTCACCAATAGATCTCATCTACTCCGAAATTATATTATCCAATACCCATACATCTCCATGTATTCTAGATCGTAACCTGCATCTACACATAGCACGGCTCTTGAAGCCACTGTAGGGGAACACAACAGAAAACAAAAAAATGGTATAGCGAGCACGCCCAGGACCACTATGGAGACTGCATACAAGGTTTGATCTGATCCGTACCGACTCAAAGCGCAGCGGAAGAAGAGTCGGTGTAGATCATTGGTGCAGATCCCTGCAGCTAGGATTTACAACCTCCCAGCCGCGAGGATGTACTCCCTCTTCGGACAGCCCTTCGTGAGGCGGTTGGACAGTCCCCCGGACGATGTCGCGGACAGCCCTTCGGGAGGACCGTCGAAACTCGAACGGAGACTCGGATAGCCCTTCGGGAGGACACTCGAACATCCACTCGATCAAAAGATCAAAACTACAATCTCTCTACGGGGTTGCACACAAACGGTGTCAGCTATCCGGCAGGGCTTCGCCATCCAGAACTAGTTCCTGCCAGAACCCAGACGGCCTTTCGGCTCTACGAAACTATTTCCCTGGGAGGGAGAGAGAAGCCAGACAATTCATGGCATGTGCATGAGATCAAGGGATGAAGAGATGGCAGCCCTCACCTCCTCTAATTATAGGAAAGCCAAGGGGTAGTGTGCCTCCACAAATTTACCAAAAAAACCATGCATTAGGTCACACATGAGGGTTTTAAGGTCAAAATGGGATGCCATGTGGAGCTCCAAGGAGCTCCACCACCCATGGTCGACCACCCGTAGGGGGCCTCCCCAAATGGGGTTCCTTCCCTTGTAAGCCACTTCCTTCTAGAGCTTTGACCAAGTCCAAAAAGGTGGCTCTCCAAAAATATCCCAAAAAGCACTTTCACTATTCATGACGACATTTTTCAGCGTCCGTTCGAACTGAAAATATTTATGTGGGATTAGAACATTTCCAGTACCCACTAAAATGATTTTCAATGCGTTCCGAAACAATTCCGGTTTAGTGATTTTCATCTGCAAAACACATCTGAAGTGGCTCCAGTAGCTCCGGAACATTTTCGGTTTTTATCTCGGAAAATTCCAAAAACCTTCCAGAATGATTCTGGCACCCTCCAAGAATTATCAGGCATGTGCCGAAACCAATTTGACTTAATAGCATATCCCGAAACAACTTTTCAGTTTCTTCGAAACTCATCCGATGACCTCTCTCTGCAGTACTATTCCGCTGTCCGAAACCTTTCCGGTGTCCGAAACTTTTTCGGTGATTTTCTCTTAGACTCCCTGTCTAGTATTCAGAAAATAGATGACCCTTAAGCTTGTGACCCTATAGGTTTGGCGTAGTATAGACATGACTCGGAACCCCTTCCGATCATATCAACATCGGAGCCGTGGACACCCATATTGACCCCTATACCCACACGAATAAATATTCGAGTGAACCTCCAGTTGTAGTGAGCTATTCCTGTTGCTTCGCGATATGTCACAAACACCCGAGGTGCGATTTATTGCATCCCCGTGGATGAACAATTTATCCACCATGCAAGTTACCTCATTATCGGTTTTGTTCTCTTTTCTCGTTTCCGTGTTCCGGCATCCCAGTGATCAAATCACAAGGTGTATGGCCAGACTATTATGGATACCGTCACACTGAGAGGGCCCGAGAATATCTCTCCATCGTCGGGGGAGCAAATCACAATCTTGAGCTATCTTGTTACTTCCCAAACTTTTCTGTGAACACGTAAGCCGCCATAATAGCCACCCAGTTACGGATGACGTTTAACAAACCCCAAAGTTCACGAAGCAAGCACGAAGGAACTCGACACTCTCATGGTCTAAGGAATTATGCAAACATTAACTATCTCAGTGATATTAACCATAAACTTGTGAGGAAGGTATCTCATAGCATAACATCAATCCGGGTTGATTCAACACAAACGTTCTACCAACATTGTGCCATGATCAAGAAAACAGGATCATCATGCAATACTTGAGCTAGTCTTAGTGGCAAGACTAGGAATAGATTTTACCGTTTATTATACAACACGTGCATATGAGTTTACCTCCGAGCCTCATGGATATTGTAGACTCGAGAATCATTGCAGTTATAGCATGGATCATAAACATTCATTACAAACTTGGAGATACAAAATAACTGTTATTACTGCCTCTAGGGCATATCTCCTACAATATGCTTGTTTGTTCACGAAGTGTTTCATACTTGCGCGAGTTGACGCGACACATGAAAGTAGTACTAATACTAGTAGTACTCCCTCCGATCCTAATTTCTCTGTGCATAAGTCGAGGCACAGATACCCAGCAAGGCCTGGTTGTGTTGGACAACTCACCCGACTGTGCACCAGGCAGACGAAGCTCGTGTCGTGTTGGTGTCGTGTGCGGCCCACACATTAACCAAAACCTTGCACCTCCAGCTTAGCCTCCACGTTTTAAAATTCTCAATCTCAAGGCCAAGGAGCAACCTGAAACCTATGATAAAGCCAATCAGATGGTTGAGAACACTACAATTCGTAGCTACAGATACGTGTGTGAGAGAGGACGAGTGCGTGCGTGCACCTCTTATCTTCCTGTATAACATACTAAACTCAGAGTACAAGTGTATGTGGGCGGCATGACCTAGGGATCTAGAGTTGGTGCGAGAAGTCCCGAGAGATAGGTGTAATGCACCTGAAAAAAAGACTAGTCTATAGCTCGCCACGAGGCTATTCCTATCAAACACCCCAATAACCGTAAGATATGTATCCGACGGTGCCAGTTATTGCACGTACACAATAGTAGAAAAAGAACTACCATGGCATATGCTACACCACGGCCGAGAACACGTGCCCACGTTACGCCATCCGAGAATAGTGCCGCACTTCAAAACTAGAACCGTCAATATATTTTGAGCTTACGTCTCGTCACATTCCAAATTACTACTACTATCATGCTATATTTAATTGCAAACCTGTTCACACTGATCACAACCTAAATGGTTTCCCACTTAGGAGCGTATTAGTACTCGGTTATAAATACTACTATGCCAAGATGACTGCACATTCCTCCTCAACTCCTCATCCACAAAAACAAACAAGTCATTCAGCATCCTTCCCTTGCGTATGCCATGGCCAGCGTGAGTTCTAGGTCGAGAGATTACCACCAGGGAGAGGTGAGCATGGAAGCGGAAGCACGAGAGATGTCCCGCCTCGCCGTGAGGCGACATGTCCCTCCGCGCCGAAGTAGCAGCACAGAGGTCGTGTTGTGCCGCCGAAGTAGCATCGAGGTCCCGCCGCGCTGTCGGTGCAGTAGACTAGTCTGGCCACGCTGTGGAAGCAGCAGAGATGTCTCGCCACGCTGCGAATGCAGTAGAGATGTCCCTCCACGTTGTGGCGGCCTGGGAAATGTCTTGTCGGCAGGCGACGACTCTTACAGGCGCATGCATGTGATTGTCCATAGCCAGATGGATCATATCTCCGACTGGGCGAGGTTGCTGGACGACATGAAATCCTTGTTTGAACAGGCTACCGGTATCATCCGGCAACTAAGGGAGGGCAATGAGAGGCTCCGGGCCGAGCGCGACCTGCTGAGGGCGAAGATCGTTCGAAGTGCAGACCAGCAGGAGGAGACCAGTGCCTTGTTGTAGAGGACCGCATCATCGTCAAGAAACTTATGGACGAGAATGACATGATCCGCATCGAGCACCAAAGGCTGGTGGAGGAATCTGTGGATGCTCTCAAGCAGCGTCTTGAGGACACGAAAGAGCTCATCGCCGCTCGCCGCGGAGACTAGTTCCCGCGGTCTGCAGCAACGCATCAAGAAAGTAGAGATGATCGAGCCAGATCGTTGTCTTCCTTCTTCTTTTACCCTTGTGTATTTCGGGCGAAGCCACATGTGGCTTTTCTAATTATCTTCCTAATTATGTAAGACATATATTATCCACTATCGTCGTCCTTATATATTCATCAGTCTTGCTATAAGTCGCAATAGATGTTATATAGGTCCATCGGATCTTACATCAAGATCCGTGCAAAATTTTCTTTTCAGATTTTCTTTTTTCTCTCTTAAATCTCAGTCGAGTGAGACATAGCCACGCCAATAAACAGAGGCTCGGGCGCATTAATGGAGACCTTGGGAGAGAGGTGGACGGCAGATGGAGGTCAAAGAGCTCTCCTCCCGATAAGCACGCGCAGGGGTCTGATCGCACACCTCTCGTACTTAAATAGCTACCCCGCATGGAGCCTCCTAGCTAATAAAAAAGGGGGCGTGTGGCGGCACGTAAATGGTAAATAGAACACCCACGATTTCAATAATACTTGTGTTTCTGATTGTAACCTGATAGCACTTGTTCCAAAATGACTTTGTTGATTGTTAATGTGTGCGCCTTCGCAAATCGGACAACAAAATTACCACAGCATGTTCGTGCCATGTCATGGCACCAAGCCAAGTTTCATGATTTTCATGCGTGTCTTGGATTTACAGGAATTAAAAACCCAAGTTTCTCAATGTTTCCAGGTGAGCCATGACCCCCAGAATTTTGAATTTCATTCCCATTTCTTGCATGGGACCTAGAAATTTACCCGAGGACACACATGTAATTTTTCAACCAACTTTGGTGCACTGGAAAATGTGCTTGTATTTCAAATTTGAATTATGCACACAAAGGTGACACGTTCCCTCTCAGAACCACAAGCCTTCTTGAGAGAAGCTCTGGTTTGCAAGAAGCTTATACCAAAATTTGTTCCTATTCGGCAAAAAATTTTACCACAGCATGGTAGTACCATGACATGACACCATGCCAAGTTTCATGATTTTCAAGCGTGTTTTGGGTTTACAAGAATTCTAAAACCAAGTTTCTCAATGTTCTCGTCCGAGCCATGATGCCCAGATGTTTGAATTCATTCCCATTTCTTGCATGGGACCTAGAAATTCACCCGAGGACACACATATGATTTTTCAACCAACTTTGGTGCACGGGAGCATGCGCTTGTAGTTCAAATTTGAATTATGCACATTAAATGACCAGAAACTCAATTAATGTATAAAAAAGGCCAAATGAACCCAGAATAATTCCAAAATTTGACAGGGCACTCATGTAGTTCTATGTTGCCTCTGTAAAGAAACTCAAGGGGGGCAGCGTATATCGTTTCGCACTCAAAGGTGGCACGCTCCCTCTCAGAACCATGAGCCTTCATGAGAGAAGCTCCAGTTTGCAAGAAGCTTATACCAAAACTTGTTCCAAATCGGCCCAATTTTTTACCATAGCATGTTACTGCCATGACATGACAACCATGCCAAGTTTCAGGATTTCCAGGTGAGTTTTGGATTTACATGAATTTAAAATCCAAGTTTCTTGATGTTCTCGGCCGAGTCACGATGCCCATATGTTTGAATTTCATTCTCATTTCTTGCATGGGACCTAGAAATTCAACCAAGGACACACATGTGATTTTTCAACCAACTTTGGTGCACCGGAGCATGTGCTTGTAGTTCAAATTTGGATTATGCACATTAAATGTCCAGAAACTCAATTGATGTATAAAAAGGCCGAACGAACCCAGAATAATTCCAAAATTTAATAGGGCACTCATATAGTTCTATGTCGCCTCTGTAAAGAAAATCAGGAGGGAGGCAGCGTATCATTTCGCACACAAAGGTGACACATTCCCTCTTGGAACCACGGGGATTCTTGAGAGAATTTCCGATTTTGCAAGAAGCTTATACCAAAACTTTTCCCAATTCAACCAAAAATTGTACATATGAAAACAGGGTTTAGATTATCCCGAACATCTCGCTACCTAGACCAATGTACTATGATTTGAATTCAACATAAAATGGATACAAAATAAAATGGATACAAATATTTGAATTGGAAATTGTATGGTACATGTAGTTCATAGTGAAATATGATTACTGCTATATGCATGTTTTTTGTTATCAAGATAATATTTAAATGATATTATAACTTGATAACAATCGTATTCAAATAAGGAAAACGGATTCAAATTTAGTCCATATGGTAGACGATAATATATATGTTCATTGGGTGGAGTAAAATGTTCATATATGATGGAAGATCAAATTGTATGACTACATCAATTAAAAAACGTAAGGTCACCTAATGATATATTCGAATTCAACATAACGTGGATTCAAAAATTGAAATTCGAGATCCTGGCATTTGTAATCACATAAAAAGGGACATTACTCTTTCTTTGGGTGGGAATTCATTTGGTTTTTGTTGTTTTCATGGGAAGTGCGAATCAATTTGGTACTGTAAAGGGTAATCTTGTTCTCCCGATTTTTTTACATTTTTCTTGTAGTTTTTTTAATGGCATTTATAGCAGTATAGTAAAAGGGGACATGACTCTATTGTGTCTTGTATGAATTGGTTTTTTGTACATGTTAAGTTTGTTCTGCCGAATAAGGAATTCACACCTTGTTATCCCCAAATTTTAGAGCTCGAGTATCTTTTGTCTCAGCTGCTTTGAAACTCCCGCCTCTTCAACCCGCGCCGCGCCTTGATATCCTGAAATTTCGACGCGTGCGGAAACTCTCTCCTCATCCGAAATCGGTCCCGCATCCCAGACACGCGAAATCTCCCTATACCCCTCAGCCGAAAATGCCGGCTTGACGTCGCGGTGTATGCTGGTAACTTACCCTACATTTAAGACAAGTGCATCCATAAGCCATGGCTCCCCCTACCTTCCCCTTCGTTCCCCTCATTCGTACATCAAGGCTGCCAAAACCCGCGAAACCCCACGCTCCTCCGTCGGCCTCCTGACCGCCGCCCAGCCGGAGACTCTTCCCGGACGACGTCGTCCACTGCAATAGCTCGCGGTCCCTCATCCACTGCACCGGATGAGGATTCGTCATCGATCTCGTCGTCCCACCAGATCAGCCGCCCCGTCCTCCACCTCCAAGGAGCTGCCTTGATGTTCACCTCGTATATCGTGCCACCTCCATCCCCATAGCACCATCTTGACCTGCCCCACCAGAAACAAAGCACCCTCACCAATTCCTCTGATGAAGTCGAGGCCAACTCGGTGCCACAAAGGAGGTTCTACACTCACCGCTACATTTTACCTTTTATTCGATATCACGGGCTGCCAGTGCTCGATATCGAGCAGCCATGGCGGGTCTCATCGACTGCGCCGTCGCCGGCCACTTCATCCACGACGTCTCTCCCCCATTTTGTTGCTTCCTAGGCGGCGACTTCCACACCGGCACTAGCTACAGCTGCTCCGGCTCTCGCTCGCGCTGCTGCTCTGTTCTTGTTGTCGGTCGCACTGCTGCACTGCTCTTGCTTTTGTTCATGCTGCTGCTCTGCTCTGCTATTGTTGTCGGTCACGCTGCTGCTCCGCTCTTGCTCTCATTCATGCTACTGCTCTGCTCTTGCTCTCGCTCGCGCTGCTGCTGCTTCTGCACGACCTCCGGCAGCTACAAGAGTTGCTGCTTTAGCACTCGCTCGCGTTGCTACAGCACGACTTGCTCTCTGCTAGTGTGTTCCCTGCTCGAGCGTCTGCTAATTTAGATCACTGCTTCTCTGCTACTAGTGCTCGAACGCCCTAAACATCTATTGCAATGCTCTGCTACTAGTTCAATTAGTTTCGATAGTAAAATTTAGTTTTGACTGTAAAGTTCAGTTTCTTCAGTTAAGTTCGGAGTGAACAGTACTTACAGCATCTGTTAGAGCGGTCATGGCGCGGCTGATGCATTTTACATCTAGCACTATTTGGTGATGTATTTTGCATCATCTATTGCACATGATATTAGAGTCCCACTTCAGATTAATGTTGCATGTCTTGTCCTACTTCAGGCTCGCTGCCGTACACCTCATCGGAGGTGCTCCAATGATGGAACCGTCCATCATAGCGGAGCAGTACCCTCGGTGCCGTTTCTAGAGGCCTCGGATCTTCTTCCCCGCCTTTGATAATCACATCAGCGTCACCATCCTCCACGTCCAACCCAATGATGCTGAGGTCCACAAGGCTATGACAAAGAGGTTGTACACATGTCGCATCACTGTGTTACTCTGCATTCATGTCAATCCCTCAGGGATCCTTTGCTATGGAACTACCATGGTTCTACTATTTGTGCATTTGGTTAGAAGGACTAGAGCAAAGCAAAATTGGAGGATTTTTTTCCTTTGATGTATCTTTCAAAGAAAAAATGTAGGAATTTTAATATTCACTTGGACGTCGTTTTCAAAATTATATGCATGAAGAGCAGAACAAATTGCATTATTGGCATAATAAGATTCTTAGTTTTTTCATTTTCACGTGGTTTGGATTTAATTTGACCATGTTTCTCCATTCCTGTGTTCTTCCAATTCATGTGAACCAAACACCCAGGTTGACAGAAATCCTATGTTTCCAAATGCTCTGTTTTGCACATGCATCCCTATCCTATTCATGTGTTTTTGTTGTCCCTGCGTTTATAGAATCTTCCAATTCTAAGGAGCCCTTACAGATTTACTTCATTTTCAGATAGGCGTCAAAGAAAGCTCTAGGTGTTATATCCTACTCCTGTCATGTCGTCATCCACCCCACCTGAGGTGCACCATCAACAAAAGCGTTCACTACAGTAGAGACCCCCCCTGCAGACTTTCTTTCGCCATCTTAGATCATCCTTCCCATTGTCGGCAGCGATGCCAACTGCATTACCATCACCGACTGAGCAGATGAACCTAAGGACTACACAGCTCCGGAAGAGAGGTCGCAGTCTTTCGTGTTTGCTTACGTTATACATCGGTTATTTTTACCTGCTAATTTATCGTTCAAACTTGAGTTTTAAAATGCCCGTGGGTCTCATATCGAGGCAGCAATGAATAGTATCTGTCTACTAGCTCGTTCATCTGGGTCTTCTGTGTGGTTCATGTTGGGTGGGCAATAAACAGTAGATGATCCATTGTCTATCTTTTTAAACTGAAGCTATAATCTACCTGCTATCATTAGTTTTGGATCCATCCACTCGTTTGCTACCATCAGTCTTGATTTCTGCATGCACCCCTTAGGCCTTACAAAATCTAACTATTTTTTTATTATGCATGTCAGTTATTATACACGATCGCACTGAACATGTAGAGAAAAAGAGAAGACCGTTGTGTGGGAATATAATGTCATGCAAACGCCGCTCCATGGTGAGCAAAGTGCCCCCCCCCCCTCCCGCCATTTCAGATTGTATTCCAGAGGAAGATAACTGTTCAGATGGGGATTCAGAGGGAGCCGACCACTCCTATTTACCACCTGAGGTCTTTGCTCTAACCTGGCATGCTGATGTTGGTCATATCATGCAAATGGCGCCTCGCATTGCTTTCATTATACATCTTATATGTCATCAGCTTAGTTTAGATTTGCTTTGTGTGAATGCCACCTGTTTGGTTTGTATATCATACTCCCACCGTTCCTAAATATTTATCTTTTTAGAGATTTCAACAAGTGACTACATATAGAGCAAAATGAGTGAATCTACACTCTAAAATATGTCTATATACATCCGTATGTGTAGTCCATTTGAAATCTCTAAAAAGACAAATATTTAGGAACGAAGGGAGTGTATGGGAATTATGCAATGCCATCTTCTTTAGCTAGGCATCATATACGCGAATCATGCAATGCCATCCTGTTTAGCCAGTCATCGTATATGTGAATTTTATCGTGCCATATTTTTTCATAATGTATTCCATTTGTGAGCAATGTTTATACATTCATCTACTCTTCCTGTGCATCAGCCATTTGAGTCGGTCATGGGAAAATCTAGAGTGAAAACAAGGTCTTCTGAGCAGTCAGTGCTACCTGTCGTTGCAGATTTCTTGTTGGTTACAGATAGCTCCTCAGAGGAGGATTCAGAGATAGATGACCATTCATATTCCCCCTCTCCCCGAGGTGCATGCTCTAACTTTGCAGGGTTATATTGCTCATATCATGCATATGGTGTCTTGCATTGCCATGCCATCTGCTTAGATTAGATATGCTTTGTGTGAATGCCTCATGTTTGCTTTCTATATCAGATATGTGAATTATGCAATGCCATGTTTTTCAGCTAGTTATCATATATGTGAATGATGCACCGACATGTAGCCAGGCATCATATATGTGAATTATCTCATGCCATCTTTTTTTTCATTATGTATTCCATTTGTCGACAATCTGTGTATATTGAACTATTCTTCATGTGTATCAGCCATTTGAGCCGGTTATGGAAAAATCTGGAGTGAAAACAAGGTCTTCAGAGTAGGCAATGGTACCTGTTGAAGCATATATCTCGATGGTTACAGGGAGCTCCTCATAGGAGGATTCAAAGACAGATGACCAGTCCTATATCCCACCTGAGGTGTATGCTCTAAGTTGCAATGTTTATATTTCTCATATCATGCATATGGTGTCTTGCATTGCTTAGTTTAGACATCATATGCACAATATTGAATTCCATCTGCTTAGTTTAGAGATCATACATGCGAGTGCCAGCTGCTTAGTATATGAAACAATTATGTCAATTATATCATGCCATCATGTATACTTGGACAACATGTATGTGAATTATTTCATACCAACCTATTTTAGAAAGACATCATATAGTTTTGTCATATCATCATGTTTACATACTCATCATATGTTGAATTATACCATTATATCCTGTTAAGTTATCCATCATATATATGAAATTATGTCATGCTATCATGTTTAGTTAGGCATCATATATGTGAAATTGTGTCATGCTGTCCTGTTTGGTTAGACAACATATATGTGAATTACCACACATGTCTATCATACAATGTCTGTATGTTCAATTTATTTTCTTGTTTATCAGCCATTTGAATTGGAGGGGGTGATGGTAGTATCTAAGGGAGCAAAAACCCGTTCTTCACAAAAGATAGTGCTACCCATCGATGCAGATAGAACCATGGTTGTACTGGCCCACAAACTAGCCCCACCACACGTAATTGAGACTCTTCCAGATTGCACACTTACACTGTTGGGTAGAGAACCAGCTACAACCCATCTAACCGCAACCCCAGCGGATAGTAACCCACTTCTAGTTGACAAAGCACCATGTCCACCATAGAGTACACCCACACAAGCAGTTTATAAAGCAATTGCCGTGCCCAAAGCATGAAGACCACCACAGTGAACCCAAACTCCACGTTTAAAGCAGAAGAGCAACTGTTCTTAGGTCAGATTCCGTAGCTATGGTCCATACTCCTTTGCTGTTGCATCACTGTATTTACTCATACCAACTACTTCCGAATTTGAAGGATCCAATTGGAACTCCAATGGCGCAACAGGTATGTTTTAAACCTATTTCTTTAACTTGATTGTTGTTCTAACTTATTGATCTATGTTGATTTTAGTTTCTGTTGTATAAACAGTTATGTTCTCATGTGATGCACATTACAAGTGTTGCCAATGTTGTGTAGTTTCTCACACTTAAATTATGTCTATGCTGTTGTGTCTTATAAATATATGAGTTGAACTGTGTCTCTATCTTGATTAGGAAGCATAAACTAGGATGATATGGACAATACAGTGACCATAGTAGATACATATATGTTTGTTTCATGCTGTTATCCTGTCCACCTTACTACTGAACCAGTTTACCAAAATGAGTTTCGTATACTACATTCTAAACCTGTGATGTGTCTGCTTGTTTCTCTTGTAGTATGCGAACATAATATTGGAGAAGAGCACCCCACTATGCAATGGTAGAGAAAGTAATGCAAATAAGGTTCAAGATAGTGAGACAACCCTGTTATTCTCCAAGAAAGGTGATAAAAACGATCTTGTAGACAGTGAGAAAACCACACAGTCCTGCGTTGATGTAGTGTTTGAGTTACTGGCTAGTACCGCTAGCACAAGCTCTTCGAGCTCGCTGCCTAAATCACTTCGGCTTCTTCAGTCTCAGCTACAAGCTAAAAGGCATTAGTCAGCTGTGCTGCGGCAAGAAGCCGAAGGACTGAGGAAGTCCCTGCAGAATTCAGATGCATACTTTCTTGTGCAACAGCAAGCGCTGGAGGATTTAAGCGCCAAACAAGAGAAAGTTAATAAGCTTGCTAAGCATCTTGCCAGCATTATGGTTACCCAGGATATTGTTTCTTGATCTCTTCTGAAGTGGTTTCAGTTCTGGACTTTTTTTGCTGCGGTGTTTATATGCTGCTTTGTTCCCTATATTTGCACTTGTGTCGAACTTTGATGCCCAATGGATGTAATATGTGTAATAGCCGTGATAGCCTAGCGTAAGTTGCTTGCTTATTTATTTCTTATTGTCTTGTTTATTTGTTTGCTTGTAGTCAGTGCAGTTCTTTTTCCGTGGTTTGCTAGTGGCCGCAATAACCTATTTTCTAAAACTAGGCCAATAACCATGGGGTACATATTTACTGTAGTGACACTAGGCCTCCTACAGGCCATAGAAACGATGGGCCTTCAATGGGCCGTAGAATCAATGGGCCTTCTATCGGCTGTAGACACAATGGGCCTTCTACGGGTCGTATCATCAATGGGCCTTATACGGGCCGTATGATCGATTGGCCAAACATGGGCCAATAACAGACCGCATTATGGCCGTAAACGGGGTAGAGTTGGAATCGTCCGTTCATGGGCCGACCATAACGGGTTGTCATTAATCGGCTGTATTTGATACCGCTATGAAAATGGCCCAACGTATTAACGGGCCACAAACGGGCCGACTGTAACCATGGGCTGAATTTGGCCCACAAGCAGAAAATGACAGTAACGGGCCGTAAGTAACCGAATGCTGGAAATGAGCCCAAGAATAAATGGGCCCTGAGAAGGCCAAAAGATAACATGGGCTGGAAACGGCCTAATGGAATAATGGGCCGTTAATGGGTATAAAGTGATACACTGTTCATTACGGGCCAGTTTCACCACGGGCTATTAATGGGCCAAGAGTTACAAAGGGCCTCATATGGGCCGAAAGACATCATGGGACATACATGGGCCGGAAGTTAAAACGGGTTGGAATCATATTGGACGGCCCAAATGACACTACTAGGCCTAATTCGGATAGGTCATAACGGGTCTTGGGTTAGCGGGCTGTAAATGGGCTATATGCGAACAGGCCGTTAACAGGCTTTCCAAATCAAACGGGACGGCCTTTTCACAGGAATGGGCCTCTGTTGGGCCGTGCCACGTGTCGACGTATCATAGGCGCCTTCGGTCCAACGGTGAGCCGACACATGTTTCCTTCAGCCAATGATGATTTTAGACATGGAAAATCCCCATTGGTCGGGGCAATTAACGGGTTATCGGATCCAAAACCGGACCCGATAGCTTAACAGTGAGACATTACGCTGGATGCCACGTGTCGGTCACCCTTGATGAAAGCACTTCTATGATGCATGATTTATTGTCATGGAAGTGGACACCTCTGTGATGATAATTTTGGTAATGTCATGGAACACTTCTACAACAGCACAAGTATGACTATCTTGATTCTATCATAAGATCGTCATGGATGTACATGCATGACAGAAAACGTGACCTACTGTGACAAACACGTATCATCACGGAAGTATATTTTTTGTAGTGACTCGAGACCGAAAGGTCGAGCGTGAATCATATAGTAGATATGATCAACATAGAGATGTTCACCATTGAGAACTACTCCATCCCACGTGATGATCGGACATGGTTTAGTTGATTTGGATCATGTGATCATTTAGATGACTCAAGGGATGTCTATCTAAGTGGGAGTTCTTAAGTAATATGATTAATTGAACTTAATTTATCATGAACTTAGTCCTGATAGTATTTGCATATCTATATTGTAGATCAATAGCTCGCGATATAGATCCTATATTTTTTTATATGTTCACAGAGAAAATTTGAAAGATGATAGTAGCAATGATGCGGACTGGGTCCATGATCTAAGGATTATCCTCATTGCTGCACAGAAGAATTACGTCCTTGATGCACCGCTAGGTGACAGGCCTATTGCAGAAGCTGATGCAGATGTTATGAACGTTTAACAAGCTTGGTATAATGACTACTTGATAGTTTAGTGCACCATGCTTTACGAATTAGAACCGGGACTTGAAAAACGTTTTGAACGCCACAGAGCATAGGAGATGTTCCAAGATTTGAAATTGGTATTTCAGACCCATACCCATGTCGAGAGGTATGAGACCTCTGACAAGTACTTTGCCTACAAGATGGAGGAGAATGGCTCCGCCGGTGAGCATGTACTCATAATGTCTAGGCAGTACAATCCTTGAAACAATTCAGAGATAATCTTCCAGATAAGATAGTGATTGACAGAGTTCTCTAGTCACTATCACCAAGCTACTAGAACTTCATGATGAAATATAATATGTAATGGGATGACGAAAATGATTCCCGAGCTCTTAGTGATGCTGAAATCAGCGAAGGTAGAAATCAAGAAAGAGCATCAAGTGTTGATGGTTGACAAGACCACTAGTTTCAAGTAAAAGGGCAAGGGAAAGAAAAGGGAACTTCAAGAAGAATGGCAAGCAAGTTGCCACTCCCGTGAAGAAGCCCAAAGTTGGACCCAAACCTGAAGCTGAGTGCTTATACTGCAAAGGAAATGGTCACTTGAAGTGGAACTGCCCCAAACATTTGGCAGATAAGAAGGATGGCAAAGTGAACAAAGGTATATTTGATATACCGATTATTGTGTACCTTACTAATGCTCGTAGTAGTGCCTGGGTATTTGATACTGGTTCGGTTTCTCATATTTGTAACTCGAAACAGGGACTGTGGATTAAATGAAGATTGGCTAAGGACGAGGCGACGATGCATGTCCGAAATGGTTCCAAGGTTGATACGATCACCATCGCACACTCCCTCTACCTTCGGGATTAGTGTTGAACCAAAAATAAATGTTATTTGGTGTTTGCGTTAAGCATGAATATGATTAGATCATGTTTATTGCAATACTGATATTCATTTAAGTCAGAGAATAATTGTTGTTCTGTTTACATGAATAAAACCTGCTGTGGTCATACACCCAAGGTGAATGGTTTATTCAGTCTCGATCGTAGTGATACACATATTCATAATATTGATGCCAAAAGATGCAAAGTAAATAATGATAGTGCAACATACTTGTGGCATTGTCGTTTAGGTAATATTGGTGTAAAGCGCATGAAGAAACTCCATGCAGATGGATTTCTGGAATCACTTGATTATGAATCATTTGATACTTGCGAACCATGCCTCATGGGCAGGATGACTAAAACTCTGTTCTCCGGAACAATGGACCAAGCTACTAACTTATTGGAAATAATACATAACGATGTATGCAGTCCAATGAGTGTTGAGGCTCACGGCGGGTATCGTTATTTTCTGACCTTCACAGATGATTTGAGCAAATATGGGTATATCTAATTAATGAAACACACGTCTGAAACATTTGAAAAGTTCAAAGAATTTCAGAGTGAAGTGGAGAATCATCGTAACAAGAAAATAAAGTTTCTACGATCTGATTGCGGAGGTGAATATTTGAGTTACGAGTTTGGCCTTCATTTAAAACAATGTGGAATAGTTTCACAACTCATGCCACATGGAACACCACAGCGTAATGGTGTGTCCGAACGTCGTAATCGTACTTTATTAGATATGGTGCAATCTATGATGTCTCTTACCAATTTACCACTATCATTTTGGGGTTATGCATTAGAGACAACTGCATTCATGTTAAATAGGGCACCGTCTAAATCCGTTGAGATGACACCGTATGAATTGTGGTTTGGCAAGAAACCTAAGTTGTCGTTTCTTAAAGTTTGGGGTTGTGATGCTTATGTGAAAAAACTTCAGCCTGATAAGCTCGAACCGAAATTGGAGAAGTGCGTCTTCATACATACCCAAAATAAATTGTTGGGTAGACCTTCTCTCACAGATCCGAAGGCAAGATCTTTGTTGCTAAGAATGGATCCTTTCTAGAGAAGGAGTTTCTCTTGAAAGAAATGAGTGGGAGGAAAGTAGAACTTGATGAGGTAATTGTACCTTCTCTTGAATTGGAAAATAGCTCATCACAGAAATCAGTTCCAGTGATGTCTACACCAACTAGAGAGGAAGCTAATGATAATGGTCATGAAACTTCAGATCAAGTTACTATCAAACCTCGTAGGTCAACCAGAGCACGTTCCGCACCTGAGTGGTGCGGTAATCCTATTTTGGAAGTCATGTTACTAGACCATGACGAACCTACAAACTATGAAGAAGCGATGACGAGCCTAGATTCCAATAAATGGCTCGGGGCCATGAAAACTAAGATAGGATCCATGTATGAGAACAAAGTATGGACTTTGGTGGACTTTCCCAATGATCGGTAAGCTATTGAGAATAAATGGATCTTCAAGAAGTAGACTGGCGCAGATGGTAATGTTACTGTCTATAAAGCTCGACTTGTCGCAAAAGGTTTTTTGACAAGTTCAAGGAGTTGACTACAATGAGACTTTCTCACTCGTAGCGATGCTTAAGTTTGTCCGAATCATTTTAGAAATTGCCGCATTTTATGATTATGAAATCTGGCAAATGGATGTCAAAACTACATTCCTTAATGGATTTCTTAAAGAAGAGTTGTATATGATGCAACCAGAAGGTTTTGTCGATCCTAAAGGTGCTAAAAAAGTGTGCAAGCTCCAGTGATCCATTTATGAACTGGTGCAAGCATCTTGGAGTTGGAATATACGCTTTGATGAGGTGATCAAATCATATGGTTTTATACAGGCTTTTGGAGAAGCATGTATTTACAAGAAAGTGAGTGGGAGCTCTATAGCATTTCTAATATTATATATGGATGAAGTATTGTTGATTGGAAATGATGTAGAATTTCTGGATAGCATAAAAGGACACTTGAATAAAAGTTTTCAATGAAATACCTCGGTGGAGCTGCTTATATATTGGGCATCAAGATCTATAGGGATAGATCAAGATGCTTAATAGGACATTCACAAAGTATATACCTTGGCAAAATTTTGAAGAAGTTCAAAATAGATCAGTCAAAGAAAGGGTTCTTGTCTGTGTTGCAAGGTGTGAAGTTAAGTAAGACTCAAAACCCAACCATAATAGAAAATAGAAAGAGGATGAAAGTCATTCCCTATGCCTCGGCTGTAGGATTTATGATGTATGCTATGTTGTGTACCAGACCTATTGTGTACCTTACCATGAGTTTGGCAAGGGGGTATGATACTAATCCAAGAGTGGATCACAAGACAGCGATCAAAGTTATCCTTAGTTACCTAAGAGGACTAAGGAAATATTTCTCAGTTATGGAGGTGATAAAGAGTTCGTCGTAAGGAGTTACGTCGATGCAAGCTTTGACACTGATCCAGATGACTCTGAGTCTCAATCTGGATACATATTGAAAGTGGGACCAATTAGCTAGAGTAGCTCCGTGCAGAGCATTACAGACATAGAAATTTGCAAAATACATACGGATCTGAATGTGGCAGACCCATTGACCAAACTTATCTCACAAGCAAAACATGCTCTGACCTTAGTACTCTTGGGTGTTAATCACATGGCAATGTGAACTAGATTACTGACACTAGTAAACCCTTTGGGTGTTGGTCACATGGCGATGTGAACTATGGGTGTTAATCACATGATGATATGAACTATTAATGTTTAATCACATGGTGATGTGAACTAGATTATTGACTCTAGTGCAAGTGGGAGACTGAAGGAAATATGCCCTAGAGGCAATAATAAAGTTGTTATTTTACATTTCCTTATATCATGATAAATTTTTATTATTCATGCTAGAATTATATTAACAGGAAACTTGATACATGTGTGAATACATAGATAAAACACTGTGTCCCTAGTAAGCCTCTACTAGACCAGCTCGTTATTGAAAGATGATTAAGTTTTCTAACCATAGACATGTGTTGTCATTTGATGAATGGGATCACATCATTAGGAGAATGATGTGATGGACAAGACCCATCTGTTAGCTTAGCATGTTGGTCGTTCAATTTTATTGCTATTGCTTTCTTCATGTCAAATACATATTCCTTCGACTATGAGATTATGCAAATCCCGAATACTGGAGGAATACTGGAGCAATGTAATTGGGTGATTATAAAGATGCTCTATAGGTATCTCCGAAGGTGTTTGTTGGGTTGGCATAGATCGAGATTAGGATTTGTCACTCCGAGTATCGGAGAGGTATCTCTGGGCCCTTTCGATAATGCACATCATATGAAGCCTTGCAAGCAATGTGACTAATGAGGTAGTTGCAGGATGATGCATTACGGAACGAGTAAAGAGACTTGACGGTAACGAGATTCAACTAGGTATGAAGATACCGACGATCGAATCTCGGTCAAGTAACATACCGATGACAAAGGGAATCACGTATGTTGACATACTGGTTCGACCGTTAAAGATCTTCATAGAATATGTAGGAACCAATATGAGTATCCAGGTTCCGCCGCTATTGGTTATTGACCGGAGAGGTGTCTCGGTCATGTCTACATAGTTCTCGAACCCGTAGGGTCCGCACGCTTAACGTTCGATGATGATATGTATTATATGAGTTATGTGTTTTGGTGCCAGAAGGTTGTTTGGAGTCCCAGATGAGATCACGGACATGACAAGGAGTCTCGAAATAGCCGAGAGCTAAAGATTGATATATTGGAAGGTAGTATTCGGACACCAGAAGGGTTCCAGAATGTATCGGGTACATATCGGAGTACCGGAGGGGTTACCGGAACCCCCCGAGCAAAGATATGGGCCATATGGGCCATAGGAGGGAGGCACACCAGCCCACAAGGGGCTGGCGTGATGTATGCTAGAACTACGTCGGTATTTCCCCAAAGAGGAAGGGATGATGCAGTATAGCCACGGTAGGTATTTCCCTCAGTGATGAGACCAAGGTTATCGAACCAGTAGGAGAACCTCCTCACACCACGTAAACAGCACCTGCACACAAATAACAAATACTCGCAACCCGACGTGTTAAAGGGGTTGTAAATCCCTTTCGGGTACGGTGCCTCAAGATAGGCAAATAACGTGAGATAAAAGTGGTAGATAGGGTAAATAGATCACGAAACAGATAAATTGCAGCAAGGTATTTTTGTATTTTTGGTTTAATAGATCTTAAAATAAATGCAAAGGAAAACATATCACAAAGGCAAATATGATGAAAAGAGACCCGGGGGTCGTAGGTTTCACTAGTGGGTTCTCTCGAGAAAAATAGCAAATGGTTGGAAAACAACTACTGTTGGGTAATTGATAGAACTTAAAATAATCATGATGATATCCAGGCAATGATCATTATATAGGCATTACGTCCAAGATTATTAGACCGACTCCTGCCTGCATCTACTACTATTGCTCCACACATCGATCGCTATCTAGCATGCATCTAGTGTAATAAGTTCATGGAGAAATGAAGTAATGCAATAAGAACGATGAAATGATGTAGACAAGATCTATTTATGTAGAAATAGACCCCATGTTTTTATCCTTAATAGCAACAATACATACATGTCGTTTACCTTTCTGTAACTAGGATCAAGCACCGTAAGATCGAACCCATCACAAAGCACCTCTTCCCATTGCAAGATAAATAGATCAAGTTGGCCAAACAAAACCCAAATATCAGAGAAGAAATACGAGGACGTAATCAATCACGCATATAAGACATCAAAGAAGACTCAAATAACTTTCATGGATAAAAACATAGATCTGGTCATAAACTCAAAGTTCATCGGATCCCAACAAACACACCGCAAAAAGACTTACATCATATGGATCTCCAAGAGAACATTGTATTGATAATAAAGGGAGATAGAGAGAGAGAGAGAGAAAGCCATCTAGCTACTAACTACGGACCCGTAGGTCTACAAAGAACTACTCACGCATCATTGGAGAGGCACTAATGGAAGTGGTGAACCCCCTCTGTGATGGTGCCTAGATTGAATCTGGTGGTTCTGGACTCTGAAGCGGCTGGAATTGATTTTTGTCGACCCCCTAGGGTTTCTGGAATATTAGGGGTATTTATAGAGCAAAGAGGCGGTTCAGGGGGGCACCCGAGGTGGGCACAACCCACCTGGGCGCACCTGGGCCCCCAGGCGTGCCCTGGTGGGTTGTGCTCCCCTCGGAGCACCTCCCAGGTGCTTTCCTAGCCCACTGAATGTCTTCTGGCCCAAAAAAATCCTCAAAAAGTTTCACTGTGTTTGGACTCCGTTTGGATTTCCTGTGATGTAAACAACATGCAGAAAATAGCAACTCGCACTGGGCACTATGTCAATAGTTTGGAACCAAAAAATGATATAAAATGACTATAAAATGATTGTAAAACATCCAAGAATGATAATATAACAGCATGGAACAATCAAAAATTATAGATACGTTGGAGACGTATCAACATCCCCAAGCTTAATTCCTACTCGTCCTCGAGTAGGTAAATGATAAAAATAGAATTTTTGATGTGGACTGATGCCTAACATGTTTATCACATTTCTTTTCTTTATAGCATGGACAATTGGACTTTTATATGATTCAAAGCAATAGTCTAGTTTTGACATGAAGACTTTAATACTCAAGCATATCAACAAGCAACCATGTCTTTCAAAATATCAACACTAAAGCAAGTTATCCCTAGCCCATTATGCTCAATCATTGATCCATTCATGAAACACACTCGAATATTAGCTCCACCCAATGCACAAATACGATCATAGTGCCCCTTAGTTGCTGCTTTGTAAGGGAAGATGGAGACTCAAATTCAAAATAAAAAGTGCATAAGTAAAAGATGTTGGGGAACGTAGCAGAAATTTAATATTTTCCTACGAGTCACCAAGATCTATCTATGGAGAGACTAGCAACAAGGGGAAGGAGAGTGCATCTACATAACCTTGTAGATCGCTAAGCGGAAGCGTTCAAGAGAACGGCGTTGAAGGAGTCGTACTCGTCGTGATCCAAATCACCGGAGATCCTAGTGCCGAACGGACGGCACCTCCGCGTTCAACACACGTACAGCCCGGTGACGTCTCCCATGCCTTGATCCAGAAAGGAGAGAGGGAGAGGTTGAGGAAGACTCCATCCAGTAGTAGCACAACGGCGTGGTGGTGATGGAGGAGCGTGGCAATCCTGCAGGGCTTCGCCAAGCACCACTGGAGAGGAGGAGGACTTGGGAGAGGGGGAGGGCTGCGCCAGAACTTTGGGGTGTGGCTGCCCTCCCATCCCTCCACTATTTATAGGTGGGGAGTGAAGGGGGGATGGCCCCCTAGATCCCATCTAGGGTTGGGGCGGCGGCCAAGGGGGGAGGAGTGCCTCCCAAGTCAAGTGGAGGCCCTCCCCTTTAGGGTTTGCCCTCTCCCATGCGCATGGGCCTTGGGGGGCTGGTGCCCCTGGCCCATTAAGGCGAGGGCGCCCCCCTACAGCCCATGCTACTGTATTGGACGTGGTGGAACATTTTCCGGACCTCTGGACCCCTCCGGAATCCTCCAGAACCTTCCGGAAGCTTCCCGGTACAATACCGGAAAAAATCGAACTTTTCCTGGAACCCGAACAACAACTTTCCATATATAAATCTTTACCCCCGGACCATTCCGGAACTCCTCGTGACCTCCGGGATCTCATCCGGGACTCCGAACAACATTCGGTAACCACATACAAACTTCCTTTATAACCCTAGCGTCATCGAACCTTAAGTGTGTAGACCTTACGGGTTCGTAAACCATGCAGACATGACCGAGACGTTCTCCGGTCAATAACCAACAGCGAGATCTGGATACCCATGTTGGCTCCCACATGTTCCACGATGATCTCATCGAATGAACCATGATGTCAAGGACTCAATCAATCCTGTATACAATTCCCATTGTCTAGCGGTATTATACTTGCCCGAGATTCGATCGTCGGTATGCCGATACCTTGTTCAATCTCGTTACAGGCAAGTCTCTTTACTCGTTCCGTAACACATCATCCTGTGATCAACCCCTCGGTCACATTGTGCACATTATGATGATGTCCTACCGAGTGGGCCCAGAGATACCTCTCCGTCAACCGGAGTGACAAATCCCAGTCTCGATTCATGCCAACCCAATAGACACTTTCGGAGATACCCGTAGTGCACCTTTATAGCCACCCAGTTACGTTGTGACGTTTGGTACACCCAAAGCATTCCTACGGTATCCGGGAGTTGCACAATCTCATGGTCTAAGGAAATGATACTTGACATTAGAAAAGCTTTAGCATACGAACTACACGATCTTTGTGCTAGGCTTAAGATTGGGTCTTGTCCATCACATCATTCTCCTAATGATGTGATCCCGTTATCAACGACATACAATGTCCATGGTCAGGAAACCGTAACCATCTACTGATCAACGAGCTAATCAACTAGAGGTTTACTAGGGACATGGTGTTGTCTATGTATCCACACATGTATCTGAGTTTCCTATCAATACAATTATATCATGGATAATAAACGATTATCATGAACAAAGAAATATACTAGTAATAACTAAATTATTATTGCCTCTAGGGCATATTTCCAACAGTCTCCCACTTGCGCTAGAGTCAATAATCTAGTTCACATCACCATGTGATTCTTCTCTTCTACTTCTTCTTTTTGGAGAATGTTCTCTTCTTTTGTAGGGTGTCGTACACTCATTGGAATAGTGTCCGGGTCTCCCACAATTGTAGCAGTTGCGCTCTCGACTGGAAGATCTCTTGTCATTGTAGGACCTTGACTTAGAGCTTCTTTCTTTGCTTCTACTCTTGTAGAATTTGTTGAAATTCTTCACCATTAAGCTCAATTCTTCATTGAAGGTTTGTTTCTCACTTGATGGTGTGGGGGCTTCACATGAGGCTTTGTACGCACCACTTGACTTGTTGTGAAGTTCCTCCTTATCCTTGAGTGACATCTCATGAGCAACAATTCTACCAATGACTTCCGTTGGCTTGAGATTCTTGTAATTGGGCATCATTTGAATCAATGTGCACACGGTATCATACTTTCCATCCAATGCTCTTAAGATCTTCTTGATGATGAATCTGTCGGTCATCTCTTCACTCCCTAAGCCAGCAATCTCATTTGTGATAAGAGCAAGCCAAGAGTACATTTCAGCGACACCTTCACCATCCCTCATTTTGAACTTGTCAAGCTGACTTTGGAGCACATCCAACTTGGATTCCTTGACGGAGTCGGTACCTTCATGCATATTAATCAAAGTGTCCCATATTTCCTTTGCATTCTCAAGATGGCTGATTTTGTTGAATTCTTCGGGGCACAATCCGTTGAAGACGGTATCACAAGCTTGAGCATTGTATTGCATCATCTTCAATTCTTCCGCATTAGCTTCACGGTTCGGCTCTCTCCCATCAAACAATTCACCTTGCAAGCCAATACAAATAATAGCCCAAAGAGCGGGGTTATGTCCAAGAATATGCATTTTCATCTTATGCTTCCAACTAGAAAAATTAGTTCAATCAAAGTAAGGACCTCTACGGTGATAATTTCCCTCGCTAGACGCCATACTCTCCTAGGTTGTGAAACCAAGGCTATGACCACCAAGAGCTATGGAAATCAAAACAAATGGAGACCAATGCTCTGATACCACTTGTAGGACCTTGAAGTATGTCTAGAGGGGGGGTGATTAGACTACTTGACCAATTAAAAACCTAACCTTTTCCCAATTTTAGAGTTTGGCAGATTTTAACAATCTTTGGACAAGTCAAGCAATCATCACACAAATCAAGCAAGTATGCAAAGAGTATATAGGCAGCGGAAATTAAAGCATGCAACTTGCAAGAAAGTAAAGGGAAGGGTTTGGAGGATTCAAACGCAGTTGGAGACACGGATGTTTTTGGCGTGGTTCCGATAGGTGGTGCTATCGTACATCCACGTTGATGGAGACTTCAACCCACGAAGGGTAACGCTTGCGCGAGTCCACGGATGGCTCCACCCAAGAAGGGTCCACGAATAAGCAACCTTGTCTATCCCACCATGGCCATCGCCCACGAAGGACTTGCCTCACTAGCGGTAGATCTTCACGAAGTAGGCGATCTCCTTGTCCTTACAAACTCCTTGGTTCAACTCCAAAATCTTTGTTGGAGGCTCCCAAGTGACACCTAGCCAATCTAGGAGACACCACTCTCCAAGAAGTAACAAATGGTGCGTTGATGATGAACTCCTTGCTCTTGTGCTTCAAATGATAGTCTCCCCAACACTCAACTCTCTCTCATATGATTTGGATTTGGTGGAAAGAAGATTTGAGTGGAAAGCAACTTGGGGAAGGCTAGAGATCAAGATTCATATGGTAGGAATGGAATATCTTGGCCTCAACACATGAGTAGGTGGTTCTCTCTCAGAACTGGTAAGTTGGAAGTGTAGGTTAGTTCTGATGGCTCTCTCCACGAATGAAGAGGAGGTGGAGGGGTATATATAGCCTCCACACAAAATCTAACCGTTACACACAATTTACCAATCTCGGTGGGACCGAATCAACAAACTCGGTCAGACCGATTTAGTAAACCTAGTGACCGTTAGGATTTTCGGTGGGACCGAAATGCAACTCGGTAGGACCGATATGGTTAGGGTTAGGGCATAATGTAATCTCAGTGAGACCGGTTACACAAACTCGGTAAGACCGATTTTGGTAATTAGCTAACCAGAGAGTTGGTCAGGTAAACTCAGTGGGACCGATTTGCTCTTTTCAGTGAGACCGAAATGTTACAAAAGGGAAACAGAGAGTTTACATTGTAATCTCGGTGGGACCGATCGCTCACTTCGGTTAGACCGAAACTTTATGAAGGGAAACAGAGAGATTACAATCCCATCTCGGTGAGACCGAGATCCCTATCGGTGAGACCGATTTGCCTAGGGTTTGTGGCAGTGGCTATGACATCTGAACTCGGTGGCACCGGATAGAAAGAATTGGTGTGACCGATTTTGGCTTTAGGTTTAGGTCATATGTGGATGTGAGAAAGTAGTTGAGGGTTTTGGAGCATATCACTAAGCACATGAAGCAGGAGGCTCATTAAGCAACACCTCATCCCTCCTTGATAGTATTGGCTTTTCCTATAGACTCAATGTGATCTTGGATCACTAAAATATAAAATGTAGAGTCTTCAGCTTTTGAGCTTGAGCCAATCCTTTGTCCTTGATATTTTGAGGGATCCACTTTCATCATCCATGCCATGCCATTCATTGAGCTTCCTGAAATAATAGTCTTGGAATAGCATTAGCTCAATGAGCTATATGTTGTTATGAATTACCAAAACCACCTAGGGATAGTTGCACTTTCACGATTCAAAATCAAGTGAGTCCAAACGATCCATCTGCATGGAGTTTCTTCATGCGTATACACCAATAGACATGGCTCGCATGTCTCAAACTTTTCAAAAACGAGTGAGTCCAAAGATCCATCAACATGGAGCTTCTTCATGCGTTTTATACCAATATGACTTACATGGCAGTGCCACAAGTAAGTGGTACTATCATTACTATCTTATATCTTTTGGCATGAAAATGTGTATCACTACGATCGAGATTCAATGAACCATTCTTTTAGATGCAAGACCATTGAAGGTATTATTCAAATAAATAGAGTAACCATTATTCTCCTTACATGAATAACCGTATTGCGATAGACATAATCCAATCATGTCTATGCTCAACGCAAACACCAAATAACAATTTTTTAGGTTTAACACCAATCTCGATGGTAGACGGAGCAGGCGATGCTTGATCACATCAACCTTGGAAACACTTCCAACACACATCGTCATCTCACCTTTAGCTAGTCTCCGTTTATTCTGTCGCTCTTTTATTTCGAGTTACTAACACTTAGCAACCGAACCGGTATCTAATACCCTGGTGCTACTAGGAGTACTAGTAAAGTACACATTAACATAATGTATATCCAATATACTTCTATCGACCTCGCCAGCCTTCTCATCTACCAAGTATCTAGGGTAATTCTGCTCCAGTGGTTGTTCCCCTTATTACAGAAGCACTTAGTCTCGGGTTTGGGTTCAACCTTAGGTTTCTTCACTGGAGCAGCAACTAATTTGCCGTTTCATGAAGTACCCCTTCTTGCCCTTGCCCTTCTTAAAACTAGTGGTTTCACTAACCATCAATAATTGATGCTCCTTCTTGATTTCTACATTCACGGTGTCGAACATTGCGAATAGATCAAGGATCATTATATCTATCCCTGTTATGTTATAGTTCATCATGAAGCTCTAGTAGCTTGGTGGCAATGTCTTTGGAGAAACATCACTATCTCATCTGGAAGATCAACTCCCACTCGATTCAAGTGATTGTTGTACTCAAACAATCTGAGCACAAGCTCAAGATTGAGCTTTTCTCCCTTATTATGCAGGCTAAGAAAATCGTCGGAGGTCTTATACCTCTTGACGTGGGCACGAGCCTGAAGTCCCAATTTCAGTCCTCGAAACATCTCATATGTTCTGCGACATTTCAAAAATGTCTTTGGTGCCTCAATTCTAAACCATTTAACATTACCGAACTATCATGTAGTCATCAAAACGTGTATGTCAGATGTTCGCAACATCCACACACCACGTTCGAGGTCCAGCACACCGAGCGGTGCATTAAGGACATAAGCCTTCTACTGTCCGCATAATTGCTACTGTCAACTTTCAACTATATTTTCTCTAGGAACATATCTAAAATAGTAGAACTAAAGCGCGAGCTACGACATAATTTGCAAGAATCTTTTGACTATGTTCAGGATAATAAAGTTCATCTTATGAACTCCCACTCAGATAGACATCCCTCTAGTCATCTAAGTGATTACATGATCCGAGTCAACTAGGCCGTGTCCGATCATCACGTGAGACGGACTAGTCATCATCGATGAACATCTTCATGTTGATCGTATCTACTATACGACTCATGCTCGACCTTTCGGTCTCTTGTGTTCCGAGGCCATGTTTGCACATGCTAGGCTCGTCAAGTCAACCTATGTGTTTCGCGTGCGTAAACCTGGCTTACACCCGTTGTATGTGAATGTTAGAATCTATCACACCCGATCATCACGTGGTGCTTCGAAACGACGAACTTTCGCAACGGTGCACAGTTAGGGGGGACACTTTCTTGAAATTTTAATGAGGGATCATCTTATTTACTATCTTCGTTCTAAGCAAATAAGATGCATAAACATGATAAACATCACATGCAATCAAAAAGTGACATGATATGGCCAATATCATTTTGCTCCTTTTGATCTCCATCTTCGGGGGTCCACGATCATCATCGTCACCGGCATGACACCATGATCTCCATCATCATGATCTCCATCATCGTGTCTTCATGAAGTTGTCTCGCCAACTATTACTTCTACTACTATGGCCACTGGTTAGCAATAAAGTAAAGTAATTACATGGCGTTTTTCAACGACACGCAAGTCATACAATAAATTAAGACAACTCCTATGGCTCCTGCCAGTTGTCATACTCATCGACATGCAAGTCGTGATTCCTATTACAAGAACATGATCAATCTCATACATCACATATCATTCATCACATTCTTTTTGGTCATATCACATCACATAGCATACCCTGCAAAAACAAGTTAGACGTCCTCTAATTGTTGTTTGCATGTTTTACGTGGCTGCTATGGGTTTCTAGCAAGAACGTTTCTTACCTACGCAAAAACCACAACGTGATATGTCAATTGCTATTTACCCTTCATAAGGACCCTTTTCATCGAATCCGATCCGACTAAACTGGGAGAGACTGGCACCCGCTAGCCACCTTATGCAACAAGTGCATGTTAGTCGATGGAACCTGTCTCACATAAGTGTACGTGTAAGGTCGGTCTGGGCTGCTTCATCCCACAATACCGTCGAAACAAGATTGGACTAGTAACAGTAAGAATATTGAACAAAATCAACGCCCACAACTACTTTGTGTTCTACTTGTGCAAAGAATCTACGCAATAGACCTAGCTCTAATGCCACTGTTGGGGAACGTAGCAGAAATTCAAAATTTTCCTACGAGTCACCAAGATCTATCTATGGAGAGACTAGCAACGAGGGGAAGGAGAGTGCATCTGCATACCCTTGTAGATCGCTAAGCGGAAGCGTTCAAGAGAACGGGGTTGGAGGAGTTGTACTCATCGTGATCCAAATCACCAGAGATCCTAGTGCCAAACGGACGGCACCTCCGCGTTCAACACACGTACAGCCCGGTAACGTCTCCCATGCCTTGATCCAATAAGGAGAGAGGGAGAGGTTGAGTAAGACTCAATCCAGCATCAGCACAACAGCGTGGTGGTGATGGAGGAGCGTGGCAATCCTGCAGGGCTTCGCCAAGCACCACGGGAGAGGAGGGGGACTTGGGAGAGGGGGAGGGTTGCGCCAGAACTTTGGAGTGCGGCTGCCCTCCCATCCCTCCACTATTTATAGGTGGGGGGAGAAGGGGGGCCGGCCCCCTAGATCCCATCTAGGGTTGGGGCGGCAGCCAAGGGGGGGAGGAGTGCCTCCCAAGTCAAGTGGAGGCCCTCCCCTTTAGGGTTTCCCCTCTCCCATGCGCATGGGCCTTGGGGGGGCTGGTGCCCCTGGCCCATTAAGGCTAGGGCGCCCCCTACAGCCCATGTTCCTATATTGGACGTGGTGGAACATTTTCTGGACCTCCGGACCCCTCCGGAATCCTCCGGAACCTTCAGGAAGCTTCCCGGTACAATAGCGGAAAAAAAATCGAACTTTTCCTGGAACCCGGACAACAACTTTCCATATATAAATCTTTACCTCCGGACCATTCCGGAACTCCTCGTGATGTCCGGGATCTCATCCGGGACTCCAAAAAACATTCGTTAACCACATACAAACTTCCTTTATAACCCTAGCGTCATCGAACCATAAGTGTGTAGACCCTACGGGTTCGGGAACCATGCAGACATGACCGAGACGTTCTCAGGTCAATAACCAACAGTGGGATCTGGATACCCATGTTGGCTCCACATGTTCCACGATGATCTTATCGGATGAACCACGATGTCAAGGACTCAATCAATCCCGTATACAATTCCCTTTGTCTAGCGGTATTATACTTGCCCGAGATTCGATCGTCGGTATGCCGATACCTTGTTCAATCTCGTTACCGGCAAGTCTCTTTACTCGTTCCATAACACATCATCCCGTGATCAACCCCTTGGTCACATTGTGCACATTATGATGATGTCCTACCGAGTGGGCCCAGAGATACCTTGCCGTCAACCGGAGTGACAAATCCCAGTCTCGATTCGTGCCAACCCAACAGACACTTTCGGAGATACCCGTAGTGCACCTTTATAGCCACCCAGTTACGTTGTGACGTTTGGTACACCCAAAGCATTCCTACGGTATCCGGGAGTTGCACAATCTCATGGTCTAAGGAAATGATACTTGACATTAGAAAAGCTTTAGCAGACGAACTACACGATCTTTGTTCTAGGCTTAGGATTGGTTCTTGTCCATCAGAATCATTCTCCTAATGATGTGATCCCGTTATCAACGACATCCAATGTCCATGGTCGGGAAACCGTAACCATCTATTGATCAACGAGCTAGTCAACTAGAGGCTTAATAGGGACATGGTGTTGTCTATGTACCCACACATGTATCTGAGTTTCCTATCAATACAATTATAGCATGGATAATAAACAATTATCATGAACAAGGAAATATAATAATAATAACTAATTTATTATTGTCTCTAGGGCATATTTCTAACAGTTGGAAATATGCCCTAGAGGCAATAATAAATTAGTTATTATTATTATATTTCCTTGTTCATGATAATCGTTTATTATCCATGCTATAATTGTATTGATAGGAAACTCAGATACATGTGTGGGTACATAGACAACACCATGTCCCTATTAAGCCTCTAGTTGACTAGCTCGTTGATCAATAGATGTTTACGGTTTCCTGACCATGGACATTGGATGTCGTTGATAACGGGATCACATCATTAGGAGAATGATGTGATGGACAAGACCCAATCCTAAGCCTAGCACAAAGATTGTGTAGTTCGTCTGCTAAAGCTTTTCTAATGTCAAGTATCATTTCCTTAGACCATGAGATTGTGCAACTCCCGGATACCGTAGGAATGCTTTGGGTGTACCAAACGTCACAACGTAACTGGGTGGCTATAAAGGTGCACTATGGGTATCTCCGAAAGTGTCTGTTGGGTTGGCACGAATCGAGACTGGGATTTATCACTCCGGTTGACGGAGAGGTATCTCTGGGCCCACTCGGTACGACATCATCATAATGTGCACAATGTGACCAAGGAGTTGATCACGGGATGATGTGTTACGGAACGAGTAAAGAGACTTGCCGGTAACGAGATTGAACAAGGTATCGGCATACCGACGATCGAATCTCGGGCAAGTACAATACCGCTAGACAAAGGGAATTTTATACGGGATTGATTGAATCCTTGACATCGTGGTTCATCCGATGAGATCATCGTGGAACATGTGGGAGCCAACATGGGTATCCATATCCCGCTATTGGTTATTGACCAGAGAACGTCTCGGTCATGTCTGCATGGTTCCCGAACCCGTAGGGTCTACACACTTAAGGTTCGTTGACGCTAGGGTTATAAAGGAAGTTTGTATGTGGTCACTGAATGTTGTTCGGACTCCCGGATGAGATCCCGGACGTCACGTGGAGTTCCGGAATGGTCCGAAGGTAAAGATTTATATATGGGAAGTCCTGTTTTGGTCACCGGAAAAGTTTCGGGTTTTATCGGTAACGTACCGGGACCACCGGGGGTCCACCAAGTGGGGACACCATCCCCGGAGGGCTGCATGGGCCAAGCGTGGGAGGGGACCAGCCCCAGGAGGGCTGGTGCGCCCCCCCCCCCCCCCAATTGCCCAAGGCGCCTAGGGTTTGGGGAAGGGGGCGCACCCACCTTTCTTGGGGGGCAAGTTTCCCCTCTCCCCCCCTTGGCCGCCCCCCTAGATGGGATCTAGGGTTGGCCGCCGCCCCTAGGGGTGGAACCCTAGGTGGGGGCGCAGCCCCCCCTTTCCCCCTATATATAGTGGAGGCAAAGGGGCAGGCCAACACACGAAGTTCTTCTCCTGTTGGCGCAGCCCTACCTCTCTTTCTCCTCATCTCCCGCGGTGCTTGGCGAAGCCCTACAGGATTGCCATGCTCCTCCACCACCACCACGCCATTGTGCTGCTGCTGGATGGAGTCTTCCCCAACCTCTCCCTCTCTCCTTGCTGGATCAAGGCATGGGAGACGTCACCGGGTTGTACGTGTGTTGAACGCGGAGGTGCTGTCCGTTCGGCACTAGGATCTCTGGTGATTTGGATCACGATGAGTACGACTCCTTCAACCTCGTTTTCTAAATGCTTCCTCTTAGCGATCTACAAGGGTATGTAGATGCACTCTCCTTCCCCTTGTTGCTGGTTTCTCCATAAATAGATCTTGGTGACACGTAGGAAAATTTTGAATTTCTGCTACGTTCCCCAATAGTGGCATCATGAGCTAGGTCTATTGCGTAGATTCTATGCACGAGTAGAACACAAAGTAGTTGTGGGTGTTGATTTTGTTCAATATGCTTACCGTTACTAGTCCAATCTTGATTCGGCGGAATTGTCGGATGAAGCGGCCCGGACCGACCTTACACGTACACTTATGTGAGACAGGTTCCACCGACTAACATGCACTTGTTGCATAAGGTGGCTAGCGGGTGCCAGTCTCTCCCACTTTAGTCAGATCGGATTCGATGAAAAGGGTCCTTATGAAGGGTAAATAGCAATTGACATATCACGTTGTGGTTTTTGCGTAGGTAAGAAACGTTCTTGCTAGAAACCCATAGCAGCCACGTAAAACATGCAAACAACAATTAGAGGACGTCTAACTTGTTTTTGCAGGGTATGCTATGTGATGTGATATGGCCAAAAAGAATGTGATGAATGATATGTGATGTATGAGATTGATCATGTTCTTGTAATAGGAACCACAACTTGCATGTTGATGAGTATGACAACCGGCAGGAGCCATAGGAGTTGTCTTAATTTATTGTATGACCTGTGTGTCATTGAACAACGCCATGTAATTACTTTACTTTATTGCTAACCGGTAGCCATAGTAGTAGAAGTAATAGTTGGCGAGACAACTTCATGAAGACACGATGATGGAGATCATGATGATGGAGATCATGGTGTCATGCCGGTGACGATGATGATCATGGAGCCCCGAAGATGGAGATCAAAAGGAGCAAAATGATATTGGCCATATCATGTCACTATTTGATTGCATGTGATGTTTATCATGTTTATGCATCTTATTTGCTTAGAACGACGGTAGTAAATAAGATGATCCCTCATTAAAATTTCAAGAAAGTGTTCCCCCTAACTGTGCACCATTGCGAAAGTTCGTCGTTTTGAAGCACCACGTGATGATCGGGTGTGATATATTCTAACGTTCACATACAACGGGTGTAAGCCAGATTTACACACGTGAAACACTTAGGTTGACTGGACGAGCCTAGCATGTACAAACATGGCCTCGGAACACAAGAGACTGAAAGGTCGAGCATGAGTCGTATGGTAGATACGATCAACATGAAGATGTTCACCGATGATGACTAGTTCGTCTCACGTGTGTATCGGACACGGCCTAGTTGACTCGGATCATGTAATCATTTAGATGACTGGAGGGATGTCTATTCTAGTGGGAGTTCATAAGATGAACTTTATTATCCTGAACATAGTCAAAAAGGTTTTCACAAATTATGTCATTGCATACGCTTTAGTTCTACAGTTTAGATATGTTCCTAGAGAAAATATAGTTGAAAGTTGATAGTACAAATTATGCGGATTGGGTCCGTAAACTGAGGATTGTCCTCATTGCTGCATAGAAGGCTTATGTCCTTAATGCACTGCTCTGTGTGCTGAACCTCGAACGTCGTCTGTGGATGTTGCGAACATTTTACATACACGTTTTGATAACTACGTGATAGTTCAGTAATATTAAACGGTTTAGAATTGAGGCACCGAAGACGATTTCGAAACGTCACGGAACATGTGAGATGTATTGAGGGATGAAATTGGGATTTCAGGCTCGTGCCCATCTCAAGAGGTATAAGACCTCCGACGATTTTCTTAGCCTGCAAACTAAGGGAGAAAAGCTCAATCATTGAGTTTGTGCTCAGATTGTCTGAGTACAACAATCGAGTGGGAGTTGATCTTCCAGATGAGATAGTGATGTTTCTCCAAATTCATTGCCACCAAGCTGCTAGAGCTTCGTGATGAACTATAACATATCAGGGATAGATATGATGATCCTTGAGATATTCGCGATGTTTGACATCGCGGAAGTAGAAATCAAGAAGGAGCATCAATTGTTGATGGTTAGTGAAACCACTAGTTTTAAGAAGGGCAAGGGCAAGAAGGGATACTTCATGATATGCAAATTAGTTGCAGCTCTAGTGAAAACCCAAGGTTGAACCCAACCCCGAGACTAAGTGCTTCTGTAATGAGAGGAACGGACACTAAAACAGAACTACCCTAGATACTTGGTAGATAAGAAGGCAGGCAAGGTCGACGGAAGTATATTGGATATACATTATGTTAATGTGTACTTTACTAGTACTCCTAGTAGAACCAGGGTATTAGATACCGGTTCGGTTGCTAAGTGTTAGTAACTCGAAATAAAAGCTACGGAATAAATAGCTAAAGGTGAGCTCACGATATGTGTTGGAAGTATTTCCAAGGTTGATGTGATCAAGCATCGCACGCTCCCTCTACCATCGAGATTGGTGTTAAACCTAAATAATTGTTATTTGGTGTTTGCGTTGAGCATAGACATGATTGGATTATGTCTATCACAATACGGTTATTCATTTAAGGAGAATAATGGTTACTCTGTTTATTTGAATAATACCTTCAACGGTCTTGCACCTAAAATGAATGGTTTATTGAATCTCGATCATAGTGATACACATGTCATGCCAAAAGATATAAGATAGTAATGATAGTACCACCTACTTGTGGCACTGCCATGTAAGTCATATTGGTATAAAACGCATGAAGAAGCTCCATGTTGATGGATCTTTGGACTCACTCGTTTTTTGAAAAGTTTGAGACATGTGAACCATGTCTATTGGTGTATACGCATGAAGAAACTCCATGCAGATGGATCGTTTGGACTCACTTGATTTTGAATCACTTGAGATATTCAAATCATACCACATGGGCAAGATGACTGAAGAGCCTCGTTTTCACTAAGATGGAACAAGATAGCAACTTGTTGGAAGTAACACATTTTGATGTGTGGACTCCAATAAGTGCTGAGGCATGCAGTGAATATCGTTATGTTCTTACTTCACAGATGTCTCGAGTAGATGTTGAGTATATTTACTTGATAAAACATAAGTCCGAATTATTGAATGGTTCAAGTAATTTCAGAGTGAAGTTGAAGATCATTGTGACAAGAGGATAAAAAATCTATGATATGATCATAGAGATGAGTATCTGAGTTACGAGCTTTGGCCCGCAATTAAGACATTGTGGAAATTGTTTCACAATTAATACCGCCTGGAACACCATAGTGTGATGGTGTGTCCGAACATCATAGTTGCACCCTATTGGATATGGTGCGTACCATGATGTATCTTATCAAATTACCACTATCATTCATGGGTTAGGCATTAGAGACAACCGCACTCACTTTAATAGGGCACCACGTAATTCCTTTGAGATGACACTGTATGAACTATGGTTTAGAGAAACCTAAGCTGTCATTTCTTGAAAGTTTGGGGCTGTGACGCTTATGTGAAAAAGTTTCATCCTGATAAGCTCGAACCCAAAGAGGATAAATACATCTTCATAGGACACCCAAAACAGTTGGGTATACCTCCTAATTCAGATCCGGAAGCAAAAGAGATTGTTTCTAGAAATGGGTCCTTTCTCGAGGAAAAGTTTATCTCGAAAGAATTGAGTGGGAGGATGGTGGAGACTTGATGAGGTTATTGAACCGTCACTTCAACTAGTGTGTAGCAGGGCACAGGAAGTTGTTCCTGTGGTGCCTACACCAATTGAAGTAGAAGCTTATGATAGTGATCATGAAGTTTAGGATCAAGTCACTACCGTACCTCGTAGGGTGAGAAGGATGCGTACTACTTCCGAGTCGTACAGTAATCCTATCTTGAAGGTCATGTTGCTAGACAACAATGAACCTACGAGCTATGGAGAAGCGATGGTGGGCCCATATTCCGACAAATGGTTAGAAGCCATGAAAGCCGAGATAGGATCCATGTATCAGAACAAAGCATGGACTTTGGTGGACTTGCCCAATGATCAGCAAGCCATTGAGATAAATGGATCTTTAAGAAGAAGACGGACGTGGACGGTAATGTCACCGTCTATGAAGCTCGACTTGTGGCGAAGAGTTTTTCACAAGTTCAAGGAGTTGACTACGATGAGATTTTCTCATCCGTAGCGATGCTTAAGTCCGTCGAAATCATGTTAGCATTAGCTGCATTTATGAAATCTGGTAGATGGATGTCAAAACGAGTTTCCTTACCAGTTTTCGTAAGGAAAGGTTGTATGTGACACAATCAGAAAGGTTTTGCCGATCCTAAGGATGCTAAAAGGTATGCTAGATCCAGCGATCCTTCCATGGACTGGAGTAAGCATCTCGGAGTTGGAATGTATGCTTTGATGAGATGATCAAAGATTTTGGGTTTATACAAAGTTTATGAGAAACTTGTATTTCCAAAGAAGTGAGTGGGATCACTATAGAATTTCTGATGAGTATATGTTGTTGACATATTGTTGATCACAAATGATGTAGAATTTCTGGAAGGCATATAGGGTTGTTTGAAAGGTGTTTTTCAATGGAAAACCTGGATTAAGCTACTTGAACATTGAGCATCAAGATCTATGAGGATAGATCAAAAACGCTAAATTTTACTTTCAAATGAGCACATACCTTGACATGATCTTGAAGGTGTTCAAGATGGATCAGTCAAAGAAGGAGTTCTTACCTGAGCTGTAAGGTATGAAGTTAAGAGTTAAAGCTCGACCACGGCAGAAGAGAGAGAAAGGACGAAGGTCGTCCCCTATGCTTCAGACGTAGGCTCTATAGTATGCTATGCTATGTACTGCACCGGAAGTGTGCCTTGCCATGAGTCAGCCAAGGGGTATAGGAATGATCCAGGAACAGATCATTGGACAGCGGTCAAAATTGTCCTTGGAGTAAATAAGGACATGTTTCTCGATTATGGATGTGATAAAGAGTTCAGCGTAATGGGTTACGTCGATGCAAGCTTTAACACCTATCTGAGTGACTCTGAGTAGCAAACCGGATATGTATAGTGGAGCAACCATTTGGAATAGCTCCAAGTGGAGCGTGGAAGCAGCATTTACAATATGACCTAGAGATTTGCGAAATACATACGGATCTGACTGTTGCAGACCCGTTGACTAAAACCTCTCTCACAAGCAAAACATGATCAAACCCTAGAACTCATTGAGTCTTAATCACATGGTGATGTGAACTAGTTTAGTGACACTAGTAAACTCTTTGGATGTTGGTCACATGGCGATGTGACCTATCAGTGTTAATCACATGGTGATGTGAACTAGATTATTGACTCTAGTGCAAGTGGGAGACTGTTGGAAATATGCCCTAGAGGCAATAATAAATTAGTTATTATTATTATATTTCTTGGTTCATGATAATCGTTTATTATCCATGCTATAATTGTATTGATAGGAAACTCAGATACATGTGTGGGTACATAGACAACACCATGTCCCTAGTAAGACTCTAGTTGACTAGCTCGTTAATCAATCGATGGTTACCGTTTCCTGACCATGGACATTGGATATCGTCGATAACGGGATCACGTCATTAGGAGAATGATGTGGTGGACAAGACCCAATCCTAAGCCTAGCACAAAGATCGTAGTTCGTATGCTAAAGATTTTCTAATGTCAAGTATCATTTCCTTAGACCATGAGATTGTGCAACTCCCGGATACCGTAGGAATGCTTTGGGTGCACCAAACGTCACAACGTAACTGGGTGGCTATAAAGGTGCACTACTGGTATCTCCGAAAGTGTCTGTTGGGTTGGCACGAATCGAGATTGGGAGTAAATAGAGAGGTATCTCTGGGCCCACTCGGTACGACATCATCATAATGTGCACAATGTGACCAAGGGGTTGATCATGGGATGATGTGTTACGGAACGAGTAAAGAGACTTGCCGGTAACGAGATTGAACAAGGTATCGGCATACCGACGATCGAATCACGGGCAAGTACAATACCGCTAGACAAAGGGAATTGTATACGGGATTGATCGAATCCTCGACATCGTGGTTCATCCGATGAGATCATCATGGAACATGTGGGAGACAACATGGGTATCCAGATCGCGCTGTTGGTTATTGACCGGAGAACGTCTCGGTCATGTCTGCATGTTCCTGAACCCGTAGGGTCTACACACTTAAGGTTCGTTGACGCTAGGGTTATAAAGGAAGTTTGTATGTGGTTACCGAATGTTATTCAGAGTCCCGGATGAGATCCCGGACGTCGCGAGGAGTTCCGGAATGGTCCGAAGGTAAAGATTTATATATGGGAAGTCCTGTTTTGGTCACCGGAAAAGTTTCGGGTTTTATAGGTAACGTACCGGGACCACCGGGAGGGTCCCGGGGGTCCACCAAGTGGGGCCACCATCCCCGGAGGGCTGCATTGGCCAAGTGTGGGAGGAAACCAGCCCCAGGTGGGCTGGTGCGCCCCCCCCCACAAGGTCCCAAGGTGCCTAGGGTTTGGGGAAGGGGGCGCACCCACCTTTCTTGGGGGGCAAGTTTCCCCTCCCCCCCCCTTGGCCGCCCCCTAGATGGGATCTAGGGCTGGCCGCCGCCCCTAGGGGTGGAACCCTAGGTGGGGGCGCAGCCCCCCCCCCCTCTCCCCCTATATATAGTGGAGGCAAAGGGGCATCCCAACACACGAAGTTCTTCTCCTCTTGGTGCAGCCCTACCTCTCTTTCTCCTCCTCTCCCGCGGTGCTTGGCGAAGCCATGCAGGATTGCCACGCTCCTCCACCACCACCACGCCGTTGTGCCACTGCTGGATCGAGTCTTCCCCAACCTCTCCCTCTCTCCTTGCTGGATCAAGGCATGGGAGACGTCACCGGGCTGTACGTGTGTTGAACGCGGAGGTGCTGTCCGTTCGGCACTACGATCTCCGGTGATTTGGATCACGACGAGTACGACTCCTTCAACCCCGTTCTCTTGAACGCTTCCGCTTAGCGATCTACAAGGGTATGTAGATGCACTCTCCTTCCCCTTGTTGCTGGTTTCTCCATAGGTAGATCTTGGTGACACGTAGGAAAAGTTTGAATTTGTGCTACGTTCCCCATGTCTTTCAAAATATCAACACTAAAGCAAGTTATCCCTAGCCCATTATGCTCAATCATTGATCCATTCATGAAACACACTCAAATATTAGCTACACCCAATGCACAAATACAATCATAGTGCCCCTTAGTTGCTGCTTTATAAGGGAAGATGGAGACTCAAATTCAAAGTAAAAAGTGCATAAGTAAAAGAAAGGCCCTTCGCGGAGTTAAGTAGGGATTTGTAGAGGTGCCAGAGCTCAAAGCTTAAATTGAGAGATAAAAATATTTTTGAGAGGCATACTTTTCCCACCAACAAAAATGACTTAGAGCTCCCAATACTTTCCATGCTAGATACATCATAGGCGGTTCCCGAACAGAAAATAAAGTTTATTCCTTTTTCCACCATTACTTTCACTTTCCATGGCTAGCCGAATTCACGGTTGCCCTCCAAACCAACACTTTCCAAGGAATTTATTATTTGACAACATAAAGTAAATTCATTTTTCATTTCGGGACTGGGCATGTCTAATACCTTTGTCGTACTCTCGTGCAATGACAAGTGAATAAACACTCATCGTGAGAATAACACATCTAGCATGGAAAATATTGGCCACCCTTCACCGCCTCGCGAGCGGTAGAGCACACAAAAGAGAAATTTATTTTGAAAATTAGAGATGTCACATGCAAATTTGCTTAGAACAGCATGGAAATACCGCATATAGGTAGGTATAGTGGACTCATATGGCAAAACTGGTTTAAAGGGTTTTGGATGCACAAGTAATGATCATACTCATAGCAAAATGAAGGCTAGAAAAAATATTGAGAAGCAACCAACCAAAAAGCGAAAAATCTCGTATCCAAGCATTAAGCATAAGTAACACCGAATAATGCGCCATAATTAGGATATAAATTTCAATGCATAACTATTGACTTTTGTGCTTGCATAGGGAATCACAAACCTTAACATCAATATTCTTACTAAGGCACAATTACTCATCAACATGACTCACATATCATATCGTCATATCTCAAAACTGTTACTAAGAATCAAGTTTATTTTGCCCAATGATCTTCATGAAAGTTTTTATTATATCCTCCTTGGATATCTATCACTTTGGGACTATTTTCATATGTTGCTTTTGATAAGCTCAAACAAACATAAGTGAAGAACATGAGCATAAGTTTTCTTTCTCTCAAAATAATCTAAGTGAAGCAAGAGAGAATTTCTTCAAAAATAACAAAGCACACCATGCTCAAAAAGATATAAATGAAGTACTAGAGCAAATCCATGGCTCTAAAAATTTTTGTGAAGCATAGGGGAAAGCATAGCATAATTTTTGGCTCTCTCAAAAAGTTGTGTTCAGCAAGCATTCAACACTTAAAACACAAAGCAAAACAAGCAAAGACTCATATCATACAAGATGCTCCAAGCAAAACTCATAATATGTGACGAATAAAAATATAGTTTCAAGTAAAATACCGATGGTTGTTAGAAGAAAGCAGGGATGCCACTCGGGACATCCCCAAGCTTAGTTGCTTGCTACTTCTTTGAATATTATATTGGGGTGCCTAGGGAATCCCCAAGCTTAGCCATTTGCTAATCCTTATTCCTTCATCCATCATAATATCACCCAAAACTTGAAAACTTCAATCACACAAAACTAAACTAAACCTTCATGAGATCCGTTAGTATAAGAAAGCAAACCACTACTATAAGTATTGTTGCAAACCTATTCTTATTTTGTTTTTGCATTATATCTACTGTATTCCAACTTTTCTATAGCAAAAACTCATCAAAGAAAACCATAGAATCATCAAAACAAGCACACAATGCAAACAAAACACAATCTGTCAAAAACAGAATAGTCTGTAGCAATCTGAATATTTTGAATACTTCTGTAACTCCAAAAATTCTGAAAAATTTGGATTGACGTGAACAATTTGTCTATTAGTCTTCTGCAAAAGAATCAACTCAAAAGCACTCTTCTGTTAAAAATGACAAATAATCTCGTGAGTGCAAAGTTTCTGTTTTTCAGCAAGATCAAATCAACTTTTACCCAAATCATCCCAAAGGCCTTGCTTGGCACAAACACTAGTTAAACACAAAAAACACAATCATAACAGTAGCATAATTTTGCTAGCACACAAGAACAGAAAGCAAAAAGAAAATATAAATTTTATTCATTGGATTGCCTCCCAACAAGCGCTATCGTCTTATGCCCCTAGCTAGGCATAACGCGTAGGATCTTGATGTCTACTACACAACCTTCTTCTTGTAGACGTTGTTGGGCCTCCAAGTGTAGAGGTTTGTAGGAAAGTAGCAAATTTCCCTCAAGTGGATGACCTAAGGTTTATTAATCCGTGGGAGGCATAGGATGAAGATGGTCTCTCTCAAACAACCCTGCAACCAAATAACAAAGAGTCTCTTGTGTCCCCAACACACCCAATACAATGGTAAATTGTATAGGTGCACTAGTTTGGCAAAGAGATGGTGATACAAGTGCAATATGGATGGTAGATATAGGTTTTATAATCTGAAATAAAAATAGCAAGGTAACGAGAGGTAAAAGTGAGCGAAACGATGTTGCAATGCTTCGAAACAAGGCCTAGGGTTCATACTTTCACTAGTGCAAGTTCTCTCAACAATGATAATATAATTGGATCAAATAACAATCCCTCAATGTGCAACAAAGAGTCACTCCAAAGTCACTAATAGCGGAGAACAAACGAAGAGATTATTGTAGGGTACGAAACCACCTCAAAGTTATTCTTTCCGATCAATCCATTGGGCTATTCCTATAGGTGTAACAAACAGCCCTAGAGTTAGTAGTAAAATAACACGTTAAGACACACATCAACCAAAACCCTAATGTCACCTAGATACTCCAATGTCACCACAAGTATCCGTGGGTATGATTATACGATATCAATCACACAATCTTAGATTCATCTATTCAAACCAACACAAAGAACTTCAAAGAGTGCCCCAAAGTCTCTGCCAGAGAGTCAAGACAAAAACATGTGCCAACCCCTATGCATAAGTTCACAAGGTCACTGAACCCGCAAGTTGATCAGCAAAACATACATCAAGTGGATCACGTGAATATTCCATTATCACCACAGATAAGCACATGAAAGACATACATCAAGTGTTCTCAAATCCTTAAAGACTCAATTCGATAAGACAACATCAAAGGGAAAACTCAATACATCAGAATGAGATAGAGGGGCAAAAACATCATAAGATCCAACTATAGTAGCAAAGCTCGCGGTACATCAAGATCGTGCCATATTAAGAACACGAGAGAGAGAGAGAGAGATCAAACACATAGCTACTGGTACATACCCTCAACCCCGAGGGTGAACTACTCCCTCCTCATCATGGAGAACGTTGTGATGATGAAGAAGGCCACCAGTTATGGATCCCCCCTCCGGCAGGGTGCCGGAACAGGGTCCCGTTTGGTTTTTGGTGGCTACAGAGGCTTGCGGCGGCGGAACTCCCGATCTAGGTTTATTTTGGGGGTTTTCTGTATTTAAAGGAATTTTTGGCATCGGTTTCACGTCAGGGGGGGTCTCCGAGTCAGCCAGGAGGTAGGGGGCGCTCCTAGGGGGTAGGGCGCACCCTCCACCCTCGTGGATGACTCGGGACTCTTCTGGCCCAACTCTTTTGCTTCGTGGGCTTCTTCTGGTCCATAAAAAATCTCTGTAAATTGGCAGGTCAATTGGACTCCGTTTGGTATTCCTTTTCTGTAAAACTCAAAATCAAGGAAAAAACAGAGACTGGCACTGGGCTCTATATTAATAGGTTAGTCCCAAAAATCATATAAAATAGCATATAAAACATCCAAGATAGGTAATATAATAGCATGGAACAATCAAAAATTATAGATACGTTGGAGACGTATCAAGCATCCCCAAGCTTAATTCCTGCTTGTCCTCGAGTGGGTACATGATAAAAATAGAATTTTTGATGTGGAATGCTACGTGACATATTTATCAATGTAGTCTTCTCTATTGTGGCAAGAATATTCAGATCCATAAGATTCAAAACAAAAGTTTAGTATTGACATAAAAACAATAATACTTCAAGCATACTAATAAAGCAATCATATCCTCTCAAAATAACATGGCCAAAGAAAGTTATCCCTGCAAAATCATATAGTCTGGCTATGCTCCATCTTCATCACACAAAATATTCAAATCATGCAAAACCCCAATGACAAGCCAAGCAATTGTTTCATACTTTTGATGTTCTCAAACTTTTTCAACTTTCACGCAATACATGAGCGTGAGCCATGAACATAGCACTGTAGGTGGAATAGAATATGGTTGTTGTGGAGAAGACAAAAGGAGGGAGATAGTCTCGCATCAACTAGGCATATCAATGGGCTATGGAGATGCCCATCAATAGATATCAATGTGAGTGAGTAGGGATTGCCATGCAACGGATGCACTAGAGCTATAAGTGTATGAAAGCTCAAAAAGAAACTAAGTAGGTGTGCATCCAACTTGCTTGCTAACGAAGACATAGGGCAATTTGAGGAAGCCCATCATTGGAATATACAAGCCAGGTTCTATAATGAAAAATTCCCACTAGTATATGAAAGTGACAACATAGGAGACTCTCTATCATGCAGATCATGGTGCTAATTTGAAGCACAAGTGTGGTAAAAGGATAGTAGCATTGCCCCTTCTCTCTTTTTTCTCTCATTTTTTTGTTTTTTTTGGCCTTCTCTTTTTTTGCCTCTTTTTTTAATTTATTTTTTTGTCCAGAGTCTCATCCAGACTTGTGGGGGAATCATAGTCTCCATCATCCTTTCCTCACTGGGACAATGCTCTAATAATGATGATCATCACACTTTTATTTACATACAACTCAAGAATTACAACTCGATACTTAGAACAAAATATGACTCTATATGAATGCCTTTGGCGGTGTACCGGGATATGCAATGAATCAAGAGTGACATGTATGAAACAATTATGAAAGGTGGCTTTGCCACAAATACGATATCAACTACATGATCATGCAAAGCAATATGACAATCATGATGTGTGTCATAATAAACGGAATGGTGGAAAATTGCATGGCAATATATCTCAGAATGGCTATGGAAATGCCATAATAGGTAGGTATGGTGGCTGTTTTGACGAAGGTATATGGTGGGTATGGTACCGGCGAAAGTTGCACGGTACTAGAGAGGCTAGCAATGGTGGAAGGGTGAGAGTGCGTAGAATCCATGGACTCAACATTAGTCATAAAGAACTCACATACTTATTGTAAAAATCTATTAGTTATCGAAACGAAGTACTACACGCATACTCCTAGGGGGATAGATTGGTAGGAAAACACCATCGCTCGTCCCCTACCGCCACTCATAAGGAAGACAATCAATAAATAAATCATGCTCTGACTTCATCACATAACGGTTCTCCATACGTGCATGCTACGGGAATCACAAACTTCAACACAGTTTTTTCTACAGTCCACAATTACTCACTAGAATGACTCTAATATCACCATCCTCATATCTCAAAACAATCACAAGGAATCAAACTTCTCTTAGTATTCAATGCACTTTATATCAAAGTTTTTATTATATCCCTCTCCGATGCCCATCATATTAGGACTAAATTCATAACCAAAGAAAATTATCATGCTTTTCTAAAAGACACCCAAAATAATATAAGTGAAGCATGAGAGTTCATCAATTTCTTCAAAATAAAATGACCTCCGTGCTCTAAAAATATATAAGTGAAGCACTAGAGCAAACGACAAACTACTCCAAAAGATATAAGTGAAGATCAATGAGTAGTCGAATAATTATGTAACTATGTGAACACTCTCTAACATTTAAGAATTCCAGATCTTGGGATATTATTCAAACAGCAAGCTGATACGTCTCCAACGTATCTATAATTTTTGATGTTTCCATGCTATTATATTACCCGTTTTGGATGTTTATGGGCTTTACTCTACAACTTTATATCATTTTTGGGACTAACCTATTAACCGGAGGCCCAACCCAAATTGTTGTTTTCTTGCCTATTTCATTGTTTCGAAGAAAAGGAATATCAAACGGAGTCCAAACGGAATGAAACCTTCGGGAGAGTTAATTTTGGAATGGCAGCAATCCAGGAGACTTGGAGTGGAAGTCAGGGAAGCCTCGAGGTGGCCACGAGGCAGGGAGGCAAGCCCTACCCCCTGGGTGCGCCCCCCACCCTCGTGGGCCCCTCGTGGCTCCCCTCACCGACTCCTTTCGCCTATATATGTCCATATACACTAAAAACATCGAGGAGTACAATAGATTGGGAGTTACGCCGCCGCAAGCCTCTATAGCCACCAAAACCCAATAGGGACCCTGTTTCGGCACCCTGCCGGAGGGGGGATCCCTCACCGGTGGCCATCTTCATTTTCCCGGCGCTCTCCATGACAAGGATGGAGTAGTTCACCCTCGGGGCTGAGGGTATATACCAGTAGCTATGTGTTTGATCTCTCTCTCTCGTGTTCTTGAGGTGATACGATCTCGATGTATCACGAGCTTTGCTATTATAGTTGGATCTTATGATGTTTCTCCCCCTCTACTCTCTTGTAATGGATTGAGTAGAATGAAGTTATCTTGTCGGATTAAGTCTTTAAGGATTAGAGAACACTTGATGTATGTCTTGTCGTTCTTATCTGTGGTGACAATGGGATATTCACGTGATCTATTTGATGTATGCTTTGGTGATCAACTTGCGGGTTCAATGAACTTATGCATAGGGGTTGGCACACATTTTCGTCTTGACTCTTCGGTAGAAACTTTGGGGCACTCTTTGAAGTACTTTGTGTTGGTTGAATAGATGAATTTGAGATTGTGTGATGCATATCGTATAATCATACCCACCGATACTTGAGGTGACATTGGAGTATCTAGGTGATATTAGGGTTTTGGTTGATTTGTGTCTTAAGGTGTTATTCTAGTACAAACTCTATGATATATCAAACGGAAATAATAGCTTCGTGTTATTTTACTACGGACTCTTGAATAGATCGATCAGAAAGGATAACTTTGAGGTGGTCTCATAGCCTACAATAATCTATTCGTTTGTTCTCCGCTATTAGTGACTTTGGAGTGACTCTTTGTTGCATGTTGAGGGATAGTTATATGATCCAGTTATGTTATTATTGTTGAGAGAACTTGCACTAGTGAAAGTATGAACCCTAGGCCTTGTTTCCTAGCATTGCAATACCGTTTACGCTCACTTTTACCACTTGTTACCTTGCTGTTTTTATATTTTTAAATTACAAATACTCATATCTACCATCCATATTGCACTTCTATCACCATCTCTTCGCCGAACTAGTGCACCTATACAATTTACCATTGTATTGGGTGTGTTGGGGACACAAGAGACTCTTTGTTATTTGGTTGCAGGGTTGCTTGAGAATGACCATCTTCATCCTTCACCTCCCATGAATTGATAAACCTTAGGTCATCCACTTGAGGGAAATTTGCTACTGTCCTACAAACCTCTGCACTTGGAGGCCCAACAACGTCTACAAGAATAAGGTTGCGTAGTAGACATCAAGCTCTTTTCTGGCGCCGTTGCCGGGGAGGTGAGTGCTTGAAGGTATATCTTTAGATCTTGCAATCGAATCGTTTTGTTTATTGTTTTATCACTAGTTTAGTTTATAAAAGAAAACTACATAAAAAATGGAATTGAGTTTGCCTCATACGCTTCATCTTTTAATATCTTTCGTGAGAATGATGGAAAGGAAAATTCATCTCAAGTGCTAGAAGAAGAAGTCTATAAAATGTTTGGTACTAGATCTTTGTATGATGAGCATGATTGTAATGTTGTTAGTATGAATTCCTTGAATATCCATGATGCTAGTGATATGCAAAGCCACAAGCTTGGGGAAGCTATGTTTGATGAAGATGGTATTTTTTGTCCCCCAAGTTTTGATGAGCAAATTTATTATGATGAAAGCATGCCTCCTATTTATGATGATTATTGTGATGATACGTATGCCATAAAGCAGAAATTTGCTTATGTGGAGAGTAATAAATTTTCTATGCTTGTAGATCATGAAAAGAATGCTTTATGTTCTGGTTATATGGTTGAATTCATTCATGATGCTACTGAAAATTATTATGAGGGAGGAATATATGCTTGTAGGAATTGCAATAATATCAAGTTTCCTCTCTATGTGCTTAAAGTTTTAAACTTACGCTTGTTTTGCCTTCCTATGATAGTTGATTATTGTTCCCATAAGTTGTTTGCTCACAAAATACCTATGCATAGGAAGTGGGTTAGACTCAAATGTGTTAGTAATATGCTTCATGATGCTCTCTTTATGTTTCAATTCTTATCTTTTATACGAGCATCACTGGAATCATCATGCCTAGCTAAAAGGCATTAAAGAAAAGCGCTTGTTGGGAGACAACCCAATATCTACCCTTACTATTTTTGTGTGTCCACATGATTATGCTACTATAGTAATCATGTTTTATAGCTTTTGTTTCTATAAAGTGCCAAGTAAGACATTTAGGATAGTTTAAGGTGATAGTTGTGTTGATCCTGCTGAAAATCAGAAACTTTTACACCCAGTAAATTAGTTTTAAAATTCGCAAAAACGTGATTTTGATATGATTCATTTTTCTCTAGATTGGTACACAAATTGCTCAGGTTTTCCTAATTTTGTAGAATTTTTTGAGTTACAAGAGTATTCTAGAGTTACGGATTACTACATATTGTTCTGTTTTTGACAGATTCTATTTTCTATGTGTATTTTGCTTATTTTGATGAATCTATGAGTTGTATTGGAGGGTATGAACCACAGAGAAGTTGGAATACAGTAGATATTACACCAATATGAATTTAGAATGAGTTCATAACAGTACCTAAGTGGTGATTTATTTTCTTATACTAACGGAGCTTACGAGTTTTCTGTTGAGTTTTGTGTTGTGAAGTTTTCAAGTTTTGGGTAAAGATTCGATGGACTATGGAATAAAGAGTGGCAAGAGCCTAAGCTAGGGGATTCCCAAGGCACCCCAAGGTAATATTCAAGGACAACCAAGAGCCTAAGCTTGGGGATTCCCCGGAAGGCATCCCCTCTTTCATCTTCGTTCATCGGTAACTTTACTTGGAGCTATATTTTTATTCGCCACATGATATGTGTTTTGCTTGGAGCGTCTTGTATGATATGAGTCTTTGGTTTTTAGTTTACCACAATCATCCTTGCTGTACACACCTTTTGGGAGAGACACACATGATTCAGAATTTATTAGAATACTCTATGTGCTTCACTTATATCTTTTGAGCTAGACAGTTTTGCTCTAGTGCTTCCCTTATATCTTTTTAGAGCACGTCGGTGGTTTTATTTTGTAGAAATTATTGATCTCTCATGCTTCACTTATATTGTTTTGAGAGTCTTTTAGAACAGCATGGTATTTGGTATGGTTATAAAATTGGTTCTAGAATGATGGGCATCCAGGTTGGGTATAATAAAAACTATCATAGAAAGTGCATTAAACACTATGATCAATTTGATGCTTGATAATTGTTTTGAGATATAAAGGTGGTAATTTTAGAGTCATGCTAGTTGGGTAATTATGAAATTGAGAGATACTTGTGTTAAGGTTGGCAAGTCCCATAGCATGCACGTATGGTAAAATTTGTGTGACAAATTTGTTGCATGGGGTGCTCTTTTAATTGTCTTCCTTATGTGTGGAGGTCGGGATCGCGCGATGTGCGATGGTTAACTCCTACCAACCCTTCCCCTAGGAGCATGCATAGTAGTACTTTGCTTCGAGGGCAAGTAGACTTTGCAATAATTATATGAGTTCTTTATGACTAATGTGAGTCCATGGATTATACGCACTCTCACCCTTCCACCATTGGTAGCCTCTATTATATCGCGCAACTTTCGTCGGTATCATGCACCCACCATTTACCTTCCTCAAAACAGCCACCATACCTACCTATTATGGAATTTCCATAGCCATTCCGTTTTTTATGACACGCCCCATCATTGTCATATTGCTCTTTGCATGATCATGTAGTTGACATTGTATTTGTGGCAAGGCCACCTCCATAATTTTTTATGCATGTCACTCTTGGTTCATTGCATATCCCAGTACACCGCCGGAGGCATTCACATAGAGTCATATTTTGTTCTAAGTATTGAGTTGTAATTCTTGAGTTGTAAATCAATAAAAGTGTGATGATCTTCATTATTAGAGCATTGTCCCAAGAGAGGAAAGGATGATGAAGACTATAATTCCCCCACAGGTCGGGATGAGACTTCGGACTTATAAAAATAAAAGAGGCCAAAGAAGCCCATACAAAAAAGAGGCCAAAGAAGCCCACCAAATAGAAAAGGAGAAAAAAAAAGAAAGAAAAAAATGAGATAAAAGAGAGAAGGGACAATGCTACTATCTTTTTTTCCACAGTTGTGCTTCAAAGTAGCACCATGATCTTCATGATAGAGAGTCTCCTATGATATCACTTTCATATACTAGTGGAAAATTTTCATTATAGAACTTGGCTTGTATATTCCAATGATGGGCTTCCTCAAAACGCCCTAGGTCTTCATGAGCAAGCGAGTTGGATGCACACCCACTTAGTTTCTCTTGTTGAGCTTTCATATATTTATAGCTCTAAGTGCATCCGTTGCATGGCAATCCCCCTACTCACTCACATTGATATCTATTAATGGGCATCTCCATAGCCTGTTGATATGCCTAGTTGATGTGAGACTATCTTCTCCCTTTTTGTCTTCGCAACCACCACCCTATTCCTCATATAGTGCTATGTCCATGGCTTGCGCTCATGTATTGCGGAAGTGTTGAAAAGGCTGAAGCGCATTAGAAAGTATGAACCAATTGATTGGCTGAAACCGGGGTTGTGCATGATGGGAGTATTTTGTGTGATGAAAATGAAGCATGGCCTGACTATATGATTTTGTAGGGATGAGCTTTCTTTGGCTATGATATTTTGATAAGACATGATTACTTGTTAGTATGCTTGAATATTACTATTTTTGTGTTTTATGAACTTTTATCTTGAATCATTTGGATCTGAACATTCATGCCACAATGAAGAAAATTACATTGAGAATTATGTTAGGCAGCATTCCACATCAACAATTCTGTTTTTATCATTTATCTACTCGAGGACGAGCAGGAATTAAGCTTGGGGATGCTTGATACATCTCCAATGTATCTATAATTTTTTATTGTTCCATGCTATTATATTACCCGTTTTGGATGTTTATCGGCTTTACTCTACACTTTTATATCATTATTGGGACTAACCTATTAACCAGAGGCCCAACCCAAATTGTTGTTTTCTTGCCTATTTCAGTGTTTCGAAGAAAAGGAATATCAAACAGAGTCCAAATGGAATGAAACCTTCGAGAGAGTTATTTTTGGAACGGAAGCAATCCAGGAGACTTGGAGTGGAAGTCAGGGAAGCGTCGAGGTGGCCATGAGGCAGGGAGGCGCGCCCTACCCCCCTGGGCACGCTCCCCACCCTCGTGGGCCCCTCGTGGCTCCCCTGACCAACTCCTTTCGCCTATATATGTCCATATACCCTAAAAACATCGAGGAGCACAATTGATCGAGAGTTCTGCCGCCGCAAGCCTCTGTAGCCACCAAAAACCAATCGGGACCCTGTTCAAGCACCCTGTCGTTGGGGGGATCCCTCACCGGTGGCCATCTTCATCATTCCGCCGCTCTCCATGGCGAGGAGGGAGTAGTTCACCCTCGGGGATGTGGGTATGTACCAGTAGCTATGTGTTTGATCTCTCTCTCTCGCTCGTGTTCTTGAGGTGATACGATCTTGATGTATCGTAAGCTTTGCTATTATAGTTGGATCTTATGATGTTTTCCCCCTCTACTCTCTTGTAATGGATTGAGTTTTCCCTTTGAAGTTATCTTGTCGGATTGAGTCTTTAAGGATTTGAGAACACTTGATGTATGTCTTGCCATGCTTATCTGTGGTGACAATGGGATATTCACGTGATCTACTTGATGTATATTTTGGTGATCAACTTGCAAGTTCAATGTACTTATGCATAGGGGTTGGCACATGTTTTCGTCTTGACTCTTCGGTAGAAACTTTGGGGCACTCTTTGAAGTACTTTGTGTTGGTTGAATAGATGAATTTGAGATTGTGTGATGCATATCGTATAATCATACCCACGGATACTTGAGGTGACATTGGAGTATCTAGGTGACATTAAGGTTTTGGTTGATTTGTGGCTTAAGGTGTTATTCTAGTAAGAACTCTATGATATATCAAACAGAAAAAATAGCTTCGTGTTATTTTACTACGGACTCCTCAATAGATCGGTCAGAAAGGATAACTTTGAGGTGGTTTCGTACCCTAAAATAATCTCTTCGTTTGTTCTCCGCTATTAGTGCCTTTGGAGTGACTCTTTGTTGCATGTTGAGGGATAGTTATGTTATTATTGTTGAGAGAACTTGCACTAGTGAAAGTATGAAACCTAGGCCTTGTTTCCTAGCATTGCAATACCGTTTACGCTCACTTTTACCACTTGTTACCTTGCTGTTTTTATATTTTCATATTACAAATACTCATATCTACCATCCATATTGCACTTGTATCACCATCTCTTCACCGAACTAGTGCACCTATACAATTTACCATTGTATTGGGTATGTTAGGGACACAAGAGACTCTTTGTTATTTGGTTGCAGGGTTGCTTGAGAGAGACCATCTTCATCCTACGCCTCACACGGATTGATAAACCTTAGGTCATCCACTTGAGGGAAATTTGCTACTGTCCTACAAACCTCTCTACTTGGAGGCCCAACAATGTCTACAAGAAGAAGGTTGCATAGTAGACATCACAAGCAAAACAAAATAAAATGACATGACTCTCCAAGAAAAACACATATCATGTGGTGAATAAAAATATAGCTCCAAGTAAGGTTACCAATGAACAAAGACGAAAGAGGGGATGCCATCTGGTGCATCCCCAAGCTTAGGCTCTTGGTTGTCCTTTAATATTACCTTGGGGTGCCTTGGCCATCCCCAAGCTTAGGCTCTTGCCACTCCTTATTCCGCAGTCCATCGAAACTTCACCCAAAACTTGAAAACTTCACAACACAAAACTCAACAGAAAATCTCATAAGCTCCGTTAGTATAAGAAAATAAATCACCACTTTTGGTACTGTTGTGAACTCATTATAAATTCATATTGGTGTAATATCTACTATATTCCAACTTCTCTACGGTTCATACCCTCCGATACTACTCATAGATTCATCAAAATAAGCAAACAACACGCGAAAAACAGAATCTGTCAAAAACAGACAGTTTGTAGTAATCTGAAGCTCTCGGATACTTCCGTAACTCCAAAAATCAATCCAAATTAGGAAAACCTGAAAATTGTGTGTACCAATCTAGAGAAAAAATAATCAGATCAAAAACACATTTCTGTGAATATTGAAAACTAATTTACTGGGCGCAAATGTTTCTGATTTTCAGCAGGATCAACACAACTATCACCGTAAGCTATACTAAAAGTCTTACTTGGCACTTTATTGAAACAAAAGATATAAAACATGATTACTACAGTAGCTTAATCATGTGAATACACAAAAACATAGGGGTAAATATTGGGTTGTCTCCCAACAAGGTCTTTTCTTTAATGCCTTTTTAGCAAGGCATGATGATTTCAATGATGCTCACACTACTGCAGGATGCTGCTAACGCGACGCTACGATCAGAGTCCCTTTGAGAAACTGTGTGTGATGCAATAATCGTAAACGGTGGTGTCAGAGAACCGTCAAAAATGTCCAAAACATTTGCGATGACGTATGCATCAAACACGATTCAGATTTTGGTTCCGTGTACGATGTAGCTCATACGGTTCAGTTCAATTAACTGTTTGCGATGAGGAGCAACAAAAGAAATGGGTAGACAAATGAAGGCGTGTGCGATACACACCATACTTTTCACTCGGATGAACTGTTTGTGATGAGGCGGAACAACAGAAACGGGCAGCTAGATGAAGGTGTGTGTGATATACGTCATACAGTTCACTTGGATGAACTATTTGCATTGAGCCAAGAGAACAGAAATGGTTCAACTTAACAAGATGTGTGTGATATGCGGCAAACAGGTCTGTAATCAAAAATCTATGGGAAGACCAATAACAACACAGACGGTTCCTGTTAACAAGCCATGTGTGTTGTGACAAAACGATTGCTGGTATACAGTCGTCAGTGATTGATGAAATCATCACCGACGGGTTCCCTTGTTTAGTCCGTGTGCGATGTGATTTTCTCTGTCTACAGAGCATCAACAAATATACTTAAAAGATAGCATTGCATAACCAAATTATGCATACAATCAGACAAGTGACTACACAAATAACATTTTCACACACCAAAGTAACAATTACATACATACTAAACTAGGAGAAATGAGGATCTAATCATCCACTTCTTGTTGCGATGACGCTTGCCATTGCTCTGCTTCCGGCTGGATCCCTTGCCGTTTTGGGGAAGGAGGCACTTCCTCGTGTCAACGATCCGCCTGTACATGTCGTAGCACGTGTACACCTCCTTGGCCGCATACACGACGTGATCTTTGTCGAGTTTCTTCATCCGGGCCGAGTGTCAGGCACGCTTGTCATTGTTGCAGGAATCCTTCATGTCTCTGTAGTAGGAGTCAATGATGGCCTCGACGCGGTGAACCAGTGAGTCCTTCTCATGCTCCTTGCTGCCCCAGTTCTTGTATTGGCCCTGGATGTCGACAAGATTCTGGCAGGCGATGCCCGAATTCTAGAGCACCTTGACATTGTTGGTGATGTCGACCGTAGCGAACATGTAGTGGGGGCTGTTGACAAACCTGGCGAAACACTCGTGAGGCCTTGTGGCCAGGCAGTAGTGGTAGATGAGGACATGGTGGCCCATGCACATTTGGGCAATGGTGACCTTGGTACGAGACCTGGCACGAGCGCGGGTGTGCTCGATGATGCGGATGGAGTGCTCCACCCAGACCGGGTGGTTGGTGTACACCACCGAGAGCTCCTTGAACCTTCGATGGGTGTCCACCACGGCGTGGATGGTGAACTGCTCCTCGTCGTCGGCAGCCGCTCGGAGCGCCATTGGAGCCGCGCAGGATATTCTCTAAGAATTTGTCGTGGTGGGTGTGCTTTTTGCAATGGTGGGGCGTGATAGAAAGGTTGAAGAGACACAAGGGTTAAATAGCCGCTGTAACAAATGGGGGCCAGCCGGCCTGATCGTCACGTCTTGTCATGATGTTCATAGCGGAGGATTCAAGTGCACGCTTGACAACACCGCACTGCAGTTTGACCACGCGTGGGCTCGAAGAGGCGCGAAATGTATCGTCGATGAGCCTGTTCCCGCGTTACCACGCAAGCTTCCCGCCTGGCTTGGTTTGCCATGCGTCAGCTAGAAAAGGGACAAATCATGGGCGTTTATTGGCAAAAACCTTTGTAAAAACAAAGTGTGTGGAATGACTTCGGTCGTAACTTTACCCGTGGGTGATGAATTCGAAGTTACATAGAAGGCTGATGATGGACACTCGAGTGCGATAATCACATGGTGGAAGAAACCAATTGTGTGCAACAATGTCCAAGATTGCAGCCGATTTAGCTATACAAATCGCGTGCTGTGAGATCGACAAGGTAAAGAGATTGGAGAATGGTTAATAAAATCAAACCTTAGAACATTGCATATTAAGTTCAAAATAGTGCTACCAATATACGAGTCTCACACGATACCATTTCAATGATTGTACCACAAAGGCTCGAAATATTACAAGGTTCAAATTCCAGAGTTATATGGCTCAAATTCGAATATTATAAGGTTCAAACTGATATTAGAAATGAAATTCAGCTCATCAGCTGCAAACGCTTGCACTGATCCGCTAAACATGTATATCAGAGAGGTTCAAACTAATATTACCACTTCTATGTCTGGTTTCAAAACCTCACAACTTTTGCAAAGGGGTCAGCCACTGAGAAGTCATGTGTGGGGTTGACACGATGAGTTTTGATTACTCTATCATCTGAAGTTCCAAAATGAAATTCAGCATTTTTGGAGCCTATTCCATTCTGCCGCAGCCGCCAGCGCTGATCAACAAATCATTCGTTTTTCCGAAATAAATGTAGAGCAAACCTCATTACCTTCAGCACCCTTGCTCTGACAACAAAGAACCTCGCAAATATAATCTCCGGTAAGGTCCCTCAGTAGGAGTTCAAAGTAATTTCTGAGAGATGCAGATCTAGGCATTCGACGTGATTGTTATACTATATCACACTATCCACCACTGGGCCTAATCTCATCTGCAAAATAAGAAAAAAAATTAGTGCCTAGATGCAGTTTTGAACACTACTACATGCCTATTTGGTTTGCATGATTTGTAAAATGCACTAACATGCCATCTTCGATCTGACATGATTAACATGGGCATTAACATGTCATCTTCCATCTTCACAAGATGTTGGAGTGGATGAGAAGTTCCCTGAGAAAACTAGTACAGATGAATCCAAAGGAGAAATGCATATGGATTGTAACCATATGAATTAAGCATTGTCATTGTAAACTTAGAAAAGGAGACATGTATGTACTGAAATCCTCCAAAAGAATCCTTCAGAAATCGTAGTACATTGTCATTGTAAACTTGGTCAAAAATTGAACTCCCTTATGGTTAACATTTAAAAGGAAAGGAACATCACCTCGATATATAGCTTCTCCAGGCACGGAAAGCATCTCAGGAAAGTGACAACTTGCACCAGGTTGGGGCCGATAGATTTTAGTGCCAAGACCTTCACTGTGCGAAGTTTCACGGTCAGGCTTGTCGGAATCATTTTCTGAATGACACACGAACAAACATCTTCAAAATTAGAAATAATGTTAATTTGTAGAAGGAGAAGTAGAAGGCGGTTGTTGTACCTGAATGGGTGTGGATCCAATAACAAGTTTGGAGTATTGGTCAGACGAGTAGCCCAGCACTGTTAATTTCGGCGCAGAAATGACATTGATTCTTCTTGGACCTACTTGATCAAGTATAGGTAATCTCTCAAGTGCAGGTGTGTCCTCAATGACCATACCATGGTACACATCTTGTGGTGTCTTCCTGCCGAACCAGCAACGCATATAGATAGTCCGGAGAGTCATGGAGGTGATGTGTAATGTACTCAACCCATTGATCGCCTGAAGACGAAGGTACTCGAGTGCAGTATAGCCACAGAGTAGGCGCTCCATGTCACCGTTTGCGAGGCAGACGGCGATGAGCTCGAGGTGCTTTAGTCGTGGTAGAATAAGAGCGGGCGTGTCATTAAGGGGGGGGGGCAGTTCCTGAACTTGGCGACGCATAGCGTGGGCGCGAGGCGAAGCGCGGACGTTGGCAGCGAGCACATATGCCCATCATCAAAAGTGAGCTCCTCGAGTTGATCTAGGGCAGGGGATCCGAACCAGTCATCAAGCTTGGCTCAGTCCCTGCCGTTGGAGCGGAACTTGCCCGTTCTAAGGCCTCTGGTTGGGCCAGGGTGACTGCCGAGGATCTTGGAGAATGCACCCAAGCTTTTGTGATAGACATGGAAGAGCTCGTGGGTGTCGATGAGGTCGATAGGGGTGAAGTTCCATAGGGAGCGCCACCACCGGGAAAGGATGGTTGTCTGTGCCCCACATTTGATTGGGAGGAGGGAGATGATGACTGTCAACATATCATCGGGGAGGCTGCTAATGAAGTCTATTCCTGTTGGAGTCACTTGCGGTTCTAGCTTGCCCGCCTCCTCTTGTTGGCAGGCCTGTTCTCCACCTCCGGAGTCTTCTTGTGAGTGGCGCTTTCTGATAGAAATGAGAGTACATGGAATATTTAGTTAAAACAGGGTAATAGAAAAGTGTATTGGTAACTTGAAGTTATTAGGTAGGAATATAGTAAGAAAAGGGAATAACAATTGGTTGCTCAAATACTACACAATTCATTTAACATTGCTGGGTAAGTCAACATGGAGATAGTTGAAAAGATAACTTACTTCGAACAAACTTAGGACGGATGATTTTGTCGGGGAAGTTAGCATATATCTCATGACCAGGCCCTTTTATGTGCAGTCCAATTTTAGTGCCAGCTTTCAGTACATAAAACTTAGAAATTTCTTTCCAAAAGCCAACGCCAAAATAAAAGTCACCACGTTCATCAAGTAATACAATAGCAACGACTGTAAATCCATGGTTTGTGTGTAGTATGATATCCATGCAGCCTTAATCTATGTAAAGGGAAAAATTGTGCACTACATAATTTGTTACATAACAAGGGATGCGTTGTAGAAAATGGTAGGATTGTTAAAGAAAATATGGTAACATGCAAATATGGGCCCAAATTGAAAGAATTGTACAACAGTTGAAATCGAAGGACAAAAATCTATAATTAAACAGATAGGGTAAACATGATGTCATGGAAATATGAGAGTAACCGAAAGAACAATACATCATTAATTTGCCTAATATAGAAAGAAGAGGGGGAGAAATCCCCTTTGACGTATATGGTGCATGTGGCACCTTTTAGCAATATTTAGAATATCTTCAGGAAAGTAGGCCATGCGAACCGATTTGGGGTGAGATTGAACATACCGCGCACATGCTCAAGTCATCTGGCATGGTGAGATGGAATCTCTGGCGGAGGTCGCAAGGTCCTGATGTGTCGGTGCACTGTACACTCTATGAATGAAAGAAAACCCTCAAATCAGGACGAATAAAAATGAATTCACGACGATTTTTGTCGGGTAATTAAAGGAGGCAGATGAACTGGGATGAGAGATGAGATAATATCTCATTAAATTAGTTACCTTGTCGTCCATGAGAAAAACACTCAGTATGGCATATTCCCCAACCGAGCGGAGCTGGGTTGACTGCGAGCAGCATCGAGAAAGTCGATGGCGATAGGCAGCGGCAAGCGGAAGTGGCAAAATTAGGTGGGGTTTGCCGGCAACCTGGCGGCGGCGGCAGGCGGCGAGCTAAGTGGTTACCACCATGATAGGTGGTGCCATGCATAGACACGGAGGTGCTTGTGCAGGTGTGAATGGGGACCGGAGGCATGTGGTGGCAGGCGGGGGTGAGGGTTTTTGTGACGTGGGGATGGCGAGGGTTTTCTTTTTTCTTTTTTGAATTGAGTGGTGAGGGTTTTCTATCCCACAAAGAATTTTGGAGGCAATGGTTTGTTAGAGCCAACCGTGTGTGATTGACGCAAGAAGCAAAACGAAAGCCATTGCACACGCTTCAAATTTTGGGAATCGTGTGTGATTGAAGCAACAGGCAAAATGAAAGTCATTGCACACGGTTCCAATTTTGGGAACCGTGTGTGATTGACGTACTACCTCCATCCTGGTTTATTGGTCCCCTCTGTAATTTGTACCAAATTTCGACCAGATATTTGACCAACAAATGTTTATGCATGTCACCAAAAATTATATGATTGAACACTATGTTCAAATACGCATCCACCGATATAATTTTTGCTGACCTGCAGTAACATTTTGTCAGTTAAATCTTTGGTCAACATTTAACACAAATTACAAAGGCGACCAGTAAACAAGGACGGAGGTAGATTCCATCAAACGAACTGATTGCATCCATATCCCATAGTTAGACATAAGTAAACATAGATTAAATATACTCGGACATAGATAATAAGCGTACACGTACACAACCATAGTTCAACCGTCATTAAGAATGCTCAAGCGTACATATATAGTTTGATCCCACATCTCATCTCACAAGCCGGCACGATTCTGAAGCTTCTCTAGGTACTTGGTGTACACCTCGTGCTCCACCCTGCGAGCATACTTCTTTTTGAAGGAGCCAACGACCCGTCCTCTTGCATGCGCCAGAACACTTTGATGCACATCATCAAGCTTGTGGTTGCAGAATGGGCATCGATAGCCGCCGTTCCAGGTCCTATATGCCTATTATGCATTCCCGCATAAAGCACCCTCAGGATTTGCCTCTTGTACCTCCTCTGGACATCTTCATCCTCGCTGTCTACATCGTCAGACGGCACCTATACAAATAGTTAAAAAAATGTGGCGTCACATTAATGGTTACAAACTAATCTCTAGCGAACATTTGGTAGTTGCCAAAAATTGGCATCAAATCAACCATTACATGCCATGAAGTAGGATTAGGAATTTATGGCTATTTATTTATACATATCCAGAGATCATGGTTTGATTTTTAAGCACATTTGTCTATGTTCATACCAATCTTGAAGAAAATAATGGCACAAACATGTGTAGGTCATTCAAAATCAATTGTCAAGTCCTGGCTAGGAATTATTAGCACGAACACTAACCCTAGTCAGATTACTAGCAGAAATCATTTCCACAAATGAAACAACTAATCACTTATCACTTGTACCATTCAAACAATCAATACACTACATGGATCTAACGGAACTTACTCGGATTTCATGGATCGGAGAACATAACCATAGGATTTCTATTCCTAAAAGGGGGAGGCAGGAGTAACCAGAGAAACCCTGGGATCTATTTGACACATAAATGGGTATAGATGACAAACCAGTTGTCTGTCATCGTCGGAGTCATCGCTGGAGTGGTCATCAGGGTCGTCGCCCGAGTCGTCACCAGAGTCAGTGTGGAACTCCACCTCCGGCTGTGGAAGTTCGACGTTGTCTACGACGGCAACCTCTGTCTCCATCTCCATACCGTGCTCAGGTGCTTTAGCAGCCCCGATGTCGCGACTCCCTCCGATGGGGCGCTTCGGCGGCATCCTCATACGCTGACGGCTTTGACAACTGAGAGCAGCGTCGAGGATGCAAGCAGAGAGAGGGGATTGTGTGTGTGGCGAGGGTGGGGGTGCGGCCGCTCGGGCGCACCATTAATATGGAGTAGTGGGAGAGAGGAGGGTCGCGGTCAAACCGCAGGCTCGCCTCCCGGTAAGCCTGCGCACCGGACGGCACGCATGCCTACCATCATTTCACACAGCTACTCGCACGCCTCCCGATGACACTGCGCAGCAAGCACACCTCCGTCAATTCACACACCTGCACGGCAGACTGCTCGCATGCGTCCCGTCAACTCACGCCTGCTTGCATGGTACACGGGTCGCGTGGCGGCACGTATATTGTTTTTCTATTTGGATGATTAATGATGCCGCTTTATTTTTTGCTTAACCGAAGCATGACATGTATCCATTGTTGGTCCAATGCTCACGGTTCGAATAAATAGTCCGTTTGGGATATTGGTTCCCAATTATTAATAATCTCCCATTTATAATTAGATAAAGATTACATCAAAACTGGTCTCAAATTTGACCAAAAAAAGTACAATGCAGCTTTGTATTGGTGTCCATATGACAACACGATAAGTTTCATGAACTTCAAATAAATTTTAGATGTACTAGAATTTAAAAATCAAGATTCTCATTGTTTGAAATTTGTTGCACGGGGAGTAAATATGCACCAAGTGAGACACATGTGTTTTTGCAATCTATTTAGGTGCACTGTCACGTGTGCATGTAGCTTGAATTTGATTTTTGAACATTGTACCTGTAGAAAATGAATCAATTAATGTACTAAAACGTCTTAATGATCTCAATTTTTTTTCAAAATTAAAACTTCCCTCCTTTTGTAACATATATATGTCAACAGCGGGATAATTAATTTAACATGCACCGTAGTTGTGGTGGATTCGCGGTGTGTGTGTGGGTGTGTGTGTCTGGGGGTGGCGAGTGGCTCGCAGTACACTACAAGTTGTGAGCCACCGTGTGGGTTGGCCGTTTTGTTAGGCAGGTTGGTGCCACATCAGAGTCGTGAATTCGTAATTTAAAACATTACACAACCCTTTCATACATACATGTTTTGGCCACATGCAGTCGATGGTTGTCCTACATGACACTCGATACTCGCGTATGACGCTTTTTGTGGGCCTGCGAGGTCGTCGTCCATCACTTTGACGAACAGCCGGTAGTGAGGTTAACTTGACAAGCAAGGTAGAATCTTTTTTGTTTGTGTTATGGTGGTATTATAGTACGCGTCGAAGAGGTGGGAGGGGACTAGCATATATATACTATATGTGCGCATCCGTGAACAAGTACACCTCATTCAGTGTTGGGACTTTTCGGTTTCCGAGGCACGTGCCACATCAAAATTGTCAAAATGGCTATTCAAACATCACACAACACCTCTTTGCGCCACATGCATGCAGGTGGTGGTTATCCTAGCTAGGACACTCACTTGTGACGCTTCCATCTATGGGCCCACGTGGCCATTGTCGATGCATATGTGCATCGCTTTGACCTAGCTACATTGGGAGAGGTTAATTAATTTCACCATCGATGAGGATTCTTTTTGGGTTGTATTACGGTAGGAGCATATAGTATGCGTCGAAGAGGGGGAAGGGGACCATCATATGTAGTACGCTTCATGAACCACGCTCTGTGTGGGTGCATAGTTTACGGTTTTTGAGGCATGTGTGGCACATCAAAGTTGTGCATTTTATGTATTATATTCAACATATCTTTGGCCCACTTGACAAGCGATGGTGGTTGTGCTCTCACACCCACTTAAGCGGTTATCAGCGATATCGATGCTTTCCATTTGTGGGCCCGCTTGGTCCATCACTACTTTTTCCTGACAACGAGAGTTGTTAATTTGACTTAATTAGGAGGGGGTTATTTTTTTGCTTGTAAATACGACACACACACACACACAGATATATATATATATACGAGCACGCACGCATGTATGTGTACGCTTGAATCCCTCCCATCGAGTCGGAGTGGCTAGTACAACGACACGTGATGAACTGATCTCACTCTTTGTGGGGAGGGTGTATGATTTTCGACGCACGCGCCACATCAATGTTGTGAAATGGTATTCAAACATGCATGCACGCATCACCTCCATACATATGCATGTAGTGGTTGTCTTCAAATGATACACTCCCTCGCGTGGTTATCGGCGACAAGCCTATATATATATTCGTGGGCCCGCGTGGACATCCATGATCACCTTGACCGACAACAATATAGGTTACCATGGAGGATATTCTTCATTTGGTTCACGTGTTATCGTAGTATAGGTCATGGTGAGATTCAGACCTAATTAAAGTTTGAGCGCATATACTATGCACGTGCATGCATGCATGAATCACCGTCATTGGCTTGAAGTGTGGTGTAACATACATATGCATCATCAACCTAACCCTCACTCAGTGTGGGGATTTCTAGTTCGAAATCACGGTGCCACATCAAAGTTGTTCCATTGTGTACTAAAAAACACACCTGATCCATACATATGTTTGTGCCACACGCATGAAGTGGTTGTCTTCGGGGACTAGCTAGCTACTTGCGTGATTATTGGCGATCTAGCCTATCTGGGGTTGAATGGACGACCATCACTTTGACCAGCAACAAGAGAGAGGTTGTACGACCAAGGTGGATTATTCTTGGTCTGTTTTACGATCAATCTTGGTGAGATGCCTCTTTGGCCCGCTAACTTAAAAGTGTGTGGGGGCTGCTACTTTGCACTTTGCTAGGTGAACCTCGGTTGGGGGCATCATAGCTTAGGATTCCCTTCGTGCCGACACGAGGGGGGGCTGCTAGCTACTTCACAGTTTGCTAGGTGAACCACGGTTGGGGGGCATCCATTCATAGCTTAGGATTCCCTTCGCGCCGACACGAGGGAGGGGGGTTGCTAGCTTCTTCG
>NC_041387.1:584116632-584117587 GCF_002162155.2 Triticum dicoccoides
CTGCTAGCTACTTCGCACTTTGCTAGGTGAGCCTCGGTTGGGGTGGGGGCGGGGCATGCATTCATAGATTAGGATTCCCTTCATGATGACATGAGGGAGGGGGCTGCTAGCTACTTCACACTTTTCTAGGTGAGCCTCGGTTGGGGTGTGGGGCGGGGCATGCATTCATAGCTTAGGATTCCCTTCGTGCCGACACGAGGGGGAGGGGGGCAAGCAATATCGTGCGCTTTGTGAGATAGGTGCGACATCGAAGTTGCATTTGGTATTTGAAAATCAAATCACCCTTTTCATACATATAAATTTGGTCCACATGCAAGTGTGTTCGTGTTCTGACCTTCTCCCGCGTCATTTTTCGCCAAATTTATGAATGTTAGACAAGTCGAATGACGCAACAGACACGGTTCACTCAAACTAATGGTGTGCCACGCCGGCGCCCCTGTCACGCACACATCCGCACAGTACATTTGGGCTCCATGAGGCTCCCCTCTATAAAATATATGCCCGCCTCGAGGGTTTTTCTGTTTCATAACACACGGTTGTTATCTCCGGACCGTGTGCGATATTTCTTCTTCCCAATCCCACGGCATCCCTAGAAAATATCTGCCTGCCTCGAGGAGGGTTTTTGTGTTTCATAACACACGGTTGTTATCTCTGGACCGTGTGCAACGTTTCTTGTTCCCAATCCCGCCCGCCCCTAGAAAATATCTGCCCGCCTCGAGGGTTTTTCTATTTCATAACACACGGTTGTTATCTCTGGACCATGTGGGATGCACCATCATCAAAATTTTCATTAGCCCCGGCATCTCACTCCCGCGTTGTAAATTTTCAGTACCCGCGTCATTTCCTCAAACACACACCCCGCCCCCACCCTCCACACACACACACACACACACCAAAACCTCCTCCAGCACGCGCGCACCCACCCACACACACACACACACACCCTCCCTCGCTC
>NC_041387.1:584118036-584139174 GCF_002162155.2 Triticum dicoccoides
GGTCCCCACCGCCACCGCCGTCGCTACGAGACCTCCATTGTCAACATCTACCAGTTTGCCTGTGCAGCTTACCCATCGGTCTCCATACCAAGGCTGCCCCGAGTTTCTTAGATGACGCCTGCCAAACGCCCCTTTTCCCCAGATCCCCATCCCCATCCCCCACTCCAGAGCGTCACAGCCTAAGCCCGGCTACGCTTCCCGTGGAGCTCGAGGAGCGACTGGCCCAAAAGAGGTGTATCACGGTCTCTTTGCACGACGTCATCGAGGAAGCTGACGACCATTACTGGCGGCAGGAACTCAAGTAGCGGGTTAGAGTATGCGGGCATGTCTCTTCCGCCGGCTACGAGATCGAGGTCATGGACAACGACGGCCTGAGGCGGGCTATGTCACAGGTTAAGTGGCCCAACCCCAACCCCTTGGGTTCAACCGCCGTCAATCTCATGCATGAGCCCGACGCTGATCTCCTCTGGCTCGCTGTTAACAACTTGCCATCCTACATCGCCATCGAGCTCCTTTTATCATTTCTGAAGGACACGTTCTGCGACGCTAGCTTGGGATCCACAGCTTCCAAGTTAGACCTCATTAACGGTGACCATGAGGAGGGCACCCTCTCCGGCTCTTCCAAGGGGAAAGAGCCCATCTGCTCTTCCAAGGGGAAAGAGCCCGTCTGCGACATCAGGAGGGCACCCTACAGCCATACTCTTCCATGGGGATGGATCCCATCTGCGACAACATGGAGCACATCCAGGGTTCGTTCTCTTCCCACGGGAACGAGCCCATCTGTGATAAGTGAGGAAACCCATGATTTTTTTTGTCGTGCCTCTTCACAGGGGAAACCCATGATTTGTTTTGTCGAGTCCCTTTTGTAGTGTAGTGAGAATATGTCCAGTTTTAATTGCTATATCGGGTTGTTTGCAGTATGCCTTGTTTATTTCAGTTGTTCACAATGTGATGCTATATATGTGCAATTATTTACTGTGCAGTACTTTTCATCAATCCAGTTTTAAACATACCAATAGGAATGCATATATTTGCTTGTTGTTAAGCCTGTTATAGCTACCATATGCCTCTTTTAAAGTTTTTTGATTGTTCTGTTGTTTATAGTTAGCATATGTCCAGTTTCAAATGCTATCTTTGGTTGTTCGTAGTATGCCTTGTTTATTCCAATTATCCACAAAGTGATGTTCTATATGTGCAAGTATGAACTGTGCAGTTCAATTTCACCAATAACAGTTTCAACAATACCACTATGGCCCTGTTTGTTTCAAATTTTGTGACCAGATTCAGCTTTGGCATTGAAGCGGAATCTGGAAGCCGAAACAAATAGCTATTTGGAATCAGCTTTGCTAGTGAAGCTGAATCTGGATTCGGGTCATTTTTAGTGCAATTTCCTAAAGCACCTCAAAGTGACTTCGGTGGTGAAGCTGATTCGTAGAAACAGCTTCGCAACTGAAGCGAATCCATAGGTGATTAAAATCCAAGCGAAGCTAAAACAAACAGGGCATGAATGACTAGATTTGGTTGCTACATCTTGTAGTTAAACACGCCTTTCCATTTTTATTTAACAATAACCAGTGTACTTAGACCGGCACAATACAGGTTTGAATGACTATGTTTGCTTGTTATTAAATGTTAGGCCTGTTGCAGTTAACACACCTTTTCACTTGTTATGCTTTACTAGCATGCTTAAACCTGCACATTGAAGCTATCTTTTGGAGATTATTTTGTCTGCCATGGATAATTTTGGTTGATGTTTAGCCTGTTGTGCTTAACATGCTTCTCGATGTCCCTACACAGGACAATTTTGGGAACGACTGATGTTTTCCATCGAGGTTAGTTTCATCCCATGGCTTATATATGCTCACTGTTTAGGATATCGGTAGCTAGTACCATATAGGCCAGGGGATGATAAGGGACTAAATGGTGAATCTGACTTTTAACTAAATATATCTGCAACCCATTTATCGTTAGGTTAACTAGGGCCACATGTAATATATCTGAGGCTAGATAGCAACATGCACTGTACTTAATGTCTACATATAGAATCCTAGGCTACATAGCAACAAGGAATAGTGTTACCTTAATGTTCTGATGATGTCTAGATACACGTAGAAGAGCAGCAGCAACAACAACAACACAGCCCTGTTTGGATACTCAACTTAGCTTAGAAGTTAGAGTTAGTTTCTAGCTCATGACTAACGCTAAACTAACTCCATCCAAAGAGGTGTTTGGATGATAGGATTAGATACTTAGATTGACAATAAATGCACTAGGAGAACTAGCTCCAATTAGCACCTCTTGGGTTGGATAGTTTTTTTTGGGTGGGTTATAGATGCAACTAGCTCAATCTAGCCCTTGTGTTTAGATATACTTTAGGGCTATTTGAACCCGAACTATCTCCAACTAACCCTAACCCATGGATACAATAGCAGTTAATCAGCCGATAATTCGTAAGAATGCAATAAACTCCTTCCAGCCCATAATATAATATGTTAATTCATATAATATGTGAGTATATTGGATGTTATAAGATATTATATAAGAGCGTTGTACTACATTTGTGCAATTGGTGTTTATCTTCTAATATTAACTTGGTGCTTTTAGGTACATATGCATTGGTAAAGATCCGCGCTTCGACCCTTTCTGCGTATGGGGAAATGAGATATCGATGAACCAGCATCAAGTGAGGAAGCTGATAAAGATTGTTAGTAAAATGGGTCAAAAGATGGAAATTGAACTATTTGTTTACACTTTATCCAATACAATAGCAAACTGTAGGATGGTAAGTAAGAACTCTGTAGCCTTCTTTTTACTGCCCATAATGAGTTGTGTTGGATGACAATGTATGAATCTCTTTTCCTTTGTAGTGGTTCCCAAAGCAGTTTACTCAAGATTACCTCTCAAAGTACATGATTTGTGGGCATGTAAAGGTTAAAGTATTTCTACTAGAACACAATGACTATCTAGATGTTTCCATGAAGACCGTGAAGGGTGGGCGGTCGGCCATCACAATGGGTTGGACTAGAGTCGTGCGTGCCTTCTGCATGGAGGAGGGCACAATATGGGCATTCCGCTTCACCTTGTTCAGCAGCCATAATGTCTTTCGCCTCTTTCTTTACCGTCTTTAATAGTACAAGTATACAATTGTGGTTCATCATTCTTTATTTGGTTCTTATGTAATTCTTGATGTGTACCTATGAATCGAATAATTCATTGGTTGTCTGAACCTGATGGATATGAATAAAGCTATAGCATACATTCAATTTCAATTTCAATTTCAATCTCAATTTGATATAGCAGCAATTAAATTATGGTGAAATTATGATCTATAGGTTGTTACGGCACACACGGTTGGTAAAATACAAATGTTTGCGATATACACCATAATTCGATATGGTTCATGGAGAGGAAACGTGTGCAAGCGTGTACACAGTTGCCTTTTGCAAAGCATGTGCGATGTCAAACAATATCACAAATGGTGTTGGCAAACTAACCGTTTGCGATAGTTGCCTTATCGTACACGATTTGCAACCATGAACTGTTTCTGATGAAGTATGCATCGTAAACGTTGCACCACAAAATAGCGTGTGTGATAGTTGCCTTATTGTACACGATTCGCAACCATGAACTATTTTTGATGAAATATGCATCGTAAACATTGCACCACATAATACTGTGAGCGATAGTTGCCTTATCGTACACGATTTGCAACCATGAACTGTTTCTGATGAAGTATACATTGTAAACATTGCACCATAGAATAGCGTGTGCAATAGTTGTCATGTACGACGATGTTACGATGGTCTGACATTTTGTAATCCTATCTGACACTCGTATGACGATTAGCTAATCTTCTTAATTAGTTATCGCATACGCTTTGTGAAAAGCAAATGTGTGTGATTGTATGCTTATCATACACGTTCTATAATAGTGAACCATTTGTGATGGGTCGGGCATCACAAGCTTAGCACCACAGAATACCAACTGTGATGGCAATGCCACCACAAATGAAAAGGAGTACTGTAGTGTCCCTATCCCTGACGGTTTCTGGGTCGTGTGGGAAGGACCCCCTAATCGCCCACACTCACTAGGTGGCGGTTCCAAATGCCGTCGCGGAAAGGGGTTTTAAACCGTTTGTATAGCACCGACGCATAGCAGTGTCACATGAAAGATAAGAATTGAAACACAAAGAGAGCATCATGAAGAATATGACTAGCACATTTTAGTCTAACCCACTTCCTATGCATAGGGATTTTGTGAGCAAACAACTTATGCGAACAAGAATCAACTAGCATAGGAAAGTAAAACAAGCAAAACTTCAAGATTTTCAACACAAAGAGAGGAAACTTGATATTATTGCAATTCCTACAAGCATATATTCCTCCCTCATAATAATTTTCAGTAGCATCATGAATGAATTCAACAATATAACCAGCACATAAAGCATTATTTTCATGATCCCCAAGCATATAAATTTTATTACTCTCCACATAAGCAAAACTCTTCTCATTCGAAATAGTGGGAGTATCATAAGAGACTCGAATACTATAAATTGTTTCCACTTTAAAAGAGTACTATTCGGAGAAAGGGTAATCATAATCATCTCAAGTTTTATAAATATAATCACCACTACTTTTTATAACATAAGTATCATCACAATAATCATCATAAGTAGCAACTTTGTTCTCATCATAATCAATTGAAACCTCTTCCGAAATAGTGGAATCATTACTAAATAAAGTCATGACGTCTCCAAATCCACTTTAATAATTATCACAATAAGTTTCAACACCATCCAAATAGTGGGATCATTACTTCCTAAAGTTGACACTCTTCCAAACCCACTTTCATAAATATAATCATCATAAATAGGAGGCATGCTATCATCATAATAAATTTGCACATCAAAACTTGGGACACTAAAAATATCATCTTCATTAAACATAGCATCCCCAAGCTTGGGGCAAACATTAATTGCAGCAAATAAATTCTCAAACATGTCATTTTCATCAAACATAGCATCCCCAAGCTTGGGCCTTTGCATATCATAAGCATAATCACTCTCATCAGTAATAGTATGTATAGCACCAATAGTATAGCAATTATTATCATCACAATGAGTAGTAGGCATAACCATAATAGGAGCAACATCATTTGGGAGGGATACCTTTTTACCTTTGCTTCTCCGTCTTTTCTTTTTCTTCTCCACATTATGTATGGGTTTAATCCTCTTTTTGGAGCTCCTTATTAATGAGATTTGTTGAATAGAAAGCTCCTCCTCGTTACCTAATTCGTCATAAGAAAGAATAGGAGGATACTGGGAAACCTCTTCCCTTTCATTAGTATTCTCTTCATCTTCTATTTGTTTTCTTGTCTTTATTTAATTGGCAATATAAGGATTTTCAATGCAATTCACCGCACAATACATATAAATTTCCTCTAGATCAAAATCAAGAACTTTATCAAGGACAAATTCTGGCACTACAAAAAAACACTTCGTGATGATACGTGTTTGTCATAGTAGGTCGCGTTTTTTGTCATGCATATACATCCATGACGATTTTATGACAGAATCAAGATAGCCATACTTGTGCTGTCATAGAAGTGTTCCATGACATTACCAAAATTATCATCACGGAAGTGTCCACTTCCATGACGATAAATCACGCGCCACAGAAGTGCTTTTGTCAAGGGTGACCTACATGTGGCATCCACCGTAACGGAACGACGTTAAGCTATCGGGTTGGGTTTTGGATCCGATAACCCGTTAACAGCCCCGACCAATGGGGATTTTCCATGTGTAAAATCATCATTGGCTGGAGGAAACACGTGTCGGCTCATCATTTGGATAGATGTGATCCACTCATTAGACAAAAGGTGCCTATGATACGTCGACACGTGGCACGGCCCAACAGAGTCCCATTCCTGTGAAAAGGCCGGCCCGTTTGACTTGGTCAAAAGGTGGCGGGGCGGCCCATGGAAAGCCTGTTAACGGCATGTTCGCATATAGCCCATTTACAGCCCGCTAACTCAAGGCCCGTTACGCACTATCCGAATTAGGCCTAGTAGCGTCATCTGGGCCATCCAATATGATTCCAGCCCGTTTTCACTTCTGGCCCATGTATGGCCCATGATGTCTTTCGGCCCATATGAGGCCCTTTGTAACTCTTGACCCATTAACGGCCCGTCGTGAAACTGGCCCGTAATGAACAGTGTATCACTTTACACCCATTAACGGCCCATGCTGAAACTGGCCCATAATGAACAGTGTATCACTTTATACCCATTAACGGCCCGTTATTCCGTTGGGCCATTTCCAGCCCATGTTATCTTTCGGCCTTCTTAGAGCCCATTTATTCTTGGGCTCATTTCCAGCATTCGTTTACTTACGGCCCGTTACTGTCATTTTCTGCTTGTGGGCCAAATTCAGCCCGTGGTTACAGTCGGCCCGTTTGTGGTCTGTTAATACGCTGGGCCGTTTTCATAGCATCATCAAATACGGCCTCTTAACGATGGCCCGTTATGGTCGGCCCATGAACGGACGATTCCAACTCTAGCCCGTTTATGGCCATAATGCAGTCTGTTTGGACCATGTTTGGCGAATCGTTCATACGGCCCATATAAGGCCCATTAACGATACGGCCCATAGAAGGCCCATTGTTTCTACGGCCCGTAGAAGGCCCATTGTTTCTATGGCCCGTAGAAGGCCCACAGTTTCTACGGCCCGTAGGAGGCCCAGTGTCACTACAGTAAATATTAGCCATGGTTATTGTGGCCTAGTTTTAAAAAATAGGTTATTGCAGCCACTAGCAAACCGCGGAAAAAGAACTGCAATGACTACAAGCAAACAAATAAACAAGACAACAAGGAAATAAATAAGCAAGCAACTAACGCTAGGCTATCACGGCTATTACATATATTACATCCACTGGGCATCAAAGTTCGCCACCAGTGCAAATATAGGGAGCAAAGCAGCATATCATATATACTGGTTGTCAAAGTTGGCGACCAGCACAAATAAACGCCACAGCAAAATAAATCCAGAACTGAAACCACTTCAGAAGATCTCAAGAAACAATATCCTGGGTACCCATAATGCTGGCAATATGTTTAGCAAGCTTATTAACTTTCTCTTGTTTGGCACTTAAATCCTCCAGCGCTTGCTGTTGCACCAGGAAATATGCATCTGAATTCTGCAGGGACTTCCTCAGTCCTTCAGGTTCCTGTCGCAGCACATCTGATCGATGTCTTTGAACTTGAAGTTGAGACTCAAGAAGACGAAGTGATTCAGGCAGCGAGTTCGAAGAGTGAGGGAGTCCTGGATTAGGGGTGTCCGGATGGACGGACTATGACCTTTGGCCGGACTCCCGGACTATGAAGATACAAGATTGAAGACTCCGTCCCGTATCCGGATGGGACTTCCCTTGGCGTGGAAGGCAAGCTTGGCGATACGATATGAAGATCTCCTCCCATTGTAACCGACTCTGTGTAACCCTAGCCCTCTCCGGTGTCTATATAAACCGGAGAGTTTTAGTCCGTAGGACGAACAACAATCATACCATAGGCTAGCTTCTAGGGTTTAGCCTCTCTGATCTCGTGGTCGATCAACTCTTGTACTACCCATATCATCAATATTAATCAAGCAGGAGTAGGGTTTTACCTCCACCGAGAGGGCCCGAACCTAGGTAAAAACATCGTGTCCCTTGTCTCCTGTTACCATCCGCGTAGATGCACAGTTCAGGACCCCCTACCTGAGATCCGCCGGTTTTGACACCGACATTGGTGCTTTCATTAAGAGTTCCTCTGTGTCGTCATGCTTAGGCCCGATGGCTTCTTCGATCATCAACCACAACACGGTCCAGGGTGAGACTTTTCTCCCCGGACAAATCTTCGTATTCGGCGGCTTCGCACTGCGGACCAACTCGCTTGGCCATCTCGAGCAGATCGAAAGCTACGCCCCTGGCTATCAGGTCAGGTTTGGAAGCTTAAACTACGCCGCCGACATCCGCGGGGACTTGATCTTCGACGGATTTGAGCCACGGCCGAGCGCGCCGCACTGTCTTGATGGGCATGATCTAGCTCTGCCGCCGGACAGCACCTAGAGTGCCGCTCAGGTATCCGCTCCAACCATTAGTTCGGAGCCAATTGCGCCAGTCGGGGATGGATGGTTGGACGCCGCCCCCGGAGCTACAACCTCTACGGCGATAGAGCCGAATATCAGCCTAGTCCTTTGCAAGGCCCGTGACTCCATGGTGCCGGACTCCGTTCCGGACTCCGAATATTCTGCACCCCTTCCGATCGAACCCGATTGGGCTCCGATCATGGAGTTCACCGCCGCGGACGTCTTTCAGCGCTCGCCCTTTGGCGATATCCTGGATTCACTAAAGTCTCTATCTTTGTCAGGAGAGCCCTGGCCGGACTATGCTCGGCAGGGTTGGGATGCGGACAACGAAGAAATTCGAAACCCACCCACCACCCACTTTGTAGCCACTATCGACGATCTAACCGACAGGCTCGACTTTGACTCCGAAGACATCGACGGTATGGACGCCGATGGAGGAGACGACCAAGAACCAGCACCTATAGGGCATTGGAAAGCCACCTCATCATACGATGTATACATGGTGGACACACCTAAAAGAAATAACAACGAGGATCAAAAGGGCGCAACCAGGGATCGCTCCCTCGAAAAACAATCAAAGCGGCGGCGTAAGCGCCACGCCAAGCCCAACCTCGACAAAGACCCAGCCATAGAGCAGGGCGAATCAACGGAAGACGAACATCCCATCGAGCAACCGTCCAAACAGGGCGGACAATCCGAACAACCCATCCCCGGGAAAGATAATAGATCGGACGACCTCACGCCGGACAAATTGCTGGAACATCAGAACCTCCACCAAAGGCTCGTTGCCACTGCACGTAGCCTGAAAAAGCAGAAGTGAAGGCTCAAAACAGCGGAAGACTCACTCAGGATCAGATGGGGCAAAGTACTCGATACCGCACACAAGTCCGGCAACAGTCGTCACACAAAGAGCTATCCGAAGCGGAAACTACTACCGGAATTTGATGAAGAGGCCATAGAGCCCCCACAGTCAAAAAATAAGGAAGCCACAAGGTCGGATAGATGACCCACGATCGATCTCAAGCGACTAAGGGCGCCGCACTCAATACGGCGCGCGATCCGCCCAAGGATTCGCATCAAAAAACTGGCCCAACCAGATCCATCTATGGGCCAAGAAAGCAAGCTCCAGTGAGCAATGCAATGCAAACAATATCCGAACGTCGCGGCACACCTACATACAGGGGCGTCGCACATCCCCTATGTTTTACCGATGAGGTGTTGGATCATGAATTTCCAGCGGGATTCAAGCCCGTGAACATAGAAGCATACGACGGAACAACAGACCCTGGAGTCTGGATCGAGGATTATATCCTCCACATACACATGGCCAGAGGAGATGACCTTCACGCCATAAAATACTTAACCCTTAAGCTCAAAGGGCCAGCCCGGCATTGGCTTAAAAGCCTTCCCGAAAACACCATGGGAAGTTGGGAAGCGCTCGAGGATGCTTTCCGGGAAAAATTTCAAGGGACCTATGTCCGACCTCCGGATGTAGATAATCTGAGTCATATAACTCAGCAGCCCGGAGAGTCAGCCCGGAAACTCTAGAACAGATTCCTTACTAAAAAGAATCAGATAGTCGACTATCCGAACGCCGAGGCCCTAGCAGCTTTCAAACATAGCGTCCGAGACGAATGGCTCGCCATACACCTTGGCCAAGAACAATGGCCGCATTAACAAGCCTCATGACCCGCTTTTGCGTAGGAGAGGATAGCTGGTTGGCAAGAAGCAGCACCAGCGACCCGAGCACATCCAAACTCAGAGGTGGAAACGGGAAACCGCGTCATAACAAAGAACAGCGCCGAATTAAGGATAACAGCCCAATGAGCACGGCAGTCAACGCCGGATTCAAAAGCTCTCGGCAAAATCAGAAAAAGCCGCCACCTAAAGATGACATGGACGAGCTGTCTAACCTCAACAAAATCCTGGACAAAATATGTCAAATCCACAGTACTCCCGGGAGACCTGCAAACCATACCCACAGAGATTGTTGGGTCTTCAAGCAGTCCGGCAAACTCAACGCCGAACACAAGGGGCTCGACACACCAAGCGAGGATGACGACGCACCCCGCAAGCAGAACACCGGAGAACAAATGAAGTTCCCACAAGAACTCAAAACAGTAAATTCACTTCAGATGACAAAAGGGAAAAACAGAACGGCGCTTACGAAAACACGCGCCATACGGCCAGCCCCAGAGGAGCAACGCCACTGGTTGTTACAACTAATCACCTTTGATCATCAGGATTAATCCAGAGGGGACTGCCTTGGTCTTGAATCCGATTATTGACGCACTCCAATTTACACAAGTCCTTATGGACGGCGGCAGTGACTTAAACCTGTTATATCAGGACACAATCCGCAAACTAGGGGTAAACCCAGCCATAATCCGCCATGCCAACACTTCCTTTCAAGGAGTCACACCGGGTCCAGATACCCAGAGTATGGGTTCCCTTTCGTTAGAAGTCACGTTCGGCTCACCCGACAACTTTCGAAGCGAAAAGCTAACATTCCACATCGCCCCATTCGTAAGTCTCTATCAAGCGCTACTGGGACGTGAAGCTTTCGCCCGCTTTAACGCAATACCGCATTATGCATCCCTTACACTTAAAATGCCCGGCCCACGAGGCATCATCTCATTATAGGGGAATATCAATTAACCTCCAAAGTACGGGTAATGGTGCGGCCGCCTGGACAGCCGCACAGTAATCCAGCCCTACTATCCCGGACACGGCTCGACGAGCCCGGCATAAACCTACATAGGCTTAATAGCCGCATAACCCTGTACAAGGGGCTCCGCGTGTTCATGCCAGGAGACAATACGGATCAATTCTTGCTCCAACTATATTTTGTTTATTTTAATATAGATTTCTCGCACGCTTATTTTTTACTAAGTTCCTCTCTTTCGCAGACGAACATCGTGCTACGCTCGTCCAGGATACGGCACAACAGAGACACAGGCGCAGACGTGCAGTAGGGACCCGTTTCAAGGATTCTTTTCAGATTAAGACCCTGCATAAACCTTTTTTACTGTCTCTTGTTGACAACATCCCCCGGTTTTCACTATAACCGAGGAGGAGGCTGGCGTCTTGGCATGTGGCCACGCTAGAATTTTGCGTGTACCTGGACACCAGGGGCTTTTTTACCAAGGGCTCTGTTTTGGCCCGTCTTCATAAAGACTGAATACCTTAGGGAGTGTTCGCCGTCGCGAGTTTGGCCTTCTATGCATCAGCTCCGAATGATGTCTTTGGTCAAATGTTGGGTTTGCCCGGCTCCTATGTTTTGCTGCCTTACGTTCCGTTATATTGGCTAACACGGCACCAGGAGAACTACTGCGATTGTGCCCCGGTTCGGCCAGGCGAGCACCTCAGTAGAGAAAGCCAAAAACTGACTGTCATGATATAGCGAGAGACTGGTCAACCACTCGATGACTCTCGGAATATCTAGGATTCCTCCGCATTAATGAAGGACCACTTCCCGGTCAGGCACACACGCGCCCCAAATTTGGGCGAGCGCGGTGCCTTTAGGGGCTATTGAGTAGCCCCAATGTCAAACTCCTATGGCTAAGTGAAAGTGATAAAGCATTATAGTCCGGTTGCCTAGTTCGCCGCGCTATCACCTCCTTTGTAGGACCAAGACGTTGGATTAAGTGTGAAAAGGCGCCTTTTTGCGAACACCCCCGCATTATATGGTGGGGGCTGAAGCCAACGACTGCCATCTATCAGGTTATATACACATATACATTAACGGCCGCACAGGAGGTATTATAATTCTTGCAAGCACAAGTATAAAAAGCTTTTATATTCTATCAAAATATTTCTTTTACAATAGCACATGATATTCGAACACAACATCCTTCGAGCACTGCGCTTCTATTAAACGAGCGCCCGGAAGAACTTCCTCAAAGTAGTGCCTGGCAGGTACCCGGCCATCGTCCGAATCCTGGGATGTAACAACACTGGCCTTCATATCCGCCCAGTATGTCTTGACACGGGAAAGAGCCATTTGTGCACCCTCTATGCACGCCGACCTCTTCATTGTATCAACATGCGGCACAGAACCAAGGAACTGCTACACCAATCCAAAATAACTATTCGGCTCTGGCTCTCCCGGCCACAAACGACTCGCAACATACTTCATGGCGAGTCCGGATAACCTGTTCAGCTCCGCCCAGGCGGCCAAACGGTCGGATACCGAAAGTGGGCGTTCGGGATTGTGGAACTGCGACCAAAAAAGTTCTTCCAATTTATGGTCACCTCGACCTCGGAAGTGTTCGGTTGCGTCTGCCGCACTCGCTGTCAAATCTAGATAAGTGTTTTCTGCACTCCACTGTCGGTCTAACGGAGCATACCTAGGATCCCCGAACTTCATCCGCAGCATATAGGGCCTTCCAGCCGTGATATCTCCGGCCTGACGCAGCTCCTCCTTCATAGCTCTCATTGCAGAGCGAGTATCCTTGGCCTCGGCAGTGATCTTCTCAAGGTCCTTCTGAGCCGCCCTTTCTTCTTGTTCGAGAAATTTATAGCGGTCAGCAGCATTCTTCAATTTTATAGCCATCTCGGCTATTACCTTCTTGCTCTGGCAGTGAGCAGCCTGTTCGGCTTTCAGCTCTTCAGCTGCCTTAACGGCAGCCGCATCACTTTTCCTTGCTTGCTCCTTGGCTCGGGCAAGTTCCCCCCGAAGGTTCTCCACGGCAGCAGCACTATCTGCATTAAGCACATATATTGTAAGGCACGAGCATCGCACTCCTCTTATCAGATGTCTGTGGAGCATACCTTGTGCCTCGTCTAGCCGCTTATTTACAAGCACGATGTCGGCATCCGCCACGTCAAGTTGCCGCTCTAGCTCGGCAGATTCATCAGTCCGGCCAACCACCGAACGCCTCGCCACCTTCATAAAAAGTTGACATTTTATACCTGGGGTTATGATCCTCTGTGCGCCATCACTCTTGACGACACACAGAGTCTCAGGGGCTACTATTTATACAGGGCGCTTTTTATATATGCAGCTCTATCAAAAGGTACACCTTTTCACGTACCTCAAAGCCTGTCAGTAAACTCCTGGCAGCCTCGTACAATCCGCTTTCCGCGGATGAAATCCTTCCTATCACCGTGTTCATCAACATACGGTGTTCTTCTGAGACGGACGCTCGCCCGAGCAGATCCCTCAGCCCCTCCGACCGCGCACCAGAGGGCATTGGACTAGCCCGACGACCTTTTTCAGGATCCGGACTTGAAGAAACCCACCGGGATGACACCTCGGGGTCGCCTGCCTCGTAAGTTGGTGCAGCTAGGGGAGGTGTTTCGCTCTCCATCATCTTCGGACGAAGATCCCCTGAAGACGAGCTCTGCTGAGAAGGGTTGAGATCCGAACTGCGAGGTAATGTTTTGGTTATCTTCCTCAGAAATAAAACAGGGATGCCACTAACTTTTTGAACCCCTCTCTTTACTTACGGCTCGGAGGAAAGCTGATCCCCTTGAGGGCGCTATGCGGCCGGGGCAGTCTCCGGTGCCGGATCCTCTGACAAAGATTTCTTCCCCCGTTTCCAGGTCATCCCCTCCGGGTCTTCAGAGGCACTCCTTTCTTTCCCGGGTTGGGGGAATTCTCGATTCCTCCCTTCCTGACAGTCTCCTTCGTGGAGGCGGTAGCTCCTTGGTTCCCCTCTACGCCCTCTGCCGAAAGCATAATCTCTAGCATCCTGGTTAACACGGGATCCGGCGTCGTCTCGGGCAGGGGGGCTGGACACCGGATAAGCTTTCCCTTCGCTATCCACTCCTGTTCAAAGGATAGCTCTGTTAAAGGGCCGCTTTATGATGAGAATACGGATGGTGTGTCCAAATACGGGGCTACTTACCTTAGCATCCTGGCGATTGCAGCTCAGACCTGCGTCCTCGGACAAGTCCGGTCACCTTGCTTGTGGTCCGAAGAACAATTTGTACATCTCCACGGGCGTCGCGCCCATAAAATGTTGGAGGACTCGCGGTCCCTCCGGATTACATTCCCACAGGCGGAGAGGGCGACGTTTGCAGGGCAGCGTGCGGCGAATCAGCATGACTTGCGCCACTATGGTCAAGTTAATATCTCTTTCGAGAAGATCTCAAATGCGGTCCTGCAGTAGGGGCACGTCTTTGGACAGCCCCCAGATAAGCCCTTCATTGGCCCATGATGCTCGCCGTGGTGGGGGACCCGAGCGAAAAGCAGGTGGCGCCACCCATGTGGTGCCCCTGGGGGCTGTGATGTAAAACCAGTCCCGTTGCCATAAGCCGAACTCTTCTTGGAAAGTGCCCTCAGGCCATGGAGCGCCGGCTATCTTGCTTATGATAGCTCCTCCGCACTCAGCGTGCTGCCCCTCGATCATCTTCGGCTCCACCTTGAAGGTTCTAAGCCACAGTCTGAAGTGAGGGGTGATATGGAGGAGGGCCTCACACACGACAATGAATGATGAAATTTGGAGGATGGACTCCGGAGCTAAGTCATGGAATTCCAGCCCGTAATAGAACATCAGCCCCCTCACAAAGGGATCAATCGGGAAGCCTAGCCCACGAAGAAAGTGAGATGTGAACACCATGCTCTCACCGGGCTGGGGAGAGGGAATGGCCTACCCTTGAGCAGGCAGCCTATGCGAGATTTCGCCGGTTAGATACCTGGCATCTCTCAGCTTTCGCACGTCTTCTTCCGTAATGGAGGAAGGCACCCACCGGCCTTGAAGGTCAGAGCCGGACATCGTCGAAGGTCTGAAGCGCCTAAAACTAGAAGCTTTGAGTGTTGGAACTCGAGGCGAGAGGCGGATTCGATTGGACTGAAAGAGGAGGGAGTGGAGCCTTGGTCTCTTTATAAAGGAGTTGAATACCAAGAGCCCTCCCCGTAACCGTTTGGGACTTGCTTTTAATTAGAGAGTCATACCAAAGGGCACGGTTGGGTTACCCATGCCCGTATTGATGAGAATCCCAGAATAAGGGGACACGATCTCTGTTTTGACAAGACGTGCGAAGGAAACCACCTCGCTAAACACGCTGAGGTGGAACAGTAAAACGATAAAGGCTTGACCATGGCGTGATGTCACTCTGCGGAATACGTCAGCAGATTAGATTTGTGCAGAAATTATTCTCTCTACGGCGGTATGTGGAACTTATTTTTGCAGAGTCGGACACTATCCTTGTGTTCAACATCTTCTATGAAGTATTTGGAGGAGGAACCCGCCTTGCAATGCTGAAGACAACTTGCGCGTCGGACTCGTCGTCATTGAAGCCTGGTTCAGGGGCTACTGAGGGAGTCCTGGATTAGGGGTGTCCGGATGGACGGACTATGACCTTTAGCCGGACTCCCGGACTATGAAGATACAAGGTTGAAGACTTCGTCCCGTGTCCAGATGGGACTTTCCTTGGCGTGGAAGGCAAGCTTGGCGATACGATATGAAGATCTCCTCCCATTGTAACCGACTCTGTGTAACCCTAGCCATCTCCGGTGTCTATATAAACCGGAGAGTTTTAGTCCATAGGACGAACAACAATCATACCATAGGCTAGCTTCTAGGGTTTAGCCTCTCTGATCTCGTGGTAGATCAACTCTTGTACTACCCATATCATCAATATTAATCAAGCAGGAGTAGGGTTTTACCTCCACCGAGAGGGCCCGAACCTGGGTAAAAACATCGTGTCCCTTGTCTCCTGTTACCATCCGCCTAGACGCATAGTTCGGGACCCCCTACCCGAGATCCGCTGGTTTTGACACCGACAAAGAGCTTGTGCCAGCAGTAGTGGCCAGTAACTCGAACACTACATCAAGACAGGACTTTTGGGTTCTCTCACTGTCGTCAAGATAGTTTTTTATCAGCTTTCTTGGAGACCAACAGGGATGTCTCACTATCTTGAACCTTATATGCACTACTTCCTTTACCATTGCATAACGCGGTACTATTCTCCAATATTTTGTCCGCATTCTAAAAGAGAAACAAGCAGACACATCACAGGTTTACCATGTTGTATATGAAACTCATTTTGGTAAATGAGTTCAGTAGTAAAGTGGACAGGATAACAACATGAAACAAACATATATCTATGTACCATGGTCACTTTATGGTCTATATCATTCTAGGTTTTGGTGCCAAATCAAGATAGAGACACAGTTCAAATAATATTTGTTCAAGACAAAACAGAATAGACAGAATATAAGTGTGGGAAACTATAGAGCAATAACAACACTTTTAATGTGCATGACATGAGAACATAACTATTTATTCAATTGAAACTGAAATCAACATAGAGCAGGTTACAACAGCAAACCAGATAAAGAAACAGGTTTGAAACATACCTGTTGCGCCATTGGAGTTTCAATTCCATCCTTCAAATTTGAAAATAGCTGGTATGAGTAAATACAGTAATGCAAGAGTGAATGAGTATGAACCATAGCTACAGAACCTGACCTAAGAACAAATCTTCTTCTCCTTTAAGCGTTGAGCTGGGATTCGGAGTGGTGGTCTCGTGCTTTGGGCACTGCAGTTCCCTTACTAATTTCTTGTGTTTGGGTGTTCTATGGTGGAGACGGTGCGGTGTCAACTGGAACTGGGTTACTATCTGCCGGGGTTGGGGTTAGAAAGGGTGTAGCTGGTTCTCTGTCCAACTGGGTAGGGGTACAATCTGTGAGAGTCTGGGTTATGTGTGGTGGATCTGGTCCTTGAGCAAGTACAACCGTGGTTCTATTTGCATCAACTGGTAGCACTATCTTTTTTGAAGACCGCCGTGTTGTTACTCTCTTCGATACTGCCATCACCCTCTCCAATTCAAATGGCTGATAAACAAGAAAAGTAATTGAAAGTATAGGCATTGTATGATAGACAGGTGCAATGGATAGTGGGGAATAAAAGAGGGCATGAAATAATTCATATTTATGTTGTCTAACCAAACAGGATAGCATGACATAATTTCACATATATGATGGCTAACTAACTAGGATAGCATGACACAATTTCACATTATGATGGCTAACTAAAAAAGATGGAAAGACATAGTTCAAAATATGATGACTATGTAAACAGGATGACATGATATAACTATTTTATGTGTTTATTAAATAGGTTGGCATGCCATAATTCACATACATTCACGGATAGAATGCCATAATTCAAAATATGATGAATGTAAACACTAAACAGGATGAGATGATATAACTATATGATGTCTTTATTAAATGGGTTGCCATGCCATAATTCAGATAGATGATGTGTATGTACTATGTAAACATGATGGCATGATATAATTCAAATATGTGATTTATATAGTAAGCAAGTAAGCAGATGGCAATCCATATATGATGTAAAAACTAAGCAATGCAAGACAACATGCATGACATGGGTAATATAACCCTGCCAAGTTTGAGCATAGACCTCAGGGGAGAAATAGGAGCAGTCATCAATCTCTGAATCCTCCTCTGAGGAGCTCTCTGTAACCAGCAAGATGTCTACTTCAGCAGGTAGCATTGTCTTCTCTGAATACCTTGTTTTCACTCCAGATACTTCCATCACTGCTTCAAATGACTGATGCACAGAAGAGTAGTTGAATATACAAACATTGTCAACAAATGGAACACGTAATACAAAAAAATGATAGCATGATATAATTCACATACATGATGATTGGCTAAACAGCATGGCATTGCATAATTCACATATATAATGCCTTTGCAACAAGATAGCATTGTATAATTCACATATATAATGTCTTGCAACAAGATGGCAATGCATAATTCACATATATGGTTATTAGACACTGAACAGGTGGCATTCACACAAAGCATGTCTAAACTAATCAAATGACATAGCAATGCGAGACACCATATGCACATTATGAGCAACATAACCCTGCCAAGTTGGAGCATACACCTCGGGGGGAATAGGACTGGTCATCTGTCTCTGAATCCTCCTCTGAGGAGCTATCCGTAACCAGTGAGATATGCGATTCGTCAAATAGCATAATCTGCTCTGAAGACCTTGTTTTCACTCCAGAATTTGCCATCACCGTGTCAAATGGTTGATGCACTGGAATAGAAGTTGAACGTACTAACATTGTTGACAAATGTAATATGTAACGGAAAAAAAGGATGGCCTGATATAATTTACATATAAGATGACTAGTAGGATGGCATTGCAAAATTCACATATATGATGCCTGGCTAAACAAGATGGCGTTGCATAATTCACATAAATGATGAATATACTAAACAGATGGCATTCACACAAAGGATGTCTAAACTAAGAAGATGACATATTTGATGTATAAAGTAAGCAATGCAAGGCACCATATACATGATTTAACCAACATCAGCATGCCAAGTTAGAGCGAAGACCTCACGGGGTAAATAGGAGTTGTCTTCTCCTTCTGAATCCCCCTCAGAATAGATATCTTCCTCTCGATTACAATCTGAAATGTGTGGAGGGGGGATTCCTTTGCGCCTACCATGGAGCAACGTCTGCATGAAATTTTATTGCCATGCAAGGCTCGTCTCTTTTGCTCTACATGTTCAGTTCCATTGTTTACAATAACTGTCATGCATAGGAATAAAACATACTAAGATTATGTAAAGAGTGCATGCAGAAATCCAGAGTGATGGTAGCAACCTATGGATAGACCCAAAACTAATAATAGCAGGTAGATAATGGCTTCAGTTAAAAAATACAAATAATGGCTTGTTTACTGTTTGTTTCCCACCCAACATGAAACTCATAGTAGACACCGGAGATTAACCAGATAGTAGATAGATACTATTGATTAGGGCCCCGATATGTACCCCACAACCATTTTAAAACTCAAGTTTGACCATTAGTTTGGAGCTGACTCAGAGTCTAATCAGTGAACAGGATGATAAAGTAGCATGTAATATTAAGTGATGCATAACATAAGCAGACACGAAAGAGTGCGACCTCTCTTGCGTACCCATGTAGTCCTCGAGGTTATCTGCTCGGTTGATGATGGTAATGTTGTTTTCATGGCTGTCGGCAACGGGGAAGAAGATCTGAGACGGCGAAAGACAGTCTGGAGGCCGGATCCCTGCTGTGCTGGACCCTTCTGTCGTTGGAGCAGCTGAGCTGGGGTGGATGACGGTGCAGCAAGAGCGGGACAAACCACGCAAGGTTTTCTTTGACAACTATTTGTAAGAGAAGTAATTCTGTAAGGGCTCATTTGAATTGGAGGATTCCAACAATGCAGGGATAGGAAATAGACAGGAATAGGATAGGAATGCATGTGCAAAACAGAGAATTTAAAAACACAGGATTTCTGCCAATCTGGGTGTTTGATTCACAACAATTGGAAGATCACAGGATGTAAAGAAGCATGGTGAGATTAAGTCAAACCACTAGAAAATGTACGGTTATAATGCTATTATGCTACTATCTCTTAGTCTTGTGCTTCATGAATAGGAATTTGAAAAGGAGGGCAAGTGAAAATTAAAATTCCTATGTTTTTTCTTTCAAGGAGACACTAAAGGAACAAATCATATAGTTTTCCTTTGCTCCATTCCTTTGAACCAAATTCATGAATAGTAGTACCATAGGAAACTTCCCAATTTCTATGTCTTTCATTCACTTTTCCTTTCAAGCACTGGCGGTTCTAGTAGGCTGGCTTGAGCAAGGAAAAGCCTCCACTAAAAAAACCTTTTTTTTGCTACTTCTATTACTTTGGACCCAGGCCACTAAACTACTAGCTCAACTCCCAGGGCCATCGACAAATGCACAGCTCAAACGCGCAGAGATAAATAATGATGGCGTTCAAGAGAGTCCATCATGGAAAGCTAAGTTTCCTAGTACCTCACTACTTGTCATATAGTACGATAAAATAATCGTATTTCCCGTTACTACATGTTCGAAGTGGACAATATATTGTTGGAAATATACCCTAGAGGCAATAATAAATTAGTTATTATTATTATATTTCCTTGTTCATGATAATCGTTTATTATCCATGCTATAATTGTATTGATAGGAAACTCAGATAGATGTGTGGGTACATAGACAACACCATGTCCCTAGTAAGCCTCTAATTGACTAGCTCGTTGATCAATAGATGGTTACGGTTTCCTGACCATGGACATTGGATGTTGTTGATAATGGGATCACATCATTAGGAGAATGATGTGATGGACAAGACCCAATCCTAAGCCTAGCACAAAGATCGTGAGTTCGTATGCTAAAGCTTTTCTAATGTCAAGTATCATTTCCTTAGACCATGAGATTGTGCAACTCCCGGATACCATAGGAATGCTTTGGGTGTACCAAACGTCACAACGTAACTGGGTGGCTATAAAGGTGCACTACGGGTATCTCCGAAAGTGTCTGTTGGGTTGGCATGAATCGAGACTGGGATTTGTCACTTCGTGTAACGGAGAGGTATCTCTGGGCCCACTCGGTAGGACATCATCACAATGTGCACAATGTGACCAAGGGGTTGATCACGGGACGATGTGTTACAGAACGAGTAAAGAGACTTGCCGGTAACGAGATTGAACAAGGTATCGGGATACCGACGATCGAATCTCGGGCAAGTACAATACCGCTGGACAAAGGGAATTGAATACGGGATTGATTGAGTCCTTGACATCGTGGTTCATCCGATGAGATCATCGTGGAACATGTGGGAGCCAACATGGGTATCCAGATCCCGCTGTTGGTTATTGACCGGAGCACGTCTCGGTCATGTCTGCATGGTTCCCGAACCCGTAGGGTCTACACACTTAAGGTTCGATGACGCTAGGGTTATAGGGAATGTTTGTATGTGGTTACCGAATGTTGTTCAGAGTCCCGGATGAGATCCCGGACGTCACGAGGAGTTCCGGAATGGTCCGGAGGTAAATATTTATATATGGGAAGTCCTGTTTTGGTCACCGGAAAACTTTCGGGTGCTATCGGTAACGTATCGGGACCACCGGGAGGGTCCCGGGGGTCCACCAAGTGGGGCCACCTGCCCCAGAGGGCTGCATGGGCCAAGTGTGGGAGGGGACCGGCCCCAGGTTGGCTGGTGCGCCCCCC
>NC_041387.1:584139562-584172748 GCF_002162155.2 Triticum dicoccoides
TTGGGGAGGGGGGCGCCCCACCTTGCTTGGGGGGCAAGTTTCCCTCTCTTCCCCCCTTGGCCGCCACCCTAGATGGGTTTTGGGGTTGCCGCACCCCTAGGGGTGGGAACCCTAGAGGGGGTGTAGCCCCCTCCCTCTCCCCTATATATACTTGAGGTTTTGGGGCTGCGAAACACAAGAGTTTCCACCTCTCCTTGGCGCAGCCCTACCTCTCTTTCTCCTTGTCTCCCACGGTGCTTGGCGAAGCCTTGCTGGATTACCACGCTCCTCCATCACCACCATGCCGTTGTGCTGCTGCTAGATGGAGTCTTCCTCAACCTCTCCCTCTCTCCTTGCTGGATCAAGGCATGGGAGACGTCACCGGGCTGCACATGTGTTGAACGCGGAGGTGCCGTCCGTTCAGCACTAGGATCTCCGATTATTTGGATCACGACGAGTACGACTCCTTCAACCCCGTTCTCTTGAATGCTTCCGCTTAGCGACCTACAAGGGTATGTAGATGCACTCTCCTTCCCCTTGCTGCTAGTCTCTCCATAGATAGATCTTGGTGACTCGTAAGAAAATTTTGAATTTCTGCTACGTTCCCCAATAGTGGTAAGAGAGCTAGGTCTATTGCGTAGATTCTATGCACGAGTAGAACACAAATTGTTGTGGGTGTTGATTTCTGTTCAATATGCTTACCGTTACTAGTCCAATCTTGTTTCGACGGTATTGTGGGATGAAGCGGCCCGGACCGACCTTACACGTACACTTACGTGAGACAGGTTCCACCGACTGACATGCACTTGTTGCATAAGGTGGCTAGCGGGTGCCAGTCTCTCCCACTTTAGTCGGATCGGATTCGATGAAAAGGGTCCTTATGAAGGGTAAATAGCAATTGACATATCACGTTGTGGTTTTGCGTAGGTAAGAAACGTTCTTGCTAAAAACCCATAGCAGCCACGTAAAACATGCAAACAACAATTAGAGGACGTCTAACTTGTTTTTGTAGGGTATGTTATGTGATGTGATATGGCCAAAAAAGAATGTGATGAATGACATGTGATATATGAGATTGATCATGTTCTTGTAATAGGAATCACGACTTGCATGTCGATGAGTATGACAACCGGCAGGAGCCATAGGAGTTGTCTTTATTTATTGTATGACATGCGTGTCACTGAACAACGCCATGTAATTACTTTCCTTCATTGCTAAGCCGTTAGCCATAGTAGTAGAAGTAATAGTTGGCGAGACAACTTCATGGAGACACGATGATGGAGATCATGGTGTCATGCCGGTGACGATGATGATCATGGAGCCCCGAAGATGGAGATCAAAAGGAGCAAAATGATATTGGCCATATAATGTCACTTTTTGATTGCATGTGATGTTTATCATGTTCATGCATCTTATTTGCTTAGAACGACGGTAGTAAATAAGATGATCCCTCATTAAAATTTCAAGAAAGTGTTCCCCCTAACTGTGCACCATTGTGAAAGTTTGTTGTTTCGAAGCACCACATGATGATCGGGTGTGATAGATTCTAACGTTCACATACAACGGGTGTAAGCCAGATTTACAGACGCAAGACACTTAGGTTGACTTGACGAGCCTAGCTGTACAGACATGGCCTCGGAACACAAGAGACCGAAAGGTCGAGCATGAGTCATATAGTAGATATGATCAACATGAAGATGTTCACCGATGATGACTAGTCCGTCTCACGTGATGATCGGACACGGCCTAGTTGACTCGGATCATGTAATCACTTAGATGACTAGAGGGATGTCTATCTGAGTGGGAGTTCATAAGATGAACTTAATTATCCTGAACATAGTCAAAAGATTCTTGCAAATTATGTCGTAGCTCGTGCTTTAGTTCTACTGTTTTAGATACGTTCCTAGAGAAAATTTAGTTGAAAGTTGATAGTAGCAATTGTGCAGACTGGGTCCGTAAACTGAGGATTGTCCTCATTGCTTCGTAGAAGGCTTATGTCCTTAATGCACCGCTCGGTGTGCTGAACCTCGAACGTCATCTATGGATGTAGCGAACATTTGACATACACGTTTTGATAACTACGTGATAGTTCAGTTAAACGGTTTAGAAATGAGGCACCAAAGACGATTTCAAAACGTCGCGGAACATGTGAGATGTTTCGAGGGCTGAAATTGAGATTTCAGGCTCGTGCCCACGTCAAGAGGTATAAGACCTCCGACGATTTTCTTAGCCTGCAAACTAAGGGAGAAAAGCTCAATCGTTGAGTTTGTGCTCAGATTGTCTGAGTACAACAATCGAGTGGGAGTTGATCTTCCAGATGAGATAGTGATGTTTCTCCAAAGTCATTGCCACCAAGCTGCTAGAGCTTCGTGATGAACTATAACATATCAGGGATAGTGTCGTGGATTTGTCACGGCAGATGTCCTAGCGAAAGGACTTAGTCGTGGAGCCATCGCTACGAGTTTACTTGAAGGGGTTAAAGCGGACACAAAGACACGAGGGTTTTATACTAGTTCGGCCCCTTCGATGAAGGTAAAAGCCTACGTCTAGTTGCGATGGAATTGATGTGGTCTCGATGGCTAGGGAGCAAACAAGCTTCACCTAGACTCGAGTTGTCGTTCTCTCCTTGAACCGCCGCCGGGTCGTCCCCTTATATACTCGGATGACGCCCGTCGGTCCATAGAGTCCCAACCGGTCCATACTCGTATCCCGGTTGGTATCTCTCTGTTCCAAACTTACAATACAAGTTGCACATCAGGCCGGTTTACGGCTACAAGTTCTAAACCGGCTACAGGCCTTGGGCCTTCATCTGTTCATACCACTAATGAAGTTATCCCGGCCCAAGGAGGCTGGTTCACGCCTAGTGGTAATATCCCCAACATTAGGCCCCAGATTGATTTGAACTGGTTCATGTCAATCCCTCACAAAATCTGGTGTCTTGGACATCTTCGGGTAATTGGTAAACCGCCGTGTCGTCATCATTTCTGGTTGCTGTAAGCCGGCATGACGTCATCATGAAATTTTACCATTTATAACGCCCTCTTTTAACAATAGCTCCTGGATCCGCGCGCTTGACCTAGCTTTGTTGCCTTATAAATAAGACCGAAGGGTCATTTCTTTCCCTTTCCCTTCGTCCCTTCTTCTTCGTCTTCCTCGCGTCGCCAGCTTTGGAGCTCCGCCACCGCCGTCGACCTCTGCCTCGTCTTGGGCCGCTGCATCAACCTGAACGTACCAGAGCATTGCGGCATCTTTCCGCATCTTCTTCGTTCCCGGTAAGCTTTCTCCTCTTCTTGACCTAGATCTGTTCTTAGGGTTCCATGTTCGTGTTGTGTTCGTCGCATGCTCATACCTGTTTTCTGACCTTGAATGAATCTGTGAATCCCTGCTGCGTTTAGTAGTAGTCTTTAAGCATCCACCTGTAGTTTCTCATCTAAGTCCATACATCTCTCGCACATACCCGCTCAATGGTTCACTTCTGTTTCTGCCTTACTCTTCGGAATATTTTCTGTTTTTGTGAGCTCGCGGTAGATCCGCGGCTGTGATAAGATCATGTGAAACTTGTTTCTGCATACCTAGTTATCCATAGCTTCAATTTCTTCCGATGCTTAGGTCAGGCAGTTTAACTTATCATAGAAAAAAGTTACTAAACCGGTATATACCATTAGTCCCCTGGTTGAACCGCCAGAATCCACATGATGCCGCATTGTGGAAGACCGATTTATAGGTACTGTCCCCGGTCTATCGTAGTTTAGATCAACACCTTCTTTTACCCAGCGTGTTCTTGAACCGGATCACCTATTTCTTGTAGATCTCGCCATGGACAAACAAGTGTATGAGTGCAATTGGGTTCCTTCTTGCGTCACGGAATCACAGTTGGACGATCTAGTCTTGATCGGCGCTTTAGACAGTAAAGATACGATCCACTGGAGGGTTCCTGGAGATGAATGTCCTCCCACCCCCCAGGAAGGAGAGGTTGTGGTCTTCGCAGATCACTTGGCTCGGGGCTTCAAACCGCCCGGCTCTAAATTTTACTGGGATGTGTTAGCCAATTTTCAGCTCCATCCACAGGATATTGGCCCCAACTCTGTTACCAATCTATGCCACTTTCAAGTGCTCTCTGACGTATAGTTTCAAGAGGAGCCTTCAGTTGAGTTGTTTAGAGACCTCTTCCATTTAAACCGTCGCACTGAATTCACCGATGGCCCCAACACTGAATTGGGCGGTATGGCCATTCAGAAGAGGAAGGAGATCACTTATCCCCACGTCAAACTGCATACTCACCCCAAGGAGTGGAATGCAACTTGGTTTTATTGCAAGGATACCTCCCCTGACAATGAAAATCCCTTACCTGGCTTCCGTCCGGAACGGCTCAGCAACACGCACCCTTTTCCACAAAGACTAAGCGCCAAGGAAAGAATTAAATACGCTCCGCAACTGTCCAAGCACCGAGCTTTTATGGCCAACGGCTTAACGGGAATAGATCTTGCATGCTGTTGGATATCATGGAGCATACTGCCTCTGAGCCGGTGCTCCAGTTTGATGTGCAAGTATACTGATAATGTCGATGACCCACTCCGACACACTAAAATCCAACTCCCCGATGATGAAGTCACAGAATCTGTAAAAAAGATGCTGAATGAACTGGAGCACCTCTGTGCTCAAACCAGTCTGCCTCCTTACTGCACCACCAACAAACCGCCAGCGGTAAGATTTTCATTGCTCTATTGTTGAACCGGTTACTGCTTTATCTGTTTGACATTTAATTACTGCTGATCCAGGGCGATAATCCGTTTTGGAGCAAGAAACTTTCTCAATACAAAACGGAGAAAGCAGGGCGGCCAATCCGTCCCAAGACCAAGGTTATCAAGAAGCCAGCTCACAAGAGAAAAACCACCGCTTCATCTGATCCAGCTATTGATGACGATGTGGGTAACCCGGACCTTGAGGTAGAACTTGACTCGCTTGGCTTATTTTTTACACGCCTTATTGATGATGATGCTTGTCAGGACGACGCTGAAGCCAGCAATGCGGAATTCGTTGAGGTAACTATTCTCTCTTCCGATTCAGAAATCTTGCCTTTGCCAAAATTTCGACAGGCAAACCAGAAAGTTAAATTTTCTCATCCTCTTGCTTATTTGGACCCTAAATTTCTTATGAAGACTCAGCAACATGAAGCTCGCCGCACAACCCGGCACAGTGGCCAGGTAGTTACCTCCACCGGTTTACCAAACAGTTCGGTTCAAAAACGCCGCTTCGAGGTCTCTGACCTTTTTGTTGATTTACATCCTAAAGCGGGTTTCTTCCGTCAACCTCTTAACCCATCCGACTCCGATTATCAGGTTACTTCTCATTCATCTTCTGGTGAATCGTCGGCCACTCAGCTGCCACCGTTAAAAACGGTTCTTGGGTAAGCTAAGCTGAACATATGCTTCCAGTATACTATGTAATGGCTTATGCTTTTCCTTGACTCTTTGATTTTCTTTCAGGGCCAAACCTAAACCGAGCAAGAAAGCCCGCCTGGATAAAGCGGTTGAAGAAGATGTAGCCCCAGAACATGACAAAACGCCAGATCTTGAAGCATTTGCTCCTGAGGATATTCCCAATGATCCTCCTTTACAAGACGATGCTATTCCCAAAGAGAGGCCTATTAATACTTCAGTCTCTGCTGACCCGCCTGTCAGCTCCGTCCGGATTGAGAAATCCCACAGTCCTACTGACAAACCGGTCACACTAACACAAACCGGTGAGTCCAAAGATGATGATGTTGTGATTACCGGTGTAGGCCGCTTTGAACCCGGGAATCCTGTCACCTTAACCAAGCATACCATAAAAGAGGATTTTTCCACTCTGAATAAAGAAAAATGGGATGTTGAACTGGAGACATATGCTGCTCTGAGTGCCCAAGATCTTCATTCCGGCTATCTAAACCGGCTTTATACTAGTCGTGACTGTGAAGCTGGTCTGGTAAAAATGATGAGGGATAAATTTGAGGTAACTTACTTCTTTACTGACTGCCTTTGCATCAATCCTCCTAGCCCCCAAGGGTCGGTTTGTAGCCTTCGTCAAACCGGGACTTGAATATGATCCTCAACACTTTTGAAATCCATTAATATAGCCCCAAGGGCTGGTTTAACTTAGCAGAATTAGACCGGGGCTCCAACAGAAAACTACCCTTAGAACATAATTTGAGCAAATAGCCATTAGCCCCCAAGTGCCAAGTTGAATACATGTATTGAGCTTGGGACTTTGCAATCTAGTAACTTTTGAAAACTGAAGGTTCATTAGCCCCCAAGTATCAGGCGTATAACTTTGTTATGTGGTTGATACTTCAATTTCTTGGACCGCTTGTTTAAAGCTAAATGATGTCTGTATGCAGGCTGAGGTGAGAATCAAGGAGGACCGGATTGCTGATTTGCAGGAGGCCTTGAAAACTCAACAAGCTGAAACAGACAAGGCAAAGGAAGAATTAACCAGTGCCTTGAGCACCGCTGAACAGCTGAAGGAAGGCTTCAAGAAAGAGCGGGCTGATTGGGCCACTGAGAAGGCCGCTTTAACCAAAAGAGCGGAAAATGTTGAAGCTGCCCTTAAACCGGTGGCGGATGAACTGACGTCCGTAAAGCGGCAAATGCACTCCATGACCGCTGCGATCTTTGGTAAGCTCCATTTAACTTTTGTGATAATTTGAACCTGCTGCAGCATAAATCCGGTTTGAAACCGTCCCCATATTGTTGTAGGCACACGCATCGGGCACTTGGGAAACGATGTGCGGAAGAAACTGAAGGCTGCCTACACCTTAGTGGAACAATTATATACCGGAGCCCAGCGGATCATCACCACAGCCTCTCATAACAACCCGGCACCTTCTTTAATCCAGGACACTCTTAACATGTTGTCGATGCTTCCGGCCCGGATGGAGGAGCTGAAGAAATCTGCTGCTCGAACCGGAGCTATTAACGCCTTGATCCGGGCAAAGGCATGGGTGCCAGATTTCGACCCTGTGGAAGCATCTCAAGGCTATCCCAGCCTGAAGGAAGATGGCTCTGAATTCAATGAAGAGGATTTAAGGGCAATAAACCGTGCAGTGCACCCTCTGGCTTGTCAGCTAGCTGAACAGGCAGACTTGACACATTATCAAGCACAATACAATGACCAGAACAAGCGAGTGCCTGCCCCAACTCTTGAAGCGGAGAATCTGATCCCTCCAATCCGTAAGCACACTTACGCTCCTGATATTGAACCGTCTTCCCTGATACATGAAGAGGCTGTTTTCCAAGCTTTAATGGGAATCGACTGGACCACCGTTGATTTCCAGCCAATGGGTAGGGACGAAGAAGCTGAAGCGGATGATGATGAGGAGCAGGCCTAAACCGGGAGCTGGTTTGTATAGATGTCCTTGGAATCTTTCCAAAATAACAAATGATCTTTATTCGGGCACCGTGATGCCTTGTAACAAGATAGTTAATACTTCTATCTTCAATATGCCTTCGTGCATAAGTACTGAAGCTTTTGTTCGAAAAAAACCTCCATTCATATTTCCTGCCATGTCTTGGCATGAAGCTGGTTTAGCCAAGCTTTGAAGTGGAGGTTTTATAAACCATTACCGTCAACAAGGGGGGAGAAAACAGCTCCCATATAGACCGTACTAGGTCAATATAAACCCCCTTGTTACTCCATGATGTTAACAGAAAAAAAAATAAACCGGGCATACTTCTCCGGATTAAAGGTGTTTGTTGACATAAAAGGAATCCAACAAAAAACTAAGAACAAACAAGCCATGAAAATACCATGGAAACCAAGGCAATGATAAAAACTATTTGCAAAAATATGCTATATTGAGTTGATCAGATGGTATTACGATGGTTGGACAGGACCAAGCCCCCAATAGGTGTGACAATGATTCAAGTCAGCCAGGTCCCCAAATGATTCGTGGCATATATGCCAGATCAAGAGGCGTGGCAATGGTTCGGGTTCGACCAAGCCCCCAAGTGATTTTGTGGCCTTAGGCCGACCAAGAGGCGTGACTGGTTCAGACTTGACCATGTCCCCAAGTGATCTGGTGGCTGTCGCCTATCAAAAGGTGTCGCGTTGGTTCGGACACGACCAAGGCCCCCAGTGATGCATAAAAAGCAAATGTCAAAGGGTAAACCGGAGTCCGCTTTGAAAACAAAGCCACTCCATGTAACCACGCATGATAAGAAAGACAGAGACCCCGCTTTAGCTGAGGCTCCGGTTTTATTATATCAAAGATAATATATACACTGTGATGATATGTACATAGATAGAGCCGATGGCTCAAGTGTAGTAAGGCCGAAGATGAGCTATATTCCATGGCCTGTTAGTCTCCTCCTCTGATGTACGTGAGTCTTTATGCTCTCAAATATCAATCAGATAGTACGACCCGTTGTGCAGATTCTTATTGACCACGAAAGGTCCCTCCCAAGGTGGGGATAACTTGTGTATATCTGTTTGGTCTTGGATGAGCCGAATCACCAAATCTCCTTCTTGAAAAGTTCTGGTTCTAACCCGGCGACTGTGATAGCGACGAAGATCTTGTTGGTAAATCGCCGAACGGGCAGCTGCTATATCACGCTCCTCGTCCAATAGGTCCAAATCGTCTTGCCGTGCTGTCTCATTGTCCGCTTCGACATAAGCTGCCACCCGAGGCGAATCATGCCGGATATCACTAGGGAGAACTGCCTCTGCTCTGTAGACCATGAAAAATGGCGTGTATCCTGTGGATCGGTTTGGCGTAGTATTGATACTCCATAGCACAGATGGTAGCTCTTCAACCCAACATCCTGGTGTTCTTTGCAATGGGACCATAAGCCGGGGTTTGATGCCTCGCAAGATCTCTTGATTAGCTCGTTCTGCCTGTCCATTGGACTGGGGGTGTGCCACTGACGACACGTCAAGCAGGATATGCTCTCGTTCACAGAACTCCTTCATAGCGCCCTTAGATAAATTGGTACCATTGTCAGTAATGATACTGTGTGGAAAGCCAAACCGGAAAATCACCTTTTTGATGAACTGCACCGCTGTTGCTGCATCACACTTGCTGACAGGCTCCGCTTCAACCCACTTGGTAAATTTGTCAACTGCCACCAAAAGGTGGGTTTTCTTATCCTTGGATCTTTTAAAAGGTCCAACCATATCCAGCCCCCAAGTTGCAAACGGCCACGTTATTGGGATCATCCTCAATTCTTGAGCCGGCACATGAGCACGCCTTGAAAACTTCTAACATCCATCACACCGTTTAACCAAGTCCTCCGCGTCAGCATGCGCTGTCAACCAGTAGAACCCGTGTCGAAACGCCTTTGCCACCAGAGACTTTGAACCGGCGTGGTGTCCACAATCCCCTTCATGGATTTCTCTTAAGATTTCACAGCCTTCCTCAGGAGAAACACAACGTTGAAATGGCCCTGATACACTGCGACGATGCAATTCACCATTGACAATCGTCATAGACTTGGATCGCCGGACTATTTGCCTGGCTAGAATCTCATCCTCCGGTAACTCCCCCCGGTTCATGTACATAAGATAAGGAACTGTCCAATCCGGAATAGCATGCAATGCTGCCACCAATTGAGCCTCCGGATCAGGAATAGCCAAATCCGCTTCACCTGGGAGCTTGACTGACGGGTTGTGCAGCACGTCCAAAAAGATATTAGGCGGGACCGGTTTGCGCTGAGAGCCCAAACGGCTTAAAGCATCCGCCGCTTCATTCTTCCGACGGTCCACATGATCCACTTGATAACCCTGGAAGCAACCCGCAATATTATCCACTTCCCGACGATATGCAGTCATGAGCGGGTCCCTAGAATCCCAAGTGCCAGACACCTGTTGAACCACGAGATCCGAGTCAACGAAGCACTTAACCCGGCTTAAGTTCATCTCTTTAGCCATCCGGAGACCATGGAGCAAGGCTTCATACTCAGCTGCATTATTAGTGCAAGGGAACATTAAGCGGAGAACATAACAAAACTTATCGCCTCGTGGGGAAGTTAACACGACTCCAGCCCCCGAGCCTTCCAGTTGCCTGGATCCATCAAAATGAATAGTCCAATATGTATGATCCGGCTTCTCCTCTGGTGCTTGTAGCTCCGTCCAGTCATTGATGAAATCAACAAGTGCTTGAGACTTCACCGCCGTCCGAGGCACATACTTCAGTCCGTGTGGCCCAAGCTCTATAGCCCACTTGGCAATCCGGCCAGTCGCCTCCCGGTTCTGTATGATATCACCCAAGGGAGCTGAACTGACCACTGTGATGGGGTGCCCTTGGAAATACTGCTTCAACTTCCGACTGGCCATGAAAACACCATAGACCAGCTTCTGCCAATGCGGATACCTTTGCTTGGATTCAATAAGCACCTCGCTGATATAATAAACCGGCCGCTGAACCGGATATTCCTTGCCTGCCTCCTTGTGTTCCACCACAATAGCCACGCTAACTGCCTGAGCATTGGCTGCTACGTATAATAATAGTGGATCCTTGTCGACCGGAGCTGCAAGAACAGGCGGATTGGCTAACTGCCGCTTCAAGTCCTCAAATGCTTCATCAGCAGCCGGACTCCAAATGAAATGGTCTGTCTTCCTCAGCATTTGGTACAAAGGAATGGCCTTCTCTCCGAGGCGGCTGACAAACCGGCTTAGTGCGGCGATCCGTCCCGCCAAACGCTGAACATCATTGATGCACTTCGGTTTAGCCAGGGAGGTGATAGCTGTAATCTTCTCCGGATTAGCCTCAATTCCTCTATTAGACACCAGGAAACCCAGTAACTTGCCTGCCGGAACACCAAAGACACACTTGGCCAGATTAAGCATCATCTTGTAAACCCGCAAGTTGTCAAAGGTTTCCTTCAAGTCATCCACCAGCGTCTCCTTCTGCCTTGACTTTACTACAATATCATCCATATAGGCGTGCACATTGCGGCCGATCTGTTTATGCAGGCAATTCTGTACACACTGTTGATAGGTGGCTTGGGCACTCTTGAGTCCGAAGGGCATAGATACATAGCAGAAGGCTCCAAAGGGAGTAATAAACGCTATTTTCTCCTGGTCCTTAACCGCCATTTTGATCTGATGATATCCAGAGTATGCATCCAAAAAACTCAAACGCTCACAACCCGCCGTGGCATCAATGATCTGGTCAATGCGGGGGAGGGCAAAAGGATCCGCTGGACAGGCCCTGTTAAGATCTGTGTAATCCACACACATACGCCAAGTGCCATTTTTCTTAAGAACCAGCACCGGATTAGCAAGCCACTCTGGATGGAACACCTCAATGATAAAGCCAGCTGCCAAAAGCCTGGCCACTTCCTCTCCAATGGCCTTTCGCCTTTCTTCGTTAAACCGGCGGAGGAATTGTTTCACCGGTTTATACCTAGGATCCACATTAAGAGTGTGCTCAGCGAGTTCCCTCGGTACACCTGGCATGTCGGATGGTTTCCATGCGAAGATGTCCCGATTCTCACGGATGAACTTGACGAGCACACTTTCCTATTTGGGATCCAAATTGGCACTGACAGTGAACTGCTTAGATGAATTGCCGGGCACGAAGTCAACAAGCTTGGTCTCAGCTGCCGATTTGAACTTCAGATATGAATCATGCTCCGTAGTCGGCTTCTTCAAAGGAGTCATATCCACCGGATCAACATTGTCCTTATAGTACTTCAACTCCTCCGTGGCACAGACCGACTCTGCATAAGCCGCATCACCTTCCTCACATTCCAAAGCGACCCTACAGCTCCCATGAACCGTTATTGTCCCCTTGTAACCCAGCATCTTGAGCTGCAAGTAGATATAACAAGGCCACGCCATGAACTTGGCGTAAGCCGGCCGGCCAAACAAGGCATGATATGGGCTCCGGATCTTCACCACCTCAAATGTTAGTTTTTCCGACCGGGAGTCGTGCTCGTCCCCAAAAGCCACGTCCAGGGCTATCTTACCAACAGGATATGCAGATTTGCCAGGCACCACACCATGGAACACCGTATTAGACGGTCTGAGATCTTTGTCTGTTAAATCCATGCGGCGGAATGTCTCATAGTACAGTATGTTAATACTGCTTCCTCCATCCATGAGTACCTTGGTGAATTTATAACCCCCCACCTGAGGGTCTACCACTAATGCTAGCTGGCCCGGATTATCAACCCGGGGCGGGTGATCCTCTCTGCTCCACACGATAGGCTGCTCCGACCAGCGCAAGTAACATGGTAAGGCCGGTTCAACAGAATTCACCACTCGCTTGTGGAGTTTTCGGTCGCGTTTATCCAAGCTAGTTGTGAAAACATGATATTGCCCATTGTTCAACTGTTTTGGCTGGCTCTGATAACCGACTGCTGCTGCTGCTGCTGCTGGCCGTTCTGATTATTCTGGTGATTGTAACCGCCCTGATTGCGACCTGAACCGGAAGCTCCATCGTGATCCGGCCCATGAGAACCGGATCCTGAACCGCCACCTGACCCGTGATCATACCGGAAGGCATTAGATTTTTTAAACTCCTGCATGATATAACAATCCTTCCAAAGATGGTTAGCCGGCGCCTCCTTCGTCCCGTGCTTCGGGCAAGGCTGATTCAGCAAATAACTCAAGCGGCTTGCGTTAGGATTGGGAGCCCCATTATGATTTGCCGCTTTACCTCTGCGCCGCTGCCCCCTGTCCTGTGCATTAGTGTTGGCCACAAAGTCCATGCTGCCATCCGCCTTGCGCTTGCCTCCGTTTCCATGACCCGCCGGTTTGTACTGCTGCTGTTTGGAGTTGCTATTCTTCCTTCCCTTCCCTGCTTCATCATCATCAGTCTAGGGATCCTTGGTACTGTCCGAATCAGCATACTTCACTAGAGCGGCCATGAGGGTTCCCATGTCATTACAGAACCGCTTCATGCGTCCCAATTTCAATTTTAAAGGCTCAAACCGGCAGTTGCCTTCCAGGGTTAAGATCGCAGAGTCAGCATTAATCCTGTCGGACGAGTGCAAAATTTCCGAAATGCGGCGCACCCAATGGGTCGTTGATTCTCCTTCCCCTGGACACAAGCCGCCAGGTCTACTATGGACTTGGGCTGCTTACACGTATCCTTGAAATTCTGGATAAACCAGGCCCGCAACTGGGCCCATGAGCCGACAGAATTGGGCGGTAGGCTCTTCAACCAGGTACGAGCCGTGCCTTCAAGCATCATGGTGAAGTATTTTGCACACGTGGTCTCATCCACGTCTAACATCTCCATGGCCATCTCATAACTCTCTATCCACGCTTCAGGGGATAAATCAGCGGTGTAATTCGGCACCTTGCGTGGACCCTTGAAATCTTTGGGCAGGCGCACATTGCGTAAAGCGGGGATTAAACAAGGCACTCCCAAAGCGGATGCGACTCCTGGTCCGGCGAAGGTGGTAGGGCGAACCGGTGTAAGTTGACCCGCATCATCCTGTGCTTCTAACTCGGCCTCCCTCCGTGCCCGGGCCCGGTCCACCACATCCTGAGCATCGCGAACACCACCTGCCAGGTTATTGCCACGGGCCGCTTCACGGCCTCGCGCATTGCTCGATATGGCCGGTTCATCCAAGCGCCTGCTATAGCTCCGACTTGGACGGGGCGTAGAGTGAATCCGATCACGGCTGTATGAATATGCTTCCTGCTGAATCAGCGCGGTCCGGAGAAGCTCCTTAACCCGGCGCGTCTCTATCGCTTGTGGAGAGTCCCCTTCAACTGGGATAGCCTCTAATCGCGCGGCAGCTGCAACAAGGTTGTCCATAGGATTAGAATAATGACCTGGGGGCGTCTGGACCGGCGGAAGAATCACAATGTTCTGCTGAGGAGGTTCCATCAGGCGAGGTTGGACCGTCCCCCCTGGTCCTGGTGCCTCAATCCGGTTTGTCTCCAGGTGATGCGGCGGATTACTGGGTCCAGCTCCTGGAGTGTGAAAGAGATTCTGGGGATCAAACCCTAACAGCAGGCGTGATCTGTGCTTCCGCTTTAAGACCTCCTGCGATGCGTTCTGGTCAAGCATGAGCTTATAAGCCTGGGCGTCCAAAGCGGCCCGCTCTGCGGCCATCCTGTCTTTTTCTGCGGCCAGATCCGCTTTGGCTTGCACGATCTGCTCTCTCACCTTCGCAATTTCTGCATTATGGGCCTCCTGATCCGCCGGATTGTCCTCTGCCATAAGCGCGGCTAGTGCATCAAACAGATCAGATAGAACTTGAACCGGCGGGCGCACAAGGCCTCCTGCCCCTGCTGATCCGGAGAGCATCGCTGCGGCGGTCGAAGAGTGATTCGCCGCCTGTGTGCTGGCCATGAATATTCCAACCCGGTTGACCTGGCCTGGGGGGTTCGGAATACTGTCGCCATCGGAACATCCCCTAACCTGGTCGTCTTGTAACTGGTATAGTGATTCGGTCTCTCCGGTCGAGGACTCGTCGCCGGAATAGACGACGGTCTCGCTACCGTGTTCTGACTCGTCCTCACGCCCTCCTCCATGGATGACTCCAACGAAGGCACACTTCACAGCCGGTTTAGCCTGGGTAGATCTCGCACGCTGAGCCGTCTCAACGAGGTCGATGTAGATGTCCGGCTCAGGCCCCGGCTCACCGATCTTGCCGATGAAAACGTGTATGCCACCAAAGGGGACCCGGTACCCGTACTCAATCGAATCGGCCTCGGGACCCCATCCTGCATCGTCGATGTAGATCTTGCCACGACGACTCTTGGTCATCTGGCCCACAGCATAGCCTTCGAGTCCTTTGAGCTTGCCCTCCAAGATCGTCAAACCATCGTGCGATGGCCCCACGGTGGGCGCCAACTGTCGTGGATTTGTCACGGCAGATGTCCTAGCGAAAGGACTTAGTCGTGGAGCCATCGCTACGAGTTTACTTGAAGGGGTTAAAGCGGACACAAAGACACGAGGGTTTTATGCTAGTTCGGCCCCTTCGATGAAGGTAAAAGCCTACGTCTAGTTGCGATCGAATTGATGTGGTCTCGATGGCTAGGGAGCAAACAAGCTTCGCCTAGACTCGAGTTGTCGTTCTCTCCCTGAACCGCCGCCGGGCCGTCCCCTTATATACTCGGGTGACGCTCGTCGGTCCATAGAGTCCCAACCGATCCATACTCGTATCCCGGTTGGTATCTCTCTGTTCCTAACTTACAATACAAGTTGCACATCAGGCCGGTTTACGGCTACAGGTTCTAAACCGGCTACAGGCCTTGGGCCTTCATCTGTTCATACCACTAATGAAGTTATCCCGGCCCAAGCAGGTCGGTTCAGCCTAGTGGTAATATCCCCAACAGATAGATATGATGATCCTTGAGATATTCGCGATGTTTGACACCGCGAAAGTAGAAATCAAGAAGGAGCATCAATTGTTGATGGTTGGTAAAACCACTAGTTTCAAGAAGGGCAAGGGCAAGAAGGGATACTTCATGAAACGGCAAAACAGTTGCTGCTCTAGTGAAAACCCAAGGTTGAACCCAAACCCGAGACTAAGTGCTTCTGTGATAAGGGGAACAGCCACTGGAGCAGAATTACCCTAGATACTTGGTAGATGAGAAGGCTGGCAAGGTCGATAAAAGTATATTGGATATATATTATGTTAATGTGTACTTTACTAGTACTCCTAGTAGCACCAGGGTATTAGATACCGGTTCGGTTGCTAAGTGTTAGTAACTCGAAATAAAAGCTACGGAATAAACCGAGACTAGCTGAAGGTGAGTTGACGATATGTGTTGGAAGTGTTTCCAAGGTTGATGTGATCAAGCATCGCACGCTCCCTCTACCATCGAGATTGGTGTTAAACCTAAATAATTATTATTTGGTGTTTGCGTTGAGCATAGACATGATTGGATTATGTCTATCGCAATACGGTTATTCATTTAAGGAGAATAATGGTTACTCTATTTATTTGAATAATACCTTCAATGGTCTTGCACCTAAAAGAATGGTTTACTGAATCTCGATCGTAGTTATACACATTTTCATGCCAAAAAGATATAAGATAGTAATGATAGTACCACCTACTTGTGGCACTGCCATGTAAGTCATATTGATATAAAATGCATGAAGAAGCTCCATGTTGATGGATCTTTGGACTCACTCATTTTGAAAAGTTTGATACATGCGAACCATGTTTATTAGTGTATATGCATGAAGAAACTCCATGCAAATGGACCATTTGGACTCACTTGATTTTGAATCACTTGAGACATGCAAATCATACCACATTGGCAAGATGACTGAAAGCCTCGTTTTCAGTAAAATGGAACAAGAAAGCAACTTGTTGGAAGTAATACATTTGATGTGTACAGTCCAATGAGTGCTGAGGCACGCAGTGGATATCGTTATGTTCTTACTTCACGGATGATTTGAGTAGATACTGAGTATATTTACTTGATGAAACACAAGTCTGAATTATTGAATGGTTCAAGTAATTTCAGAGTGAAGTTGAAGATCATCGTGACAAGAGGATAAAATGTCTATGATATGATCACGGAGATGAGTATCTGAGTTACGAGCTTTGGCACGTAATTAAGACATTGTGGAAATTGTTTCACAATTAATACCGCCTGGAACACCATAGTGTGATGGTGTGTCCGAACATCATAGTTGCACCCTACTGGATATGGTGTGTACCATGATGTCTCTTATCGAATTACCACTATCGTTCATGGGTTAGGCATTAGAGACAACCACATTCACTTTAAATAGGGCACCACGTAATTCCGTTGAGATGACACCGTGTGAACTATGGTTTAGAGAAACCTAAGATGTCGTTTCTTGAAAGTTTGGGGCTGCGACGCTTATGTGAAAAGGTTTCATCCTGATAAGCTCGAACCCAAAGAGGATAAATACATCTTCATAGGACACCCAAAAACAGTTGGGTATACCTCCTAATTCAGACCCGGAAGCAAAAGATTGTTTCTTGAGTCGGGTCCTTTCTCGAGGAAAGGTTTGTCTCAAATATTGAGGGGGAGGATGGTGGAGACTTGATGAGGTTGTTGAACCATCACTTCAACTAGTGTGTAGCAGGGCATAGGAAGTTGTTCCTTTGGCACCTACGCCAAATGAAGTAGAAGCTTATGATAGTGATCATGAAACTTTGGATCAAGTCACTACCAAACCTCGTAGGTCGACAAGGATGCGTACTGCTTCAGAGTGGTACGTAATCCTGTCTTGGAGGTCATGTTGCTAGACAACAATGAACCTACGAGCTATGGAGAAGCAATGGTGGGCCCGGATTCCAACAAATGGCTCGAGGCCATAAAATCCGAGAGAGGATCCATGTATGAGAACAAAGTGTGGACTTTGGAAGAACTACTTGATGGTCGTAAGGCTGTTGGGTACAAATGGATTTTAAAAGGAAGACGGACAATGATGGTAAGTGTCACCATTAAGAAAGATCGACTTGTCGCTAAGATGTTTTCCGACAAGTTCAAGGAGTTGACTATGATGAGACTTTCTCACTCATAGCGATGCTAAGAGTCTGTTGAAATTGGATTAGCAGTTACTGCATTATTTATGAAATCTTACAGATAGGATGTCAAAACATTGTTTCCTCGACAATTTTCTTGAGGAAAGGTTGTATGTGATACAACCAGAAGGTTTTGACAAATTCTGAAAGACGCTAACAAGTATGCAAAGCTCCAGCAATCCTTCCAAGGACTGGGGTAAGCATCTCGGAGTTGGAATGTACGCTTTGATGAGATGATCAAAGATTTTTGGTTTATACAAAGTTTATGAGAAACTTGTATTTCCAAAGAAGTGAGTGGGAGCACTATAGCATTTCTGATGAGTATATGTTGTTGACATATTGTTGATCAGAAATGATGTAGACTTTCTGGAAAGCATATAGGGTTATTTGAAAAGTATTTTTCAATGGAAAACCTGGATTAAGCTACTTGAGCATTGAGCATCAAGATCTGTGAGGATAGATCAAAAACGCTAAATGGTACTTTCAAATGAGCACATACCTTGACATGATCTTGAAGGTGTTCAAGATGGATCAGTCAAAGAAGGAGTTCTTGCCTGAGTTGTAAGGTATGAAGTTAAGAGTTAAAGCTCGACCATGGCAGAAGAGAGAGAAAGGACGAAGCTCGTCCCCTATGCTTCAGACATAGGCTCTATAGTATGCTATGTTGTGTACCGCACCAGAAGTGTGCCTTGCCATGAGTCAGTCAAGGGGTACAAGAATGATCTAGGAATGGATCATTGGACAGCGGTCAAAATTATCCTTGGAGTAAATAAGGACATGTTTCTTGATTATGGAGGTGATAAAGAGTTCGGCGTAAAGGGTTACGTCGATGCAAGCTTTAACACCTATACGAATGACTCTGAGTAGCAAACCGGATACGTATAGTGGAGCAACCATTTGGAATAGCTCCAAGTGGAGCGTGGAAGCAGCATTTACAATATGACCTAGAGATTTGCGAAATACATACGGATCTGAATGTTGCAGACCCATTGACTAAAACCTCTCTCACAAGCAAAATATGATCAAATCCCAAAACTCATTGAGTCTTAATCACATGGTGATGTGAACTAGTTTAGTGACACTAGTAAACTCTTTGGATGTTGGTCACATGGCGATGTGACCTATCAGTGTTAATCACATGGCGATGTGAACTAGATTATTGACTCTAGTGCAAGTGGGAGACTGTTGGAAATATGCCCTAGAGGCAATAATAAATTAGTTATTATTATTATATTTCCTTGTTCATGATAATCGTTTATTATCCATGCTATAATTGTATTGATAGGAAACTCAGATACATGTGTGGGTACATAGACAACACCATGTCCCTAGTAAGCCTCTAATTGACTAGCTCGTTGATCAATAGATGGTTAAGGTTTCCTGACCATGGACATTGGATGTCGTTGATAACATGATCACATCATTAGGAGAATGATGTGATGGACAAGACCCAATCCTAAGCCTAGCACAAAGATCGTGTAGTTCGTATGCTAAAGCTTTTCTAATGTCAAGCATCATTTCCATAGACCATGAGATTGTGCAACTCCCGGATACCGTAGGGATGCTTTGGGCGTACCAAACGTCACAACGTAACTGGGTGGCTATAAAGGTGCACTACGGGTATCTCCAAAAGTGTCTGTTGGGTTGGCACGAATCAAGACTGGGATTTGTCACTCCGTGTAACGGAGAGGTATCTCTGGGCCCACTCGGTAGGACATCATCACAATGTGCACAATGTGACCAAGGGGTTGATCACGGGATGATGTGTTACGGAACGAGTAAAGAGACTTGCCGGTAACGAGATTGAACAAGGTATCGGGATACCGACGATCGAATCTCGGGCAAGTACAATACCGCTGGACAAAGGGAATTGAATACGGGATTGATTGAGTCCTTGACATCGTGGTTCATCCGATGAGATCATCGTGGAACATGTGGGAGCCAACAATGGGTATCCAGATCCCGCTGTTGGTTATTGACCGAAGAACGTCTCGGTCATGTCTGCATGGTTCCCGAACCCGTAGGGTCTACACACTTAAGGTTCGATGACGCTAGGGTTATAGGGAATGTTTGTATGTGGTTACCGAATGTTGTTCGGAGTCTCGGATGAGATCCCGGACGTCACGAGCAGTTCCGAAATGGTCTGGAGGTAAAGATTTATATGGGAAGTCTTGTTTTGGTCACCGGAAAAGTTTCGGGTGCTATCGGTAACGTACCGGGACCACCGGGAGGGTCCCGGGGGTCCACCAAGTGGGGCCACCGGCCCCAGAGGGCTGCATGGGCCAAGTGTGGTAGGGGACCAGCCCCAGGTGGGCTGGTGCGCCCCCACCCCACAAGGGCCCAAGGCGCCTAGGGTTTGGGGAGGGGGGCCCACCTTGCTTGGGGGGCAAGTTTCCCGCTCTCCCCCCTTGGCCGCCACCCTAGATGGGTTTTGGGGCTGCCGCACCCCTAGGGGTGGGAACCCTAGAGGGGGCGCAGCCCCCTCCTTCTCCCCTATATATACTTGAGATTTTGGGGCTTCCAAACACAAGAGTTTCCACCTCTCCCTGGCGCAGCCCTACCTCTCTTTCTCCTTGTCTCCCGCGGTGCTTGGCAAAGCCCTGCTGGATTACCACGCTCCTCCATCACCACCATGCCGTTGTGCTGCTGCTGGATGGAGTCTTCCTCAACCTCTCCCTCTCTCCTTGCTGGATCAAGGCATGGGAGACGTCACCGGGCTGCACGTGTGTTGAACGCAGAGGTGCCGTCCGTTCGGCACTAGGATCTCCGGTGATTTGGATCACGACGAGTACGACTCCTTCAACCCCGTTCTCTTGAATTCTTCCGCTTAACGATCTAAAAGGGTATGTAGATGCACTCTCCGTCCCCTCGTTGCTAGTCTCTCCATAGATAGATCTTGGTGACTTGTAAGAAAATTTTGAATTTCTGCTACGTTCCCCAATATATATATATATATATATATATATATATATATATATATATATATATATATATATATATAACATGTAGAGTAAAAAAGAGATGCAACAAGTGTACAACCTCTTTGGCGAAGCCATGTCGATCTCAACGTGATTGGGTTGGCCGGTGAGGATGCTCCGGCTGACTTGGCTGTCGGACGAGGGGAAGAAGATCTTAGGCGTCTAGAGATGGAGCCCGAGGTACTGCTCCGCTGTGATGGAGGGTTTCGTCGTTGGAGCAGCTCCGGTGAGTTGTACGACGCCGAGGCTGAAGCAGGACAAGAGAGACAATGTTAACCTGAGTGGAATTCTAATAGCATCTCCAATACATGACGTAAAATACATAACCACAAAGTGCTAGATGTAAAATACATCATCCGCTTGCTATGTCTTGAGCTTGCGTTGGTTTTCCTTGAAGAGGAAAGGGTGATGTAGCAATGGTAGCGTAAGTATTTCCCTTAGTTTTTGAGAACCAAGGTATCAATCCAGTAGGAGGCTCCTCAAAAATCCCACTCACCTACACAAACAAACAAAGAATTCGCAACCAACGCAATAAAGGGGTTGTCAATCCCTTCACGGCCACTTGTGAAAGTGAGATCTGATAGAGATAGTATGATAAGATAAATATATTTTTGGTATTTTATGATATAAATTGGAAAAGTAAAGATGCAAATAAAAGTAGATTGAAAGCTTATATGATAAAAGATAGACCCGGGGGCCATAGGTTTCACTAGTGGCTTCTCTCAAAATAGCATAAGTATTACGGTGGGTGAACAAATTACTATCGAGCAATTGATAGAAAAGCGAATAATTATGAGATTATCTAGGCATGATCATGTATATAGGCATCACGTCCGTGACAAGAGACCGACTCCTGCCTGCATCTACTACTATTACTCCACACATCGACCGCTATCCAGCATGCATCTAGAGTATTAAGTTCATAAAGAACAGAGTAACGCATTAAGAAAGATGACATGATGTAGAGGGATAAACTCATGCAATATGATATAAACCCCATCTTTTTATCCTCTATTGCAACAATACAATACGTGCCTTGCTGCCCCTGCTGTCACTGGGAAAGGACACCACAAGATTGAACCCAAAGATAAGCACTTCTCCCATTGCAAGAAAGATCAATCTAGTAGGCCAAACCAAACTGATAATTCGAAGAGACTTGCAAACATAACTCAATCATACATAAAAGAATTCAAAGGAGCTTCAAATATTTCTCATAGATAAACTTGATCATAAACCCACAATTCATCGGATCTCGACAAACACACCGCAAAAAGAGTTACATCGAATAGATCTCCAAGAAGATCGAGGAGCACATGGTATTGAGATCCAAAAAGAGAGAAGAAGCCATCTAGCTAATAACTATGGACCCGAAGGTCTGTGGTAAACTACTCACAACTCATCGGAGGGGCTATGGTGTTGATGTAGAAGCCCTCCGTGGTCGATTCCCCCTCCAGCGGAGCGCTAGCAAAGGCTCCAAGATGGGATCTCGCGGATACAGAAGGTTACGACGGTGGAATTAGGTTTTCGTTGGCTCCCCTTATGTTTTCGGGGTATGTAGGTATATATAGGAGGAAGAAGTACATCGGTGGACTCCCGAGGGGCCCACGAGATAGGGGGCGCACCCTCCACCCTCGTGGTCGCCTCGGCTGCTTCTTGACTTGCACTCCAAGTCCTCTGGATCATGTTTCTTCCAAAAATAACGCTCCCGAAGTTTTCATTCCGTTTGGATCCGTTTGATATTCCTTTTCTTCGAAATACTGAAATAGGCAAAAAAAAACAGCAATACGGGCTGGGCCTCTGGTTAGTAGGTTAGTCCCAAAAATGATATAAATGTGTAAAGTAAAGCCCATAAACATCCAAAACGGGTAATATAATAGCATGGAACAATCAAAAATTATAGATACGTTGGATACGTATCAAGCATCCCCAAGCTTAATTCCTGCTCGTCCTCGAGTAGGTAAATGATAAAAACAGAATTTTTGATGTGGAATGCTACCTAGCATAATTCTCAATGTAATTTTCTTTATTGTGGCATGATTATTCAGATCCAAATGATTCAATATAAAAGCTTATAAAACATAAAAATAATAATACTTCAAAGCATACTAACAAATAATCATGTCCTAACAAAATAGCATAGCAAAAGAAAGCTTATCCCTACAAAATCATATAGTTAGGCCATGCTTCATTTTCATTACACAAAATACTCCCATCATGCACAACCCCGATGAAGAGCCGAGCAATTGGTTCATACTTTTTAACACGCTTCAGCTTTTTCAACTCTTACACAGTACATGAGCGCAAGCCATGTACATAGCACTATGGTGGTATATGGTGGTGGTTGTGAGGACAAAAAGGGAGAAGATAGTCTCACATCAACTAGGCGTATCAACAGGCTATAGAGATGCCCATTAATAGATATCAATGTGAGTGAGTAGGGATTGCCATGCAACGGATGCACTAGAGCTATAAATGTATGAAAGCTCAACAAAAGAAACTAAGTGGGTGTGCACCCAACTTGCTTGCTCATGAAGACCTAGGACATTTTGAGGAAGACCATCATTGGAATATACAAGCCAAGTTCTATAATGAAAAATTCCCACTAGTATATGAAAGTGACAACATAGGAGACTCTCTATCATGAAGATCATGGTGCTACTTTGAAGCACAAGTGTGGAAAAGACATAGTAACATTGTCCCTTCTCTCTTTTTCTCTCATTATTTTTTTCCCTTTTCTCTTTTTTTCTTTCTTTTTCTTTTTCTTTTTCTTTTTGGCCTTTCTCTTTTTTATTTTTTCTATAAAGTCCGACATCTCATCCCGACTTGTGGGGGAATCATAGTCTTCATCATCCTTTCCTCACTGGGACAATGCTCTAATAATGAAGATCATCACACTTTTATTGATTTACAACTCAAGAATTACAACTCAAAACTAGAACAAGATATGACTCTATATGAATGCCTCCGGCGGTGTACCGGGATATGCAATGAATCAAGAGCGACATGTATGAAAATTATGAAGCTGGCCTTGCCACAAATACGATGTCAACTACATGATCATGCAAAGAGAAATATGACAATATGACAATGATGATACGATGTCAACTTTCACGCAATACATGAGCGTAAGCCATGGACATAGCACTATATGTGGAATAGAATGGTGGTTGTGGAGAAGACAAAAAAGGAGAAGATAGTCTCACATCAACTAGGCATATCAACGGACTATGAAGATGCCCATTAATAGATATCAATGTGAGTGAGTAGGGATTGCCATGCAACGGATGCACTAGAGCTATAAATATATGAAAGCTCAACAAAAGAAACTAAGTGGGTATGCATCCAACTCGCTTACTCACGAAGACCTAGGGCACTTTTGAGGAAGCCCATCATTGGAATATACAAGCCAAGTTCTATAATGAAAAATTCCCACTAGTATATGAAAGTGACAACATATGAGACTCTCTATCATGAAGATCATGGTGCTATTTTGAAGCACAAGTGTGGAAAAAGAGATAGTAGCATTGTCCCTTCTCTCTTTTTCTCTCATTTTATTTTTTTTTCTCTTTTTTTTTTCTTCGGCCTTCTTTTTTTTCTTTTTGGCCTTTCTTTTTCTTTTGAAGCACAAGTCCAAAGTCTCATCCCGACTTGTGGGGGAATCATAGCCTTCATCATCCTTTCCTCACGAGGACAATGCTCTAATAATGAAGATCATCGCACTTTTATGGATTTACAACTCAAAGCTAGAACAAGATATGACTCTATATGAATGCCTCTAGCGGTGTACCGGGATATGCAATGAATCAAGAGCGACATGTATGAAAATTATGAAGGTGGCTTTGCCACAAATACGATGTCAACTACATGGTCATGCAAAGAGCAATATGACAAAAGTAATGTGTGTCATATGAACGGAACGGTGGAAAGTTGCATGGCAATATATCTCGGAATGGCTATGGAAATGCCATAATAGGTAGGTATGATGGCTGTTTTGAGGAAGATAAATAATGGGTGCATGACACCGGCGAAAGTTGCGCATTATAATAGAGGCTAGCTAAGTGGAAGGGTGAGTGTGTGTATATCCATGGACTCACATTAGTCATAAAGAACTCATATACTTATTGCAAAAGTCTACTTAGCCCTCGAAGCAAAGTACAATTATGCATGCCCCTAGAGGTATAGATTGGTAGGAAAAGACCATCGCTCGTCCCCGACTACCACTCATAATGAAGACAATCAAAAGAGCACCTCATGCAACAAATTTGTCACACAACTTTTACCATACATGCATGCTACGGGACTTGCCAACTTCAACACAAGTATTTCTCAATTTCATAATTACCCACTAGCATGACTCTAACATTGCCACATTTATATCTCAAAACAATTATCAAGCATCAAATTGATCCTAGTGTTTAATGCACTTTCTATGATAGTTTTTATTATACCCAACTTGGATGCTCATCATTCTAGGACCAAATTCATAACCATAGAAAATACCATGCTGTTATAAGAGACTCTCAAAATAATATAAGTGAAGCATGAGAGACTAACAATTTCTACAAAATTATGCCCATGTCGTGCTCAAAAAGATATAATTGAAGCACTAGAGCAAAAACTATCTAGCTCAAAAGATATAAGTGAAGCACATAGAGTATTCTAATAAATTCTAATCAGGTGGGCTTCTCCCAAAAGGTGTGTACAGTAAGGATGATTGTGGATAACTAAAAAGCAAAATCTAATATCATACAAGACGCTCCAAGCAAAACACATGTCATGTGGCGAATAAAAATATAGCTCTAAGTAAAGTTACCAATGAACGAAGACGAAAGAGGGGATGCCTTCCGGGGGCATCCCCAAGCTTGGGCTTTTGGCTATTCTTGAATATCTTGGGGTGCCATGGGCATCACCAAGCTTAGGCTATTGCCACTCCTTATTCCATAGTCCATCAAATCTTTACCCAAAACTTGAAAACTTCACAACACAAAACTCAACAGGAAATCTCATAAGCTCCGTTAGTGAAAGAAAGCAAAACCACCACATAAGGTACTGTAATGAACTCATTCTTTATTTATATTGGTGTTAGATCTACTGTATTTCAAGTTCTCTATGGTTCATACCACTTAATACTAGCCATGGATGCATCAAAATAAGCAAACAACACACGAAAAGCGGAATCTGTCAAAAACATAACAGTCTGTAGCAATCTGTAACCCACGAATACTTCTGGAACTCTAAAAATCCTACAAAAATAGAAAGTCCTGGAAAATTTGTATATTGATCTACGGAAAAAATAATCAACGCAAAATCACGTTACTGTGATTTAACAAAACTAATTTCGTGCGCGCAAAGTTTCTGTTTTTCAGGAGAATCAAATTAACTATCACCATAGGTTATCCTATAGGTTCTACTTGGAACAAACACTAATTAAAACATAAAAACAAATCTAAACAGAAGGTATATGAAAAAATTATTACAAAACAGGAACAAAAACAAAAAACACAAATAAAATTGGGTTGCCTCCCAACTAGCGCTATCGTTTAACGCCCCTAGCTAGGCATAAAAGCGAGGATAGATTCAAGTAGTGCCATCTTTGGCACTCAATTCATAAGTAGCTCGCATGATAGATTCATAAGGTAATTTAATTTTCTTTCTTGGAAAGTGCTCCATGCCTTTACTTAATGGAAATTGGAATCTAATATTCCCTTCCTTCATATCAATAATCGCGTCAATCGTTCTAAGGAAAGGTCTACCAAAAATAATAGGGCAAGAAAGATTGCAACCTATATCAAGAACGATAAAATCTACGGGCACCAAATTCCTATTTGCAACAATGAGAACATCATTGATCCTTCCCATTGGCTTTTTAATGGTGGAATCCACAAGGTGCAAATTTAAAGAGCAATCGTCAAGATCATGGAAACCTAGAATATCACATAAAGTTTTCAGAATCTTGGAAACACTAGCACCAAAATCACATAAAGCATAACACTCATGATCTTTAATTTTAATCTTTATAGTAGGTTACCGCTCATCATAAAGTTTTCTAGGTATAGAAACTTCCAAATTAAGTTTTTCATCATAAAATTGCATCAAGGCATCAACAATATGTTTGGTAAAAGCTTTATTTTGACTATATGCGTGAGGAGAATTCACAATGGATTGCAACAAGGAAATACAACCTTCTAAAGAACAATTATTGTAATAGTGGGTTCAATGCTATTTAAAGTCTTGACCTCTCCAATCCCACTTTTACCAAATTTAGCATCAAGATCTAAAAACTCTGAATCATTGGGACGCCTTTTAACTAAAGTTGACTTATCTCCAGTCCCATTATTATTAAGATTCATATTGCAAAACAAAGATCTAATAGGGGACACATCAACAACTTTAAGATCTTCACCATTATTTTAATGGAAACTAGAAGAACACACCTTTATAAAGCCATCTTTCTTAGCACGCAATCTAGCGGTTCTTTCTTTGCACTCATAAATGGACACTCTCATTTCTTTGAGAGACTCATTGATATCATGCTTAGGAGAATTAGATCTAAGTTTTAAAGAATCAACATCAAGCGAGAGTCTATCAACGTTCCTAGCTAAATCATCAACTTTAAGTATTTTTTCTTCAAGCAAGGCATTAAAATTCTTTTGAGAGATCATAAATTCTTTCACACTATTCTCAAAATCAGAGGGAATCTTATTAAAATTACCATCAGAATTATTGTAGGAATTTCCATAATTATTAGAGGAATTACTAGGGAACGGTCTAAGATTAAAGTTTCCTCTATAAGCATTGTTTCCGAAACTATTCCTACCAAAAAAATTCACATCCATAGATTCATTATTATTCTCAATCAAAGTAGACAAAGGCATATCATTGGGATCAATAGGAGCACTCTTAGTAGAAAACAATCTCATAAGTTCATCCATCTTTCCACTCAAAACATTAATTTCTTCTATAGCATGCACTTTTTTACTAGTAGATCTTTTAGTGTGCCATTGAGAATAATTAGCCATAATATTATCAAGAAGTTTAGTAGATTCTCCTAAGGTGATTTCCATAAACGTGCCTCCCGTGGCTGAATCTAAAAGATTTCTAGAAGCAAAATTTAATCCGGCATAAAAAATTTGTATGATCATCCATAAATTCAAACCATGAGTAGGGCAATTGCGAATCATCAATTTCATTCTTTCCCAAGATTGGGCAACATGCTCATGATCAAGTTGTTTCAAATTCATAATATCGTTCCTAAGAGTGATGATCTTAGCGGGAGGAAAATATTTAGAGATAAAAGCATCTTTGCACTTATTCCAAGAATCAATATTGTTTTTAGGCAAAGACGAAAACCAAACTTTAGCATGATCTCTAAGTGAAAATGGAAATAACTTTAATTTAACAATATCATTATCCATCTCTTTCTTATTTTGCATATCACACAAATCAACAAAGTTGTTTAGATGGGTAGCGGCATCTTCACTAGGAAGGCCGGTGAATTGATCTTTCATAACAAGATTCAGCAAAGCAGTATTGATTTCACAAGACTCAACATCATTAAGAGGAGCAATCGGAGTACTAAGGAAATCATTATTATTGGTATTGGAGAAATCACATGATTTGGTATTATCTTGCGCCATCGCGACAAGTAACCCAACACACAAGCAAACAGAAGAAGGCAAACGAAAGAGAGAGGAGATTGGGAAAGATAGGGCGAATAAAACGGCAAGGGTGAAGTTGGGGAGAGGAAAACGAGAGGCAAATGACAAATAATGTAAATGCGAGGGAGATGAGTTTGTGATGGGTACTTGGTATGTCTTGACTTGAGCGAAGACCTCCCCCACAACGGTGCCAGAAATCCTTCTTGCTATGTCTTGAGCTTGCGTTGGTTTTCCTTGAAGAGGAAAGGGTGATGCAGCAATAGTAGCGTAAGTATTTCCTCAGTTTTTGAGAACCAAGGTATCAATCCAGTAGGAGGCTCCTCAAAAGTCCCACGCACCTACACAAACAAACAAATAACTCGCAACCAACGCAATAAAGGGGTTGTCAGTCCCTTCACGGCCACTTGCGAAAGTGAGATCTGATAGAGATAGTATGATAAGATAAATATATTTTTGGTATTTTATGATATAAATTGGAAAAGTAAAGATGCAAATAAAAGTAGATTGAAAGCTTATATGATAAAAGATAGACCCGGGGGCCATAGGTTTCACTAGTGGCTTCTCTCAAAATAGCATAAGTATTACGGTGGGTGAACAAATTACTGTCGAGCAATTGATAGAAAAGCGAATAATTATGAGATTATGTAGGCATGATCATGTATATAGGCATCCCGTCCGTGACAAGTAGACCGACTCCTGCCTGCATCTACTACTATTACTCCACACATCGACCGCTATCCAGCATGCATCTAGAGTATTAAGTTCATAAAGAACAGAGTAACGCATTAAGAAAGATGACATGATGTAGAGGGATAAACTCATGCAATATGATATAAACCCCATCTTTTTATCCTCGATGGCAACAATACAATACATGCCTTGCTACCCCTGTTGTCACTGGGAAAGGACACCGCAAGATTGAACCCGAAGCTAAGCACTTCTCCTATTGCAAGAAAGATCAATCTAGTAGGCCAAACCAAACTGATAATTCGAAGAGACTTGCAAAGATAACTCAATCGTACATAAAAGAATTCAGAGGAGATTCAAATATTTCTCAAGATAAACTTGATCATAAACCCACAATTCATCGCATCTCGACAAACACATCGCAAAATGAGTTACATCAAATAGATCTCCAAGAAGATCGAGGAGAACATGGTATTGAGATCCAAAAAAGAGAGAAGAAGCCATCTAGCTAATAACTATGGACCCAAAGGTCTGTAGTAAACTACTCACAACTCATTGGAGGGGCTATGGTGTTGATGTAGAAGCCCTCCGTGGTTGATTCCCCCTCCGGCGGAGTGCCGACGAAGGCTCCAAGATGGGATCTTGCGGATACAGAAGGTTATGGTGGTGGAATTAGGTTGTCGTTGGCTCCCCTGATGTTTTCGGGGTATCTAGGTATATATAGGAGGAAGAAGTACGTCGTTGGACGCCCGAGGGGCCCACGAGATAGGGGGGCACGCCCTGTAGGGGTGGGCGCGCCCTCCACCCTCGTGGTCGCCTCAGCTGCTTCTTGACTTCCACTCCAAGTCCTCTGGATCACGTTTGTTCCAAAAATCACGCTCCCGAAGGTTTCATTCCATTTGGACTCCGTTTGATATTCCTTTTCTTCGAAATACTGAAATAGGCAAAAAACAGCAATACGGGCTGGTCCTCTGGTTAGTAGGTTAGTCTCAAAAATGATATAAATGTGTAAAGTAAAGCCCATAAACATCCAAAACGGGTAATATAATAGCATGGAACAATAAAAAATTATAGATACGTTGGAGACGTATCACCGCTCATCTATGAACTTAACTATCGAAACTGAATTTAACTGTCGAAACTGAACTTAACTATCGAAATTGAACTTTGTTGTCCAAACTGAATTTTGATGTTGAAACTGAACGCACTAGCAAGGTGAGGCTACACGTCGGTTGACTGACTTTTTCATCTCTGGTCAGTCAATTTTGCAGCCGTTGGATACGAAATCAAGGGCCTACAGTTCATCTTCAACCTCCACCCCCCTGAGCCGCCAGCCACCACCAGCCAAACAGCATCCCCCCGCCGCCCGCGGTCGGCGGTGCGCCGCCCCACCCGCCCCAAAAAACTCCCCATCGCCGGTCCGCTGCCACCCCGTCCATCCCTCTAGGCCCCCATGCCGAGCTTTTTCTCTAGCGATCCCCACGCCACCGCCCCGCCACCACCGGCGACCACCGCCCCCACCCTGAACCCTAAGATAGATAGTAGGGTACCTCTCTGGCGAGCCCCCCTCCCTGCTGCGACTGGTTCTTCCTTCACCCCGGCAAGCCCCCCCTGAAAACCGACTGACCCAAAAGTCGATTCAGTCGACTGAAGTGTAGCTAAATCGGAGCAGCATCACAAGCAAGAGCAAGAGCGAGAGCAGCAGCGTGAGCAAGAGCAATAGCAAGAGCAGACCAGGCAGGGGACCGAGAGCAAGAGCAGAGCAGCAGCGAGAGCGAGAGCTAAAGCAGCAGCAACTCCTACTATTGTGGACGTCGCCGCCGAGGGAGCGACACCGTGGAGGAAGTGGCCAGCGACGCCACCATGGATGGAGCCGCGCCATGTCGGCTCGGGACCGAGCGCCGGCAGCACCATGAGACCGAATCAAGAAGAAAATGCGGCGATTAGTGTACAACCTCTTTGGTGGTGCCGATTAGGCCGCAGCTTCATCCGAGGAAACGGTGATGATGATGCTCTTCTGGTGGTGCAGGTGAAGACGGCGGTGTGGGAATGGAGGTGGCGCAAAAGACGAGGGGAACATCGGGGCAGCTCCTTGGAGGTGGAGGACGAGGTGGCTGAACCAGCGGGACGACGAGATCGACGACCGATCCTCATGCGGTACGGTGGATGAGGGACGTCGAGGTGTTATTGTGGACGACTTCGTCGGGGAAGAGGCTGCGGCTGGGTGGCGGACGAAGCAGGGTGTGGTGCTTAGTTGCAGGCTTTCACGCCCTCGGTGTACGAATGTGTGGGAGGATGGGATGGCACTGGGGAACCATGGCTTAGGGATGTGCTTGTCCGAAATGTGGGGTAACTTATGAAAGTACCCCCACCGATTTGAGGCGATTCTTTCGGTTCAGGGCTACCATGGGCATTTCGCATGTCGGGATTTCACAGGAGGTGGGATTTTTCGCGCGTGTTGTAATTTCGGAATAGCAAGGCGCGGGTTGAGATGGAGGGGGTTGTCGGAGCACGACGAGACAAAGATATATCTTAAATATTTCGGGCTAACAAGGTGTGGGTTGAAATTTCCGGACAAGCCTAACGTGTACTGTCCCAAATCAATGCCAACTACAAATGTCATTCAAAACTTTGAATTCATGTTATGTTCAATTAAAATATTTCGCTACGTGTATAATGCATGCAACCTACTACTGAAATGAACGTTTTAGTGCATTCCAAACGTATATACTACTGCTTCAATATGAACTAAATTTGAATAAGATCTACAGTAATGATTGTTGTGAAGTCAAAGCATTTCAATTTGTTTCTCTATTTTAGTAAGATCTACAATCATCATTATTGTCAAGTTAAACCATCCTTTGTGTATTATCTTCACAGCACACCACATAATTAGTCTCGAGTTACATATGAACTATGTGTACTATATGAACTCGAACTCAATTTTTTGAATCCACTTTTGTTGATTTCAAATCACATTACATTTCTAGCTCTAGATAGATCTTCATAATCTAAACCATGTCTCGGATGTATAATGTGTTTATCACATTATGTATGGTGCCCCGCCCCCTACGCCTACAAGTATTTAGATGTGAGTTGCAAACACCACACATTACCACAAATTCAAATAAAATGTGAGAATGTTCGATATATAGTATTGTTTAGATTGTTCGATATTTAGTTGTAAGCTGCAAACACCACACATTATCACAAATTCAAATAAAATGTGAGATTGTTTGATGTATAGTATGGTTTAGATTGTTTGACATTTAGCTGTGAGTTGCAAACGCCATGCATTATCACATTATGGTATAACATGTGCACAACACGTGTACCACCGCTATATTCATGCATGCATATGTTTAAAACACTATGATCTCCTATTCAAATATATGAATCCGCTTTCATATCAAATTATGATCTTTGTTAGTCTCTTACACCCACACAATCCTCTAACCTTTGTAGCTACCACTAACTTTCTCTCGTGCATGCACACGCCATCCTCGCCCTCCCCCTCCCTCGGCATTCTATCCACCGAGCACATTCATTTTTTTTCTTTAGGTCATTCTCCCACAGTCTCCACAACTCCTTTCCAACACACACCGATCGATAAACCTCTTCAGCGATGCCTGCCTACAACATGCACACGCACCTTCAATCTCCTCCTTTATGTGTCCTTGCCTCGTGTCTCTCATACGGTCACACACACGTGTAAACTCTCACCCCTCTTTTCATTGATCTCACAACCGCACACTCCTCCCCTATCTAGCTAGTAGCTGGGCCTCTCACACACCTCCTAGCTCCATTCTCTTTGTCTATCCATCTCGTTGGGCCTTATTTGCCTCTAACAAATGGACGTATACCGACCGATCTCTCGCTATACATATAGCTAGCTAGGTCCTTATAACTCGTTTTTACACACGTGTCGATCGATCTACCTCATTAGTTATGTCTCTCCCTTCCTCCGACAAACAACAATTGATCTACCGATCTAGTTAGGTTTTCTTACCAAACACATGGTTCCCCTTCATCATCCATGGATGCGTCCCGACAAATCTATCACACATAGGCACACACAGAAACACATCCCCACTATTATTGATTACATTGTAGTTCCACCCTCAGTTTGTCTAGTAGGCCTCTCCCACCATCTTTGAGAAGCAACTCCATCACCCATCCAACACTCTACCCCTCTCCCTCCCTCTCCCTCCCTCTCTCTCCTCTCTCTCTCTCTCTCTTTCCCATCATATTTACCGTCCTTCAGTTATGTATGGATGTCGATCGATCTCTCTCAAGACATAGTTGGGTCTCTCCTTCTCAACACATATACGAATCGTTCTATCTCTATAGTTAGGCCTCTGCCTACCCCTCCCCCCTCACCCCCCCCCCAAACACACACTGATACATCGAGCGCTCTAGTCATGTCTCCCT
>NC_041387.1:584172816-584192039 GCF_002162155.2 Triticum dicoccoides
AGTTCCGGTAGGTTAGTCGCCCTATATCTTTGACTTGCACACACACACACACAATTTTGATGGCTCTCTTCATCGATCTCGCACCCACCCACTTGATCCTCTCTTCGACTCTATCGATATCTATGACCCCTCCCTCTCTTCTCGTGGCTTGCCCGACCCTCTATATATGATATGGATAGGCCTCCATTTCACACACATTGCATGCAAAAATTTGTTTGAGATGTCATTGACACATATTCCCACAAATACATTCACGAAATCAACCCACCACCACCCCCCACCCCAAAACAAAAAACACTCATGAACGTGGTTTGTATCTCTCACACACACCCACGTAGGTCGGGGACGTGCACGAAGAGAAGAGGTGCATGCACGATGCATGTACTCCCGTATCTTTCCCAACCACACCCGCGCAGGTACACGGTGGAGCTCATTTCTGTACGAAAAAGGCAGCCCACGTGGTAATTTGACACGTGTGCTGGTTGTCCACTTGGTGGAGGGAGGATCGTCTACCACGGGTGAACAAACAAATTGCGACTTGACGCGTTATGTTAAAAAAAGAGGCAAACCATGTGGGGCCTACCTTAGAGGCAAGGCTCTATGCACTAGAGTACTTTTGATGTGTCCCGTCAACTCGAAGAACGAGAAGCTTGCTTAGTACGCCATCTCCCCCGCCCACGGGCGCGGTGGCTCGTAGGATGAGGTGAAGCTTGCTTAGTATTGTCCGCCTTACGCCCGCTCCCTCGCCCATGCACGCGGTGGCTCGCGGGACAAGGAGAAAAATTTACTACTCCCTCCGTTTACTCCTCGTCCCTACTACCTTCGTTATAGAGATTATATCATATTGTTTGGAATATATATGTCCTTTAGTAGATTTCAATATGAACTACTAGTACATACTCCAAACACTGATGTATACAGACGTATTTTAGAGTGTAGATTCACTCATTTTGCTCCGTATGTAGCACTCTCCCTCGCCCCTCGACCCTCGCCCACATGGTGGACATGCAGCAATTCATTCGGTCTCATATAGCCAGAACGATATACACTGCACTACCATTATTGCTCGACTTCCCGAAGAGGCGAACAGCCAATCATCAGGTTAATATTTTGGAGATGCCAAGCGCAAGGTTATAGGAGAACGAGTAGTAGGTGCCGCGTCATTTATAAATAAAGTTTTTTTCTTTAGTGGCACATACGCAATATGATAGGTTCATATGGAGAGAAAAGGAAACCGCTCCACTATATACATAGTCAGGACGAGCCAGCCTACACGGTTGCTTGCTGGGGTTCCTCTCTTCACACTCTCTCGCACAAAACGACTGTGGCCACATCTCTAACATCCCGGTGGATCACATCCGCCGGGGGAAGGGGTGGATGCTTAGTGTAGATGCGGTCGCCGTCGCCGACAGTGAAAATCCACTGTAGGCACGTCCCGATCAAGGGTCCCCGCCATTCTGTCTCACAAAGTCGGTGAGGTTGCCTTCGTCCATTGCTCACTGCCGCGACGTGGGCAGTTGTCGCCTCCCGCCGCCCTCCTCAGGTTGAGCTACGTCCCTCAGGTACAACCCCCTTTACAGCCGGCTTGCACCACTGCTCCAGCTGCCCACATCACTCCATGTGGATATTTCTCTACTTCTTTGCCCCGCACATACCTCTACTGGCTTCTACGTACTGTAATTGTGATGAGTTTATGTCTCATCAACTAGTCCCAGTAATCTTATTCTAATCACGCTTCTTCAATTTCTTTGCCACAGGGATGCTCATCTCGATTTTGGTGAAACTGCACAAAATGATCCGATGGTCAAAAGGTTGCAAACTTCATTTCTTAGGAAGCTCGAACATTGCCAGCAAATTGAAGCATGGTTAGGGTTCACGGTTCAAGGGCTAGGGACTGCATGGATCGTCTTTTCTTTAGTTGCCTCTGTTCCAAAATAAGTGTCAACTTTAGTAGTAGTACAACTTTGTACTAAAGTTTGCATAAAGTCGAGACACTTATTTTGGAATGGAGGGAGTACATATTTGCTATGATCTGTCAATCATTGAGATGCAATAGCATGCATGTTAGTCTCCTTTGTATTTGATGAAATGTTGCAACAGGCAACCTTGGACGCAAGATATATGTAACAGAAGCTGGAAGCTTCATAGCATTGTACAAATTTATCTCGCTGATAAATTACAGTACGTACTATACTAGTACTTCCTCCGTTCCTAAATATAAGTCTTTGTAGAGATTTCACCATGAACCACATGTGGATGTATATAGATACATTTTAAGTGTAGATTCATTCATTTTGTTCCGTATGTAGTTCACCTAGTGGAATCTCTACAAAGACTTATCTACTAGTAATAGCTAGCCCCCACTACTAGGAATTCACTATCCTCTCCTTGAGCCACATCATCAAAATTAATATAGCTGTTAGATGAACTAAACCAGTCCATAATAGCCGTCTGATCTAGACGTTGAGAGGCTCCGCACTAAGCCACATGCAAGCATGCAGAAATACTGTGGCATGCATGTGAGTGGGTTTTAAATCACATCAACATGTCTGCATGCAAGCATGCACAGGTAGCATGCATGTAAGTGAGCTTTTAAGTCCCATTAACATGTCAAAAAGAAAAATATAATCCCATTATGCAGTAGGAGTTGGCTGATCTTTTTTCCTTACGTCGGATGATCTACATGATGATGGGAGTTTTTTTAGTTTGGCTACCACATTTGTCATGCGGTTATAGAGTTTTTTTTAGTTCTATGAAATCAATAATTTTACGCAGAGAGATATACGGCTGTTCCACGGCAACGCGCGGGGACTTGTCTGGTAGTATTTAGGAACGGAGGGAGTACTATGTAAAGAGTTAGGTGTCACATGGTGTCCAGAAAATATGGTGATAGTGTGAGGTGGGCCATGTAATCACTGAGCCTACATGTTTTCACTGCTCTTGGACTCCTCCGCTGTAAGAATGGAGTAGTAGTACCTCCTTACGCCAAAAGCGTGGGACATCCAGCAGTCCTACCACCTCAGTAATAAAGACCAATGAGTCGTCAAATCACATAGACCCAGCAGTAAGTTGGACGGACGAAGCAACCATCACTCTTACGCTAGTGAGAGGTAGCGTCCGCTCTGCCCGGGCATGAATGCGGCACCGATTCTTTGGAGCGGCGCTGACCGTTTCGGGCGGGAAGCGCGCGCGGGCAATGGAGGGGCTTTGGGTGGGCCAGGCTGGTCAGGAGCGGGTGTGGCAGCTGTCCGCCTGTCCCTACCGGACACGCCCGGAAACGGGAGGATGCACCGACTCTCGCGGCTAAAATCGTACACTACACACCATCTCTCTGTAGGAGTAGGTCGATCTGTCGCTCTCTCTAACACACACATGCTGTTAAACACACACACACACACGCACGCACACGCACACGCACGCACCTTGGTCCCGCTGCACCTTCTAACGTGACTTATTACACCTAGACGGAGGGAGTAGTAAGTACGAGATACGGTGGCACACTGACTTAGGTCGAATACAAGTGCCCAAAATTGTGTGCATGTTATAATAAGGATTCACTTAGAATAGTAGTGAGCGAACAGAGGGATCAATTGGACAGTGTTCTCGAGCAGTAGCGAGATGTGTGAGGTAAGATACACCACTGGCGCTTTTATTTTTTCTTATTAATTTGTTTGTTTCACCCTCTGACTCGTGGGACCCAACGTCCTACGTGGAGAGAGGTAAGGTGACTAAGGTTGCATTATTTCTGCACCACTGTGGATAGTCTTACCACTAAAGCCACATGACACGATTATGATTTAAATCCCAATGACTCCCACACACACACACACAAAAAAAACACGACATGCTTGTCACACAAATGCAGGAATGTATAAAAGGTTATTTTCCTCTCGTTGAACATAACGGGATGGTTGTGTAGCTGGTTAGCCTGTTCGCTCATCAAACTTGAGGTCTCGGGTTCCACTCAAAAAAAACTTGAGGTCTCGGGTTCGATAAATACACTTGAGCATAATTTGTGCCAGGAGGATTCTTTGACTGGTCAAAATGGATGGATACGGAGCTATACGATCTCGTAGTGACCGTATAATCACCTCATCACGTACTCTAGGAGATGCAGCCTCGACGCTTGTTTTCTAGGGTTTGCACGCTTCACACTCTCTCTCTAGTATATATATACACGCTGGAGCCTCAGCGCTTGTAGTTGCTCTCTTCACACTCTCTCACCCTCTCCAGATCTAAACAAGACTTCGTTGGCCTCTCTCTCCCCTCACTGCTGCTCAAAGAGCCGGCGGGATCCGTCCGTCGGGAAGGGAAGGAGGCTTAACGCTGTCGCCGTCGGCGAGGGAGGGAATACACTACCGATGCAGCTATTCACTTTCACCCAACGGTGGCGCGGGAGGGCCTCCGACCCCTTCTTCTTCGTCGTCGTCCCGTCGCCCACCGAACCACGCCCCAAGAACCTTAAGGTATAATTTACTTATTCCACATGCATTGCTCTAGCTGCATGTATACCATGAATCTAGGACGTGGTTCAAAGAGGAAAGGAGTGGGGGAAAGTAGTGGGGAACGTTGTATCGCATAAATCTAGGACGTGGTTCAAAGAGGAAAGAAAGGGGCGAAAGTACTAGTACAGACTGGCTATCCAGCACCTACGTTGGTCGAAAAGGGAAAACAATGACAAACGCAGTACGCACATCTATAACGAACTGATCTTTTGTTTTGGGGGACAAGGATGTAGAGTTTGAGCAGGACTAGATTTGCTGCGCTCACATAGGGAAAGGTGTCTAAAGATAACAAAACTGGGAGCAACACAAATATGCTCCTTGGTTGTTTGTTCTTTGTTGCAACAGACTGTGCATGACCACAGTACATCGGTAGATGCACATGGTGCTGGTGCGTCCACTGTCCCGTGCAACTCTTTAGCTGTTGTTAATCTAAGGCCCTGTTTGGTTAAAAACTCCCTAGTCCCTACCTGCTTGGTTCCAGGGACTAAACATGGACTAGAGGTTATTAAATGACATGCTAAAAGACCATGTTACCCCTAGTAATGAACTAATAGAGACAACGTGTGATGCGTGGCAGGGGAAACTGTTGGAAAAAGTCCCAAAAAGACTCCCTCGGGGTCTTCTTTCTTTAGTCCCAAAAATGCCCACTTTTAGTCCCTAAAATTCCCTCCTGTTTGGTTTAGATGGGACTGACACGGAGTTTTTTTAGTCCCTACACCAAAATGTCCCTGTAAACAAACACCCTCTAATAATGCCGCTGGAAAATTGATGCAATGCCATAGTTAAAAGCAAATTACATGTTTAACGAATTTTATTGTTAATATAATCTCTATGTTAATATTAATCAATGCCACCATTTGAGAAATGCTACTCTCTTGCTTTCTTTCCCATCTAGATAAGGTACATGCTTCTTTTTGTTGGCTTCTGTGTCATCCACCGTTATTGACCACTAGTTGTTTCCTTTGCACCTCTGTGTAAATACGGTTATCTACTTGACCTCGTTGCCATTGTGACCTTTTGTTGCACTGCACCAAACACTTTTGTTTTAAGAGTGTTTTGTGCAGTTCAACCAAAATGTCACACCGACAACGTTGCTTGATTGCTTGATCTTAGTGGAACTGCACAAGAGGAGATCTTACTTCCTATCCGTGTTGGCAAATTTGGTTCAGATCTTCTTGTGAGTTGTTTGAATTCCGCATCATGAGAGGTTAGTACTAGCCTTCTTTCACATGATTCTGTAGTGTGCTTTCATATGTTGTGCTACTTGTATGGTAATGTTGCTTGATTTTAGTGAACTGCACAAATGGAGATAAGACTTCCAATCTGTATGTGCACCGTAATATCCCATTGAGGTAAGATAAGGATATTTCACAACTGTTGGCCTGTATTTTGCCACTTTCATCAGAAAATTAATGTCATTGTTTAGTGTTATACTTGTGCTCCCTAATTGACATGCCAAATCTTACATTGAAGGCGAAGCTTGTCTGTTATTGAACCAAGTGATGAAGGGGAAGAACAAGCAGAAAAATAAAAATCAACTCCCGATGCTGTTATGAAGCACTGGAACTGTGATGACACTAGTAATGATATAGTTTGGCATCTTAATTTATTGCTATGGCTGGAACGAGCAATTGTTTTGCCACTGATTTGATGACGCTCTTAATGTAATACGTAATTATCTCTACTTGTGCAATCAGGGATCTTCTTTAAAGATACCATATATTTTAGTGGAACTGCACAAGAAGATGTTGGAAACATTAAACTAATTGAGGAGTATATAGTAAGCATGGCCACCACAGTATATAGCAACAGATGGTTCCGGAGAAGTGCTTCATCTGTATGCTCTACACAATAAGCCTCCTGACAAAGGTTCGTACTCGCCCACTGATTTCATCCATATGATTGAGCTTTGTCATCTCATTGGTGTTGTGCTACTGTTTAGATACTGTCATGAAAAAGTGGTATTGTCCTTGAGAAGTGCTTCATCTGTGCTATTTTAAATATTTCCTTTCCTTTTTTTGAGCAAACAGGGATGCTAGCATTTGGTAGTCCTCTTGTCTTTGCACAACAGGATCATCTTCCTCTGAAGAAGAATATGGAGTACATGAAGTGACTAGTTCCGATTATGCCAGGATGAAGAAGCCCTGTCTATCTTCTCATCAGAAGGAGCAGTTGAAGGATGGTTACATTACTCCCCACAAGACCAAACTAACTTCAGCTCAGAAGCACTGATAAATCTCCATTTTTTGATGTGATGCGCGAGTACAATGTTGTTCTAGGATTCTTTTTGGTGAGTTCCATTTTTATAAAAGTGTGCTCTACATGGACCATGTAGGTGCCTGTTTAAACTGTCAATTCATAGTACAGTTTGCTTTATACTAATCACTTTTTTGTATTTGTGGAAGCAGGGGTGCTCAGCTTGATTTCAATAGGAACTGCACAAAATGTTCATGAATACATCGAATCATTCATTTCCACCACAAGAAAGGAGGTGTTGATAAGTTCAAGGTGTTGCAACATATAAGGGCGAAATCATACAAGCTACGCGCGAATTTGGTTGATTTTGGTGGAACTGCACAAAAAAGAACAGTTGGTTTATTTAGCACGAGGTGCCATGTCAATGTCCGAACTGATGGCAAACCCTACCCATTCCACAATCGTAGGCATTTGATATTTTGGAATGGGACAACCTTGTCAAATTTTGCTCATTGATTTTAGCAAGACATGCTTTTGATATTTTCAAATGGGACGCCCTTTGCTATCAGCAGCATCGATCAGTTTTTTCTTTATTATTTAGTTGTGAAGTAAATATTGCCTCTGACATGTGAGTCACTGAGATGCATAATCATCGATTGTTTTGAATGTTCTCTACGAATTGCCAGCCCTGTGTGTTTGATTGCAATGTACAGAAACGCTAAAAAGCTGCTCAAACTCTTTGTACTCCTTATGTTCCTTTTTACTTCGCACATTGTGAAAGTGCATACTTTTTTGTATAAGATTGGTCAAAGTAGAGATACTTTGACTGCAGACAGAACTTGTATGCAGACTAGAAAGGACTAGAGGGAGTACATGTGAAACTGCTGCAAACGAGGTGATCACCCTGGGAATAATGCTAGTACGTATTGTTTTGCATGTTCATCCAATGCCAGTGATACAGGAATTCGAACTAATCGAAATAAATTCATTCATACATGGTCGGATTTCATATAAACATGCCGGATTTCATTACATTTCATACATTCTTCAACTAAAAAGGGGTGCGCTGGAGGCATAATTAATTAACCGAAGCTACCCACCTGTGTCCCGCTGAGCCGAACAGAAGCTTCAGCGACTTAACTGCAGGTGTAGTTGCATAACTGACATGTGGCCTATTGGGCCCATGTGCTAGTCAGCCAACTGCACCAGCAGTTAAGTAGAAGAAGCGTTCTTCTCCAGCACAGCTCTTCGACTCCACGTCGCCGCCAAGAAGCTAACCGGCCATCAATGGTCAACTGGCCTAGCTTGGCCTCAGTCGGAGGGTAGCAGCGGTGGCCTTACTTGGACCTGAGCGGCGGTGACATACCGTGTTCTACACTTCCTCGTTTTCTGTGTGGTGCGGCCTCATTGGCAGCGGGGCGGAGCTGGCGATGTCCTCTGTCTCGTTGCCGGCGGGCGGCGCCTCGGTGAAGCGGTGGAAATCCTCCCCCTCGTTGCTGGCAGGGTGGGGCCTCGGCTGAGCCGGCGATGTCCTCTGCCTCGTTATTGGCGGGGCGGGGCCTCGGCAGAGCCGACGGTGTCCTCTGCCTCATCGTTGGCGCCGCGGGGCCTCGGCGGAGCAGGGCCTCATCGACGCCGGCGGAGCGAACACTCGTTGGAGTTGGCATTGTCCTCTGCCTCATCCTCGGTCTCCCCAAACAGCGCCTCACCCGCTTCATCGCCCTCTTTGTAGGCGACCGCAGCCTCCGCCACCCGCATGCGGTACCGCCAACGCTGGAGGCAACCCTCGCGGGCGAAGCGGTACAAGTCGAGCAGCGCCTCCTGCTCCGCCTGCTCCGCGGCGATCTGCTCCTCCGCCTTCAGGTGCTCATAGAGGAGATGGTGGTTGTAGGCAGCGTCGGCCTGCGCCTCCCAGAACTGCTCCTCACGCATCTGCCTCACCGTGTGCATATATTGGGCACGAGCCTCGCCGATGGTCATGGTGCAATGCACCGACGAGGATGGCACGGAGGAGGGGGTTGGCGCCGGATCGTCGACTACCATGTTCTCCATTGGGACGTCGTCGTCCTCTGGCTGCCTGCCGGCCAGACGGTTGGCAGCAATGGCTGCTATCTCCTTGTGGTCCGTCGTCCGCCCATCCCGAAGAGCGCTGGAGCGCGAGGAAGCCATGGTGGGCAGTAGTGGTGTGGACAGGAGAAAGGGAACGGATGCAGATGACTACGACTATGGCCGGCGCAACAGTTTATATAGCAATGGTGGGCGGCGGAAGGGATGGACATGTGGCGCCGGAGTAGCCGCCTCAGCAACCGCGTATCATTACTGTGGGTGGCAGATGGACGGACGGACGGCACTTGTGTCGTTTGAAGGCGGATTAATTGCCTGCACCGGGAAGCGGGGCGGGCGGCGCTGACTGTTTCGGGCGGAAAGAGCGTGCGAGCAAGGAGATGACTTTACTTGGAGACGATGACAATGGGGACCCACCAGGTCCATAGCCTCATGTACGCAAGTGCCTCCTTATTACATATATATATAACTATAATTTATTTTGCTTCCTCCTGGTTTCCTGACATCTGGGTCCCACACCATTGTCAACATATGTACTCCCTCCTTTCCGGTTTATAGGGCTTATCTCAAAATTTTAGTTTTTCCATTTTATAAGGCTCAATTTTGTTGTTTTCCATCACATGTTCAGATTCCAAGGTGCATTAAATCATTGCATGCAATTATTAAGAGAAAATTGACCAATGCATGTACTTTATGCATGCATGCATTGCAATTAATGCATTGATAAACATAGTTTTTTGAGGATAACAAGAGCATTAATTAGGTGCTTTTGCAAAACTACAAAAAGTATTGCACCACTCGCCATCTACCTTGATTGGTGAGATTTTTGAATTGATCACTATAAACCGGAAAGGAAGGAGTAGTCAATAAATGAGAGAATTGCACAAGAAGCGGCTGACAGGTGGGACCAAGCAGCTCGAGCAGTATTTGTGTTTTTGAGGTGCGAGCACTGCAGAGTTTTTCGATGTGTAGCCCAGATATTATTTTTTCTCCTCTGAACAACAACGAAAACATCGCTGCAGGTATTAACTGGGCGGGCTATGGCCCGTCTAGCCCAGGCCAGATATCCAACCCAGATATCAATTTTTTTCATGCTAAAAATGGCTAGCCCAGTTATACTTTTTTTAGGAATACCCAGGCAAGGCCAAGTTGTTATTCTCCGCCCCGCTGCGCTGCAAATCTTTCCTAGGAGGGATGCATTAGGCTTAACAAAAAAATAGGCTTTAAGAAATAATAAATGGGATGTAATTATAAAAACTGGGTAGTAACTATAAAAAAATGCACCAAACACGTAATTACTTTATAAAATATTATTTTTGGATATTGAAAATTTTAATATCTTTAATTGTTGCGAGCGCAATGTTTCGTTGGATTTTTATGTAATATAAATTTATATTGAAATTTTATTTAATCTGACTAGAAATTTTGGGACAAAAATATTTCGGATCCCATCAAAATGTGGGAAATTTTATTGAATTCTGTTTTGAACGGTTGGTTGAAATGGGTTGTACTTTTAACAAACTGTAAATGGGCTGTAGTAAATTCCATTAGAATTCAAAAATGGGCTGCACATTCTTACAAATCTCAAATGGGCTATAAGTTCTCTGGCACACACTTCTGGCCTTACTAAGTTGACGCGTCCCCTAAAAAAAGAGAGTTGACACGTATGCAAGGCTTTGTCAACTTATAGTCAACACACGGTTCTAGGAGCAGTGGCTGTTGGATGTCCATCCAACGGATGTCGTGCTTCTTCTTCAATCTCGGATATTCTATCTTCACCCGCCCAAAAAATGATTCCTCCCCCTGACATCTGGGGCACACCGTTTTGGAAGCTGACCTATGGGCCTACTAAGTTGACGTACCGAGGGCTTTGTCAACTTAGTGAATATAAATGATTCTAGCTGCAGTGACCGTATGATGTCCATCCAACGGCCGTCGTGCTTCTTTAACCTCTGGTCTTCTTGCTCCAGCCGCCCAAAGCAGCGCCGGTCGTGCCGCCTGCTCCTGCCTCCCGTGGCCGGCTGTGCTGCCGCGGAGGCCCCACCGCCCCCTACTACTCCCATCGCTGGCCAGGCCATCCCTCCACTCACCCACACACCCTATTATTCTGCGGCGACGACAGCCTCACACCGCAGCCAAACCAATGAACCCTCGTACTCCTCTCCGCGTGTGCATGCACTGCCGCGTCTTCCCCGGCTCCGCGTCGTCCCCTTCCTAGGCCTCGCCGTCGTCCATCGCCGTGGTGCTCTCGGCGCGGCGTGGTTAACATGGTCAAGGAACGACTTCCATCAGACATGGATTGTATGTGGAGAGGCTCACAGCTGGGTCCACGGCCGCAACAAGGAAGTGCCTCCTTATTACGCGGAAAATAATGATTCCTCCACTTGATAGCTGGGACCCACCAGACGGGCCACTGTATTTCGCAAAAAAAACGTTTCCCCCCTGACTGCTGGGACCCACCAGCTACATCTTCGCACGCAAGGAAGTGCGTCCGAAAAAAACGATTCGCCCCCCAGACTGTTGGGACCCACCAGCTACATCTTCGCACGCAAGGAAGTGCCTGACAGTCGGGACCTGTAAGTGCATCTAGTGCCCCTTAGTGATTTTGGTGTATTGAAGACTTATAGGTTAAGGGACTAATGTGTTTATGAGTGTACACAGGTCTATAAGTCTATGAGGAGTTTGATATTTACAAAGAAAGTCGACCCCTAAAAATGAAGTTCTTCGACTGAAGACTTTGATATTCTGAAGACTTTCTGAAGACTTTGAAAGTGAAGAAATTGGTGTGACCTTGAAGACTTGGTATTCATTTGAGGAACATGAAGCGTGAAGACTTTTGTTTTCGTTGTTTCGTTTTCTCTTTCTTGATTCATAGGAAACACCGTACTGTTAAAGGGGGTCGAGGAAATACTAAGGAAAAATTTCCATGTGATGCTCAACTCAAAATCCTACACCTACCAATCCCTTCGAGTGAAGCCTTTGGAAATCTCATACAGTTCAGTCAATTTCTTCAGTGATAGAGACAAAGTTCTTCTGGTCGCTGAGGAATTTGTTCTGACTGAGGAGTTAGGAATTCGCCAATGCGGATTGCCTACACAGTGAGGAACATGAGAGCCCTGAGGAATTTGAGAGTCAAATTTCTGACCGTTGCTCTGTTGCGCGCCAGCTGTCCCAAAATATCTTATCCACCTAACGGTCATATCATTGAAGGGCATTTATGTCTTATCATGTCGGGCTGCTCCCTAAGCTATAAATAGCCGCCCCCTACAACCACTAGCTGGTTGACTGCTCCAAGAGAAACTGACACTTGTCATTTGAGAGCGTCCCATCCTCCGAGGACTTTGAGCGAAAATCATCAAGTGAGGAAAAACCCAAACCCAAACACCTGCAAACCCAAAGTGATTGAGCATCATTGAAGAGATTGATCCTGCGTGGATCCTATGCTTGTTACCTTTGAAGACTGTGCTTCTTCCAGACGGTTAGGCGTCATGGTCTAGAGCATCCAAGAGGAATTGTGGATCGCCGAGTGACCGAGTCTGTGAAGGTTTGGAAGTCGCCTGAAGACTTACCACGAGTGATTGGACGAGGTCTGTGTGACCTTAGTTCAAGGAGAATACGGTGAGGACTTGCTGTCCTGAGCTGCGTGCTCAGCGACTGGGTGTTCGGGACTGTGTGTCCTTGAGTTTAAATACTCAGCCGCTCCAACCAGATGTACAACTGAGACAGCAGTTGGAACTGGTCTACCAAATCATTGTCTTCACCAACCTTACTGGTTCTATTTCCTCAACTCTTTCATTTCCTCATTACTGTGTTGAGTGATTGTTCATATCTGTGTTTGAAGACTTTGACTGAAGACTTTCTCAATTTCCTCAGTTCAATTTCTTCAGTCTGTTTGTCTTCATCTTGTGTTATCCTGTGATTACGCTTTCTGTACTCTATGCTTGTATTCATTTCATCATGATGACTATGTTTGTATTCTGTTATGCTTACTTCTGAGTACTTATTCCGCTGCAAGTAGTTCTTCGCTAAGGAATTTCCTCACCGGCAAATTCCTCAGTGAAGAATTCATAAAAATCGCGTATTCACCCCCCTCTAGTCGATATAATGCACTTTCAATTGGTATCAGAGCAAGGTACTCCCTTGTTCTGTGCGATTTTGGTTTAACCACCTGGAGTTTTAGTTATGTCGACAGCAGGTATGATCAAGGTCTCTGCTGGCTATCCTACCTTCGATGGAACAGACTACCCTTACTCGAAGAATAAGATGCGAATGCATCTTGAGGCAATTGATAACGATCTCTGGTATGTTGTGGAAAATGGTGTTCCCACTGTCTCACCCTCACTGAACGCTACCGATGTGAAGAGATTCAAGCAACTCGATTCTCAAGCGAAGAATATCATATGTGGCCATCTGAGCAAAGGACAGTATGGAAGAGTGAGTGCTTTGGAAACTGCTAAGCTTATCTGGGATATGCTGTCCAAAGTAAATGAAGGTGTCTCAACTCAGCGTGACTCTCGAGTTGATGTTCTTCGCAATCTCTTCAACCGCTTCAAAAGACTCGACAATGAAAATGTTCAACAAACCTTCGATCGCCTCACTGATATCTCAAATGAGCTTCAAGCACTTGATGCCACTGACATCACCGACCATGAGGTGGTGAAGAAATTGTTGAGATCGCTTGATTCCTCATTTGATACTCTGGCACTGATGATACAAGAACATGCTGACTACAAGTCACTATATCCTGCTGATATCCTCGAGAGGCTAAATACTCATGAGTTCCAGCTTGCTGAAAAGAGAGATCTCTATGGTTCAAGCTATGGCAAAACACGTGCTCTGAAGGCCAAGGCTGTGTCTGAATCTGAATGTGAAGATTCTGGTAGTAGCCTTGGTGATCATGGAGAATTGAGCCGGGAGCTAGCACTGCTCGTGAAGAAGTTCCAGAAGTTCTCAAGATGTGGTCGCTTTGGAAAATCCTCAAGGAGCAGTGATTCCTCATCAAGTGACTATAAGAGAAGGCTATGCCACAAATGCAAGAAACCTGGTCACTATATTCAAGATTGTCCTCAGTGGGAAAAGGAATTAAAGAAGAAGAAATACAAGGATTACAGTTCTGATGATGCTAAGAAGAAGAAGAAATCATCAAAATATTCATCATCAAAATCCTTGAAGTCTTCATCTCACAAGAAGAGCAGCTCCAAGAAGGCTCGGACATTCATTGGCAAGGAAATGGACTCTGAAGCTGAATCTGAGGAACATGAGGAAGAGGAGGCATCTAAGGAGTCCGAGTCTGGTGTGGCGAGTCTGGCTCTCGCTACTGCATTCGTCAGCAAGTCCATCTTCAACTCTGAAGAAATTGACCTCACCAACAAGGCTGACGAAGATAATGATGACTACGCTCCCACCTATTGCTTCATGGCAAAGGGTGCAAAGGTACTCAAATATACCTCCTCTGAATCTAGTGAGCATGAATCTGATGAAGATCTCAAGCCCAGCTACTCTAAACTTGCTAAGATTGCTGTAAAACAACAAAGGGCTTTTGAAAAGGTTCAAAACATGCTAGACAAAAGTGACGATATGTTGGGTGAAGAAATGGATCGCACTAAAGCCCTGACTGAAAATCTTCAGAGACTTTAGTCTAGGTTTGACAGCCTTCAAGTTCATCATAACACTCTCTTATCTGATCATGAGAAGTTTTCTTATGAATTTCTTCAAAGAAAGCAAGATCTTGAGAAGCTAAGAGTGAGTTATGAAGATCTTCAGAAGGAGCGTGATTCACTACTTGCTCAACAAATCAGCGCTTCTCAGGAAGAATTTGTTCCTCCATGCTTAAAGTGCATTGAACGTGAATCTGCTAATTCTTCACCTGAATGTTCAAATGCTTCAACTGTTACAAATTCTTCACCTGCCTCTGCTATCACTAATTCTTCATCTGAGGACATTGCTAGTATCACTGACGATGCAGGGCTGAAGGAATTGTACATGATAGGCATGTACAAAAGCCTCAAAGGGCATCAGACTCTTTGTGATGTGCTTAAAAAGCAAATCCTCAACAGGAACCCTAGGAAAGAGGGTATTGCCTTTGAGAGGAAACTCAATGCTGATGGAACATATTGGAAGCCTGAGCAGTACCCCAAAACCTCATGGGTTGCTGCAAAGGGACCTCCAGTTGATCCATCTAACTTATCTGGCTTTACATGTGAATCTCCTCATTCTTCTGATGAGTCATTTGACTCCAACTATAAACTGTTGAAAAATCGAAATGGTGAAGTATTTGCTAGATATGTTGGCACTAACTACCGGAACGGTTCTCCTATGAAGAAAATCTGGGTTCCCAAGAAGTGCCTTGAAAGTCTTCAGGTGAATGTCCTCATGACACAACCAGTGAAGAATAGGAACCCTAGATCAAACTCTTCATATGGACCAAATTCTTCATATGGATCCAAGTCCTCATACGGACCAAATTCCTCACGTGGATCAAATTCCTCAAAAGGATCAAATTCCTCATATGATTATCATCGTGCTAACAACTCTGTTTCGCAGGGTAGTGCTAAGGGCTATGAATATGTGCATTATTCTTCAAACCAATATGTTCATAAGTCCTTGAAGAATTCCTCTGCTTATTCATATGCTTACCCCTAACCCCTCTTATGTGAAACAAAATGGATTGGCTTCTATGCCACCATTCTCATATGGAGCTCGTAGAGTGATGAACTCTTTGCCACCCCTTCAGATGTGGGTGGTGAAGAAAAAGAACTAATTTCTTCCGCAGGGTCAGGTCTCCAGACGTGCTTTAACGTCTGAAGAATTTGCTGGGGGCCTGACAAAAATGCCTGAAAGGACGCAGGCAAATCATGATGAAATGAACTTTCATTTCACACGTCCTCATACTGCTATATCTGTTTTACACTTTGATGAATTTGATATCATATTCTTCACTGATGAAGTATATGAGTTTGTAAGTTGCACTAATTCATCTGCAGGATGATCAACCCAAAGCCACTGAGTGGGTCATCGATAGTGGATGTACAAATCACATGACTGGTGACAAGAACCTATTGATGGATGCTCCCTTATCACCATCACATCTGAAGCATATCATCTTTGCTGACAAAGGCAAAAGTCAGGTGTTGGATCTAGGTAAGGTTGCAATCTCTAAGGACATACACATGGACAAAGTCATGCTTGTTGAGTCCTTAGGATACAACCTCATGTCAGTCTCAATGCTTTGTGGTCTTGATATGGTTGTTGTCTTTGGCAAGTATCGTTGTGTTGTGATCATGGAAGCTGACCATTCCAAAGTCTTCGAAGGCTTTAGGAGAGGAGATTTGTATATTGTTGATTTCTCTACAGGACCACAACTAGCCGTGTGCCTACTAGCAAAAGCTTCAGAAGGCTGGCTATGGCATCGACGACTTGGTCACGCAGGCATGAGGAATTTCCACACGCTTGCGAAGAAGAAGCATGTCATTGGCATTGAGAATGTCAAATTCCTCAAGGATCACTTGTGTGGAGCCTGTGAAGCTGGAAAAATGACCAAGGCCAAGCATCTAGCGAAGACTATCATGACCACTACTCGTCCATTTGAATTGCTTCACATGGACCTCTTTGGTCCTAATCATTACTCAGCAGTCAATAATGATGCATCTCTATATGGCTTTGTTATTGTTGATGATTACTCTCGTTACACATGGGTACACATTGTCACTTACAAACATGAAGTGTAGGAAGTCTTCAAATGATTCTCCTCGAGGGCTTCAACTAACTTTGGTGTGAAGATCAAGAACATTAGGAGTGACAATGGAACTGAGTTCAAGAATTCTGGTCTTGATGACTATCTTGTTGAACTTGGTATTACTCATGAGTTATCTGCTCCTTATACTCCTCAGCAAAATGGCGTCATGGAGCGCAAGAACAGAACTCTTGTTGAGATGGCTCGCACTATGCTTGATGAATACAAAACGCCTCGTCGTTTTTTGATTGATGCAATTGATACTGTGTGCCACATCATCAACCGAGTATATCTTCACAAATTCTTCAAGAAGACTGCCTATGAACTCCTCACTGACAAGAAACCCAATGTGAGTTACTTCAAAGTCTTCGGTGCAAAATGTTGGATTAGATATCCTCATCACAATGCTAAATTTGCACCGAAAGCACATGAAGGTTTTATGCTTGGTTACGGAAAGGACTCGCACACCTACAGAGTCTTCAACAACGCTCTTCACAAGGTTGTAGAAACTGTAGATGTGTAGTTCGATGAAATTAATGGCTCGCAAAGAGAGCACCTACCTTCTGTGATAGATGAACCAGCATCTGAGGATTCTATCAAGTTCAAGGCGACTGAGGATGTCATTCCTAATGAAGAATCTACTGAAGAATTCATTCCAGAACGCGAAGAACGTCGAGCTAATGCACCTGAAGACAATGCTGAAGAAAATGGTGCTGAAGAAAATGCTGATCAAGTTCCTCGATGACAACCAGCTCATCCTCGCGTAGCAAAAGAAGTGCAAGTTGATAAGATCATCGATGACATTGAATCACTAGGTCCTCTCACACGCTCAAAAGCTTCACATTTATCTAACTTTTGTGGGCACTATGCTTTTGTCTCCATCACAGAGCCCACTAAGGTAGATGAAGCATTTCTGGAGCCTGAGTGGATTCAGGCCATGCAAGAAGAATTACATCTGTTCGAGCTAAACAATGAATGGGAACTGGTCAAACGTCCAGATCCTCGCAAGCATAATATCATTGGCACAAAGTGGATCTACCGCAACAAGCAAGATGAAAATGGCCTTGTGGTGAGGAATAAGGCATGACTTGTAGCTCAAGGCTACACATAGGTTGAAGGAATTGATTTCGATGAAACTTTTGCACCTGTTGCTAGACTTGGGGCTATTCGCATATTGCTTGCTTATGCTAACCATCATAATATCACTTTATATCAAATGGATGTGAAAAGTGCATTCCTCAATGGTAAGCTTGAGGAAGAAGTATATGTTGCTCAACCCCCAAGTTTTGAAGATCCAAAGAATCCTGACAAAGTCTTCAGACTTAACAAGGCCCTCTATGGCCTCAAGCAGGCCCCTCGGGCGTGGTATGATACTTTGAAGGAATTCGTCGTGGAGAATGGCTTCACACCCGTTTCACTCGACCCTACTCTCTTTACTAAATCTTATGATGGTGAACTATTTGTGTGCCAAATATACGTTGATGATATTATCTTTGGCTGTACTGACCAACGTTATAGTGATGAATTTGCCTATACGATGAATGAAGAATATCAAATGTCTATGATGGGAGAGTTGAAATTCTTCTTAGGTCTTCAAATTCGTCAAAAGCACAATGACATATTCATATCTCAGGAGAAATACCTCAAGGATGTTCTGAGGAAATTCGGCATGCAAGATTGCAAAGGCATCAAAATTCCTATGCCCACAAATGGCCATCTATGCACTAATGAAAATGGTATTGACTTTGATCACAAGGTATACCGCTCCATGATTGGCTCTTTATTGTACTTATGTGCATCTAGGCCAGATATAATGCTTAGTGTTTGCATGTGTGCCCGATTTCAAGCTACACAAAAGGAATCACACCATAAGGCTGTGAAACATATTCTTCGATATCTAGCTCACACACCAACACTAGGATTATGGTACCCCAAGGGCTCTACTTTTGATCTCATTGGATATTCTGACTCTGACTATGCTAGTGATCGTGTGGACCGCAAGTCAACATCTGGTACTTGTCATTTCCTCGGACGATCTTTGGTCTGTTGGTCCTCGAAGAAACAGAACTGCGTATCACTGTCTACTGCGGAAGCTGAGTACATTGCTGTTGGTTCTTGTTGTGCTCAATTGTTGTGGATGAAGCAAACTCTCAAGGACTACGGCATCAACATGAAGAATGTGCCTCTCTACTGTGACAATGAGAGTGCCATCAAGATTGCTCACAACCCAGTTCAGCACTCGAAGACAAAGCACATTCAGATTCGTCATCATTTTCTTCGTGATCATGTGTTGAAGGGCGACATCTCCATCGAGCACGTGAAGACTGAAGAACAGCTAGCCGATATCTTCACAAAGCCCTTGGATGAGAAGAGATTTAGCAAGTTGCGGTGTGAGCTAAATATCTTAGAATCTTTGAATGTTCTCTGAAAAGGACACACATCCTGACACTTATGCAAAATTGATGACTTAGATGTGCAACACATGAAGAAATGTTTTTCTTCAATCAATGAAGAATAACACTCTAAGTGTGAAGAAATTAATGAAGAATTTGATTCTCAGAACCCTACGACAATTGTACGCGGTGTCTGAAATCATCATTCTTATACGGTGGGTCACGCCACCACCAAAGTTGAAAATCTTCATTTTTTTTAAATTCCTCATTTTTGAAATTCTTCAGTTTTTCAAATTCTTCAACTTTTCAAAATCTTCACTGTTTCCGTTGTTT
>NC_041387.1:584192466-584200241 GCF_002162155.2 Triticum dicoccoides
GTCCTCTACAGCATTCACTTATGGCTATTTCTTCAAGTTGCATTTTCTGCTAAGTGAATGTGATCGGACCCTTCCCCCTCTATGCTATACTCAACCCAGTCTATTCACAAATTCTTCATGTGTGTTCTATTTGAAACTCGTTCAAAATCTTCACTGTGTCCTTGTCAGCTGAAGAAATTGCGAACGGAACTTTTAACTTATCTTATCCAAATTTTTGGTTTTGCCGCTCAAACCGTTACGTATCCCACGATAGACTTATCTATTCACCCATGATCTAACACGATCTCCACTTTTTAGTACGTGGGCGACACATGTCAAGCGAATGAGAAGGGTCAGGGGCATGTTCATCCTAAATCTTCGGGCGAACAGTTTTTCACTGCGACTATAAATACCCCTCTCCCCTTCCTCACTTCCTTTACTCCGCTCGACCGCACTCTCTCTCGCTCGAGCTTCTCAAACCCTAGCGCCGCTGCTACTCCATCATCACCGGTGAGGAAGAGCTTCACTGCCTCGACCTCGTCGCCGTCGTACTCGTGCCGGCCGCGGAAATCTTCACTCCGCCGCCGCCGTAGCTATCTTCCTCCACCGAGTTAGGGCGTGGAAGATCTGAACTGACGAGCTTCAAATCTACACTTCTCAGTTCGTCGTGTTCTTCATCAAGGGTAATTAAAAGTTACTTTTACTGCCCTCTTTGATTCAAATTTTCTCTACAAAATCTTCAAAGGTGTTTTATTCTTCAAATCCTCACACACAAAACACCTCACTAGTCATCTGTTCTTGATTCGTTTCTCTAAGCATCATTTTTCTTCAAGATTCCTCATTTGTGTGGATCCTCGATCTATACAACTCGGGAACCTAAGACAAAGAACGCTTAGTGAAATTCTTCAAGGCTCATCTGGTCAAATTCATCAAACTTGTTCTTTTTGAAAAACTTTTTGAGGACGCATATGACCTCTCCAAATTCCTCGCAACTATACTCTGTTCACAGGTACTCATGTCTGCTGCTGAATCACTAGGTTCTCATCAACTTAACTCATTTGCAGCGTTCCTTGAAGAAAAGTTGCATACTTCTTCAGCGAATTCGATTGTTCAAATTCCTCAACTGAAGAATATGGCAGACGGTAAGAAGCCACAGAAAGGAGGAAAGAGGCCTGAGGTCATGACTGCGTTTGAAATACCTGAGGACATCTATGCTGACTATTGCACACCTGATGAGGCCAAGTTCAGAAAGGAGAACAAAAATCAGTGCAAGGTGCGCATACAGAGGATTGAAAGGAGATGGGCAAGAGAATGGAGGGAGTACAGATATGTTACTCCAAAGTATATGAAGAAATTCGCACTAAATCCTCCATGCCCAAGAGCTCCATTGGCACCTGGCCAAGAAGCTGATCCCACCAGCATCAAGCGTGGTGAGGATTTTCCTGAAGAATGGGCCAAACGCCAAGCCAAGTTGGCGAGACAAGCCAAAGAAGCAGTGAGGAAATTCAATGAAGACTCTGCTACTGCTGCTGCCACTGAGGCCTCTGTCAAGCCTAGAAAATCAATGGCAAAGAAGCCCGCTCACAAGCCAAGTTCCTCAGCAATGCCCTCACGGCTAGATTCTTCAAAGCCTTCATGGCCAAGTTCCTCAGCAATGCCCTCGCGGCCAAATTCTTCAAAGCCCTCACAGCCAGTTCCTCATGTTGCTCCTGCTCCTCCAAAATCCTCAGCTCATCCCCCAAAGTCCTCAGCTGCTCCGACAAAGTCCTCAGCACCTGTACATCTGACCACGTGCCAAAGGACTGCATGCATCACTATTGCCTCTGGTGTCTCAGCGAGTTCTTCAACTGCACCAAACTCTTCATCAGGCCCCACTCTGCTGAAGACAAAGACAACGGCTGGTCGAGGTCCTCGGCCAAGTCCGAAGAAGAAACAGGTTGCCTTCCAAGTGCCATCTGACGATGAAGCTGATGATGATGAACCTGCAGAAATCATTAGAGACAGACAAGAAAGGGCCGCTAGAGCCAAAGGCACACCTGTGCCACTGCTTTTGGATCCAAGGGCGATCCTCGATTACATTGATCTCTGGCACAAGGATCCAGACACCATGCCTGATTTTCATTTGACTCCTGGCCAAAGTCACACGCTGACCCATTTCATCACTGAAGAGAAATGGAAATTTGAGAAGGCTAGGCAGATCAAGAAGGCTCAGTACAAGAAGGAAAAGTTTCTGAAGAATAACATTCTCTCTATGACCACTGACGATCTTGTGAAGATCCAAGCTGAAATCAAAGTCCTCAACGATGATTTCAATGCTTATTATGCTGATTGGCAAGGAGCCAAAGTCAGCTTTGTGAAACTGACTAAGAAATTCACAAATGTTGCAGCCCCATCGCTACAAGAAGTTCCTCAAGCTGGAGCCTCTGCTCAGCCAACTGAAGAACATGATAGCACCGCTGATGACTTTCAGCCTGCTAAAGAAAATGCTAGTTCCAGGGCTGATGACTCCATTCCAGCCGCTGAAGAAATTGCCAGGGCATCCACTAGTGGTGCGCCTGAAGGAACTGAAGAAGTCAGGGCAACTGCAATAGTTGCGCCTGAGGAAATTCAAACAGATTCCTCAGCTCCTCCCGCGCCTACACCAACTCCTATCCTTCCATCTGCATCAGATTTGAAGAAGACCAAGGCTGCAGAGCGAGCTGCAGTGAAGAAAAGGAAAGCATCAGCTACTTCAGAATCATCAACTCCAAAGAAGATGAAGCCTATGACAAGCTTGTTTGAAAATCCGATTGATGCTGTTCCGATTTCCACCATGCCATCAAAGGACATTGTTCCTTTTGGTGAAGAATATGTGATCCCTAGCGGATCTGATGAAGAAAATCATTCTGCTGCTTTGTCAGAGCAGATTGATGAAGAAATTGAAGTGGATGCGATCCCTTCAACGCATGTTGTTTCCTCGCCAATGCCTCAGTTCATAGCTGAAGAGGCTGGCGTTGAAGAAATTGAAGATGAAGACGTGGATATTGGATGCACTACGCCTGTGATGAATGATGACTTTTGGGAAAGTCAGCATCCCAATTCTCCACTCTTCACCCCAATACAACAAATACCACAGTCCCCTGCACCAACCGTTCAGCTGGGCTCTGAAGAAACTCATCCCACCTCATCTGTGCATGAAGAAATTCCAGCCACTAGTGCTGAAGAACCTGTTGTTGCTGATCTTTTGAACACGCAGACTGCAAATGAAGAGGAACCAGAAAATCCTTAGCCTGAAGAACTTGAGATTGCGATTCCTGAGGTAGTGATGCAACTCACTGACACTCCTCTGCCAAAGCCAACGGATCCATTCTCATGCAAGCAAAAGTTCAAGGCTGGAGATTTCTTTAGCGAGCATGTTTTCTTCACTAATTACAACCCTTACGATTTTGCTCGCATAAGGAAGAGGCGTTTCTGGACTGCTAGTCAAGCCAATTTCTATTCCTCAGTGCTATTCAACAAAGACAAAGTCTTTGATCATGCACACATTTCTCACATGGACATGGAATCTCTGCCGGGCTTCGAGCCAGTCCTCAGTGTTCTTCACAATGCTGGATTGCTGAATTTCTGCACTGACATCTGTGATTGGAATGAAGAACTCATTCTTCAATTCTATGCGACGCTGCACATCACAGGAAATTCTGAAGATGTGAACTCATGGGTGCTGGACTGGATGTCAGAAAATACTCACTACAAGGCACCAGCAACTGAATTGCTTCGTGCCCTCCAACTCAGTCCTCCCCTTGAAGGTGCTCGTTGCATCTACAACGAACCTGAGCTTACAAATCATTACATGCAAGTGCTGATGAAGCCTTTGAAGCCAGGGCAGGCCCCTCGAACCAAATTCCTTGTCAAGGAATTACTGTATGTGCCATAGACTGTCTATCGCATTCTGACGAAGACAATGAGTTCTATCAAAGGCCACGACTCAAATGATGAAGAAGTCGTTGGCATCATGAAGAATATGTTTTTCAATATCATTCATGGCGTTCCCGTCAACTTCCATGATTTCTTCATGAGGACTCTGGTGAATATTGCTATGTCACCATTTGAGCTGAAACCTTATGCACCATGGATTATGAGGTTCATCAGGATAAGGTCTTCACTCAATTACCAGGCTGATACTCTGAACCACGGCAGCTTCTTGCCTCCAATTGAAGTCCTCAAACAGACATTTTCCTCAGCCGATGACAAAGGCAAGGCAACTATTGTGATAGATGAAGGCATTCGTCCATTGGATGGTCAATTTCGCAAGGCTGCATCCTACTCCACCAATGATGACTCTGCCACACATGACTCTGCCGCCAACACCTCTGCCAAGCAAAATCCTCAAGCCACAGCACCCAGGGTGATGACTGACCGTGAATTACTCCTCAGTCTTCATCACAAAGTTGATCGCAATCATAAATGGGTCAAGCATCAGTTTGGTTCAATTCTTCACAACATGACCTCAACACACAATGCAGTGAAGAAAAACCACTACTACCTCCATGAAACCTTCAACCATACCTGGGCTGTTCTATCTCATGTCTACAGCGCAGAAGATCTGAAGAAAATGGGTCTCAAGGAAGAATTTGACTGGTCTGCACCTCCACCGAAGAAATTCAAGAAGGTCAAGGTTCCTTCCTTGGTGGCCAGCTCCTATTCTTCATCGCGCGACACTGATGAAAATGAAGACTTGGACGACACTGCGGCAGGCCCTACTACGACAACCGACCCCGACAACACTGCCGCTCCTCCATCAACTTGATATTCTTCAGGGGCGTTAGTCCTCAATTTCGATCCTTTTGGTCATTCAATGACAAAGGGGGAGAAATTTGAGTTAGTATTCAAGCGGGTCTATTATATGGGCGTGTTTTTTTGCTAAATTACAACTCTCGCTCTTCTAAAAATTTTATTGGATCGAGTTGTAATCTTAAACCCGATGGTGCTCTGATACTTTTGATGTGTTCCTCTGCATGCTTATTCTTTGTTATATGTTAATACACGCATGCTAAATAACATCAGTCACCATATTTCATCATGCATTTCAAATTCTTCATATTATATGTAAAATGCGTGTATAAATTACAAGATATAGGGGGAGATCTCCATGATTCAACTCTTCAAATGTGCATTGCCTCAAAAGCAAATTCCTCACTATGCACATCTTCAGGGGGAGTTCTTCTTTATCTTGCAATCAAACTCCTCAATATCAGTACTTACACTTCATATGTTTATCCCCATTGAAAACTTAACCTATATTGTCATCAATCACCAAAAAGGGGGAGATTGTAAGTGCATCTAGTGCCCCTTAGTGATTTTGGTGTATTGAAGACTTATAGGTTAAGGGACTAATGTGTTTATGAGTGTACACAGGTCTATAAGTCTATGAGGAGTTTGATATTTATAGAGAAAGTCGACCCCTAAAAATGAAGTTCTTTGACTGAAGACTTTGATATTCTGAAGACTTTGAAAGTGAAGAAATTGGTGTGACCTTGAAGACTTGGTATTCATTTGAGGAACATGAAGCGTGAAGACTTTTGTTTTCGTTGTTTCGTTTTCTATTTCTTGAGTCATAGGAAACACCGTACTGTTAAAGGGGTCGAGGAAATACTAAGGAAAAATTTCCATGTGATGCTCAACTCAAAATCCTACACCTACCAATCCCTTCGAGTGAAGCCTTTGGAAATCTCATACAGTTCAGTCAATTTCTTCAGTGACAGAGACAAAGTTCTTCTGGTCGCTGAGGAATTTGTTCTGACTGAGGAGTTAGGAATTCGCCAGTGCGGATTGCCTACACGGTGAGGAACATGATAGCCCTGAGGAATATGAGAGTCAAATTTCCGACCGTTGCTGTGCTGCGTGCCAGCTGTCCCAAAATATCTTATCCACCTAACGGTCATATCATTGAAGGGCATTTATGTCTTATCCTGTCGGGCTACTCCCTAGGCTATAAATAGCCGCCCCCTACAACCACTAGCTGGTTGGCTGCTCCGAGAGAAACTGACACTTGTCATTTGAGAGCATCCCATCCTCCGAGGACTTTGAGCGAAAATCAACAAGTGAGGAAAAACCCAAACCCAAACACCTACAAACCCAAAGTGATTGAGCATGACTGAAGAGATTGATCCTGCATGGATCCGATGCTTGTTACCTTTGAAGACTGTGCTTCTTCCAGACGGTTAGGCGTCATGGTCTAGAGCATCCAAGAGGAATTGTGGATCGCCGAGTGACCGAGTCTGTGAAGGTTTGGAAGTCGCCTGAAGACTTACCACGAGTGATTGGACGAGGTCTGTGTGACCTTAGTTCAAGGAGAATACGGTGAGGACTTGGTGTCCTGAGCTGCGTGCTCAGCGACTGGGTGTCCGGGACTGTGTGTCCTCGAGTTTAAATACTCAGCCGCTCCAACCAGATGTACAACTGAGATAGCAGTTGGAACTGGTCTACCAAATCATTGTCTTCACCATTCTTACTGGTTCTATTTCCTCAACTCTTTCATTTCCTCATTACTGTGTTGAGTGATTGTTCATATCTGTGTTTGAAGACTTTGACTGAAGACTTTCTCAATTTCCTCAGTTCAATTTCTTCAGTCTGTTTTTCTTCATCTTGTGTTATCCTGTGATTACGCTTTCTGTACTCTATGCTTGTCTTCATTTCATCATGATGACTATGTCTGTATTCTGTTATGCTTACTTCTGAGTACTTATTCCGCTGCAAGTAGTTCTTCGCTAAGGAATTTCCTCACCGGCAAATTCCTTAGTGAAGAATTCATAAAAATTGCCTATTCACCCCCCCTCTAGTCGATATAACGCACTTTTAGGACCCACCTGGTCGAAGCGTACATAGCATTGTTATTCTGGTCGCGAACGTGTACGTACATACTGGTGGATGTAGAGGCGCACACGTGTCGTAGTAGAGGCGCGCACGTGTTGTAGTAGAGGCGCGTACGTGTCGTAGTAGAGGCGCGCACGTAGCATGTACACGTACGTACAGCGGCCAGTGTGCAGGAAAGAAAATACGGCCACATATGTGTACATACGGGCGGGGTATCGAACGCCTACTCGCGCATACGTACGGCTAGGGCTCGTGTACATGGCTGGGTCAGAAGGAGAAACAACGTCGTCGTCGTGTTCATGGGGAGCCAACCGGCTGGGTCGGAACGGAATGCGTCGTCGTATTCATCGGGAGGGCTTGGACGGAACAGGCGATGGAAACGAGGCCTGGCGTACTGCAGAACAGAGGAAACGACCTTGTGTTCGACCGGCCATGTTCGAAACGGGATCCTCTTCATCGGGAGGGGTCTGGCGTACCGCAAAATGGAGGAAACGGACCTCCTACGGTCGAAACAGGGGTCCTGTTGATCGGGAGGGGTGTGGCGTACCGCAAAACGGACGAAACGGACTTGTGTTGGAGCGCTACGGTCGAAACGGGGGTCCTGTTCATCGGGAGGGGTGTGGCATACCGCAAAACGGGACTCCACGGGATATTGTTCATCTCCACCGTCGACCTCCTCCAGCCTCCATGGGCTACCGTCTACCTCCTCCAGCCTCCATGGGCTCCTGTTCATCCAGCCTCCACCGCGCGCTACTCCACCGGCTACTGTTCAACCACCCCTCCATGGGCACCCTTCCACCGTCTACTGTTCATCCAGCCCTCCACGGGTTCGTCCTGTTCATCCAGCCCTCCACGGGGTCGTCCTGTTCATCCAGCCCTCCACGGGGTCCTGTTCATCAAGCCCCAACCAGCTCGATCGATCGGGGTCCGGTTCATCCAGAGGA
>NC_041387.1:584200641-584205465 GCF_002162155.2 Triticum dicoccoides
CAGAGAGGCAGCATTGATCGGCTTAAGTTAGCAGCAGTAGCGAAGGAATTGCTCGATTGGGTTCAGTTAACAGCCATCGATCGATCGCTCGGGTTCAGTAATGCGTAGCCTGCAGTGCAATCGCTCGGGTTCATTTAGAGCCCAACGCCTCGCTTGGGTTCAGTTAGAGCCAATGACTTGCACACACACGTGTACGTGTATGAGAGAAACGCGCATCGCTCGGCCCCCGACCACCCACCGTAACCGGGAACTCCCCAAAATTTTCCTCGCCCTCACTTCTACCACGGTTTTTTCCATCATTGACGACCCCAAAAATGTCATGCAACTGCGTCTCCGGTTCGCCCAGGACGAAAAGCCCATTTTCTGTCATGATTTTTTGTCGTAAAAGTAGGAGCCCACCACATCTATGATGATACCGGATTTTGTCACAATTATCGTCATAGAAGTGTCATAAGTATGATAGAAAAAAAATTCATTCAGCCCAAAATGTCATGAATGTGTCTTTTTTTGTAGTGTGGCATATCCTTAATTATACGTTTCATTTCTTCATAACCCACAAGCAAGCTAAGTTCATTATGATGTGCAAGGGAAATGAAGTCATCACAATTTTTGGACACAATTCAATCATGAAACAATTTGCATTGGATATTTAAATGACCACATTCATTGCAAAGTTCACAAGGATGGCTAAGAAAATTTAAATTTTTAGCACAAACATCTAGCCTTTCTTGCAACCATTTAGTTTCTAAATACTTATGCTGCTTGCAAAATCTATCTTCCCTATTTGGTGTGTACTTGCAAACTCTATGCACTCCACAAAAATTGACATGCTTAGAAGAAACATTTTTCATCATGACTAGTGCAATCATCATTGGTACTATGGATATTCAAAGAGTTCATACTAACAACATTGCAATCATGCTCATCATTCAAAGATTTAGTGCCAAACATTTTAATGCATTATTCTTCTAATACTTGGGCACAATTTTCCTTTCCATCATTTTCATGAAGACACTAAAAAGATGAAGCATATGCGGCCACCTCAATTCCATTTTTTTGTAGTTTTCTTTTATAAACTAAACTAGTGATAAAACAAGAACCTAAAAGATTCGATTGCAAGATCTAAAGATATACCTTCAAGCACTAACCTCCCTGGCAATGGCGCCAGAAAAGAGCTTGATGTCTACTACACAACCTTCTTCTTGTAGATGTTGTTGGGCCTCCAAGTGTAGAGGTTTGTAGGACAGTAACAAATTTTCCTCAAGTGGATGACCTAAGGTTTATATGGGAGGCGTAGGATGAAGATGGTCTCTCTCAAACAACCCTACAACCAAATAACAAAGAGTCTCTTGTGTCCCCAACACACCCAATAAAATGTTAAATTGTATAGGTGCACTAGTTCGGCGAAGAGATGATGATACAAGTGCAATATGGATGGTAGATATATGTTTTTATAATCTGAAAATATGAAAACAGTAGCAAGTGGTAAAAGTGAGGGAAAACGGTATTGCAATGCTTTGAAACAAGGCCTAGGGTTCATACTTTCACTAGTGCAAGTTCTCTCAACAATGATAACATAATTGGATCAAATAACAATCCCTCAACGTGCAACAAAGAGTCACTCCAAAGTCAGTAATAGCAGAGAACAAACGAATAGATTATTGTAGGGTACAAAACCACCTCAGAGTTATTCTTTCCAATCAATCCATTGGGATATTCCTATAAGTGTCACAAACAGCCCTAGAGTTAGTAGTAAAATAGCACCTTAAGACACACATCAACCAAAACCCTAATGTCACCTAGATACTCCAATGTCACCACAAGTATCCACGGGTATGATTATACGATATGCATCACACAATCTCAGATTCATCTAGTCAAACCAACACAAAGAACTTCAAAGAGTGCCCCAAAGTTTCTACCGGAGAGTCAACACAAAAACGTGTGCCAACCCATATGCATAAGTTCACAAGGTCACTGAACCCGCAAGTTGATCACCAAAACATACATCAAGTGGATCACATGAATATCCCATTGTCACCACAGATAAGCACATGCAAGACATACATCAAGTGTTCTCAAATCTTTAAAGACTCAATCCGATAAGACAACTTCAAAGGGAAGACTCAATTCATCACAAGGAGATAGAGGGGGAGAAACATCATAAGATCCAACTATAGTAGCAAAGCTTGTGGTACATCAAGATCGTGACATATCAAGAACACATGAGAGAGAGAGATCAAACACATAGCTACCGGTACATACCCTCAGCCCCGAGGGTGAACTACTCCCTCCTCATCATGGAGAGCGCCAGGATGATGAAGATGGCCACCGGTGTTGGATCCCCCCTCCGACAGGGTGCCGGAGCAGGGTCCCAATTGGTTTTTGGTGTCTACAAAGGCTTGCGGCGGTGGTACTCCCGATCTAGGTTTCTTTTCGGGCTTTTTTGTATTTATAGGAATTTTTGGCGTCGGTTTCACATAGGGGGGTCTATGAGTCGGCCACGAGGTAGGGGAGCACGCCCTCCACCCTCGTGGATGACTCAGGACTCTTCTGGCCCAACTCTTTTGCTTCAAGGGATTCTTTTGGTCCATCAAAAATCTCCATAAATTGGCAGGTCAATTGGACTCCGTTTGGTAGTCCTTTTCTCTAAAACTCAAAATCAAGGAAAAACATAAATTGGCACTAGGCTCTAGGTTAATACGTTAGTCCCAAAAATCATATAAAATGGCATATGAAACATCCAAGATAGATAATATAATATCATGGAACAATCAAAAATTATTGATACGTTGGAGACGTATCAGATCTAAGTTTGTCTTCCATGTCCTTGTTTTCCTTGGAGGTATTTGTGTCAGAAGGTTTTGTGAATAAAACATAAAACACATTATCCATGGAAACCTTAGCACTATCAAGTTGCTTTTTATCATAACCCCTTTGATTTTCGGCAGTGATCCAAGAATAGTGTTGATTAACATCATAAAAAACTTGTTGGATCATATCTAAAACGGGGACTTGTTTTTATGATTCTCATCAAAGATTTGGTTATCTCCAAGCAAATGTCTTAAAGCATAATCACTATTATCAAGAATTTCATAAATCATGGGTTTTTCACGATTCATGCCATAAAAATCAAAGATTTCCCTAGCTTCCCGTATTATGTAGTCAAATTCATTCATCATAACAAGAGTGGCTAACTTTTTAGCTTTAGGATTCTTTATAACGAGCAACTCATAAAACAATCTTTGCAAGGTAGGATGAGTATGCATAAATCTAGTTTCAAGTTTTAGAACAAGTGCCGAAATAGCTTCCGCATAAGATTTAGTCCTTTTAAGTATAGGGATATCATCAAGACTTGATTTTCCGACATAATTGAAAAATTCTTGAATATGTTCTTTTCCCATAAAATTCCCTTGCCCCAAGACAAAAGTTTTGGCATCCATATTACCCGTATCCTCCATTTTAGGAGTTAGGCCATCATCTGTTTCTGCCATACCAAAAGCACTCATGGTGACTTCACAACGAGATTGCACTCAAAAACAGATCTGACAAGAAAACGACGAACGAAAAAGAGGGGAATAATACGACAAATTTTTGTGAAGTGGGGGAGAGGAAAACAAGAGGCAAATGGAAATAATGTAAATTGCGAGGAGATGAGATTTGTGATTAGGAACCTGGTTGATGTTGAAGATCCTCCCCGGCAACAGCGCCAAAAATTCCTTTTGATGTCTGCTAGAACTACGTCAGTATTTCCCCAAAGAGGAAGGGGTGATGCAGTATAGCGATGGTAGGGATGATGCAGTATTTCCCTCAGTGATGAGACCAAGGTTATCGAACCAGTAGGGGAACCTCCTCATACCACGTAAACAGCACCTGCACACAAATAACAAATACTCGCAACCCGATGTGTTAAAGGGTTGTCAATCCCTTTCAGGTACGGCGCCTCAAGATAGGCAAATAATGTGAGATAAAAGTGGTAGATATGATAAATAGATCGCGGAACAAATAAATTGCAACAAGGTATTTTTGTATTTTTGGTTTAATAGATTTGAAATAAATGCAAATGAAAGTAGATTGCAAAGGCAAATATGATGAAAAGAGACCCGGGGGCCGTAGGTTTCACTAGTGGCTTCTCTCGAGAAAAATAGCAAACGGTGGGAAAACAATTACTGTTGGGGAATTGATAGAACTTCAAATAATCATGACGATATCCAGGCAATGATCATTATATATGCATCACATCCAAGATTAGTAGACCGACTCCTGCCTGCATCTAGTACTATTACTCCACACATCGACCGCTATCCAGCATGCATCTAGTGTATTAAGTTCATGGAGAAACGGAGTAATGCAATAAGAACACTGACATGATGTAGACAAGATCTATTTATATAGAAATAGACCCCATCTTGTATCCTTAATAGCAACGATACATATATGTCGTTTCCCTTTCTGTCACTGGGATCAAGCACCGTAAGAACCCATCACAAAGCACCTCTTCCCATTGTAAGATAAATAGATCAAGTTGGCTAAACAAAACACAAATATCGGATAATAAATATGAGGCTATAATCAATCACGCATATAAGATTTCAAAGAAGACTCAAATAACTTTCATGCATAAAAACATAGAACTGATCATAAACTCAAAGTTCATCGGATCCCAACAAACACACCGCAAAAATACTTACATCACATGGATCTCCAAGAGATCATTGTATTGATAACAAGAGAGAGAGAGAGAGAGAGAGAGAGAGAGAGAGAGAGGAAGCCATCTAGCTACTAACTACGGACCCATAGGTCTACAAAGAACTACTCACGCAT
>NC_041387.1:584205984-584216640 GCF_002162155.2 Triticum dicoccoides
GATTGTATCTGGTGGTTCTGGACTCTGCGACGGCTGGAATTGATTTTTGTCGACTCCCCTAAGGTTTCTGGAATATTGGGGTATTTATAGAGAAAAGAGGCGGTTTAGGGGGCACACGAGGTGGGCACAACCCACCTGGGCACGCCTGGCGCGCCCTGGTGGGTTGTGCTCCCCTCGGAGCACCCCCCCCCTCAGGTGCTTTCCTAGCCCACTGGATGTTTTCTAGCCCAAAAACAATCCTCAAGAAGTTTCACTGCGTTTGGACTCCGTTTGATATTGATTTCCTGTGATGTAAAAAACATGCAGAAAGCAACAACTATCAATGGGCACTGTGTCAATAGGTTAGTACCAAAAAAATGATATAAAATAACTATAAAATGATTGTAAAACATCCAAGAATGATAATATAAAAGCATGGAACAATAAAAAATTATAGATACATTGGAGACGTATCATGGCGCGCGCTCCACCAGGAAGGAGTCCGAATTGGACAAGGGGAGGGGGTGGCGCCCCCTGTTCCTTCTCCTTCTCCCTCTCCCCCCCCCCCTCCGGTAAAAGGAAGGGGGGCCGAATCCTACTAGGACCCCAAGTAGGACTCCTCCTACTTGGGGGCGCGTCTAGGGCCGGCCTCCTCTCCCTCCCTCCTTTATATACGGGGGCGCCCCTAGAACACACATCACTTGTTCCTAGCCGTGTGCGGGGCCCCCCTCCACAGTTTATGCTTCCAGGCATATTCTCGTGGTTCTTAGGCGAAGCCCTGCGCGGATCACATCACCATCATCGTCACCATGCTGTCGTGCTGACGGAACTCGTCTACTTCATCGACACTCTGCTGGATCAAGAGCTCGAGGGACATCATCCCGTTGAAAGTGTGCAGAACTCAAGGTGCTGCACGTTTGGTACTTGATCGGTCGGAATGAGAATATGTTCGACTACATCAACTGCATTAAGTAAATGCTTCCGCTTTCGGTCTACAAGGGTACGCGGACACACTCTCCCCTCTCGTTGCTATGCATCTCCTAGATAGATCTTGCGTGAGCGTAGGAATTGTTTTGAAATTGCATGCTACGTTTCCCAACAGAGCGAACCTTTGCTTATCATGTGATGTTCCCTTTGCTTCGCGATAGTTTAGAAAACCCGTTGTGCATCGGTATCCTCCTGAGTCATCACCATGACCACTATACCATTGTTCTCGTAACCAATTTTGTTCTTATTTCCGTTAACATGTTCTAGCATCTACTACTTCTTGAGCTTGCGTTGTTTTTTCCCTTGAAGGGGAAAGGGTGGTGCAACAAGGTAGAGATAAGTATTTCCCTCAGTTTGAAAACCAAGGTATCAATCCAGTAGGAGGAACACACAAGTCACTAATGGTTTCATCTACACAAACAAACTAATACTTGCACCCGATGCGATAAAGGGGTTGTCAATCCCTTCACGGTTACTTGAAAGGATGAGATCTGATAGAGATAGGTATAAAAGATAAATAAAAGTGCAAAATAAAGTAAAGGTATTTAAATTGCACCAACGTATTTTTGGGTTTTTGGTTTTATAGATCTGAAAATAATATGATAAAAGATAGACCCGGGGGCCATAGTTTTCACTAGAGGCTTCTCTCTTGAAAGAACGCATACGGCGGTAAACAAATTACTATTGAGCAATTGATAGAAAAGCGCAAAGTTATGATGATATCTAAGGCAATGATCATGAATATAGGCACCACATCCGTGACAAGTAGACCGACGCCTGCCTGCATCTACTACAATTACTCCACAGATCGACCGCTATCCAGCATGCATCTAGTGTATTAAGTTAACAATAACGGAGTAACGCCTTAAGCAAGATGACATGGTGTAGAGGGATAGATCCAATCCATATGAATAAACCCCACCTTTTTATTACAAATACGTGTCATGTCCCCTGTTGTCACTGGGTACAAGCACCACAAGATTAAACCTATTACAAAGCACCTCTTCCATGGCAAGAAAAATCATTCTAGTTGGCCAAACCAAATCAATAGATCGGAGAGAAATACAGAGCTATCTTAATCATGCATAAAAGAGTTCAAAGAAAGACTCAAATAATATTCATAGATAATCTGATCATCAATCCACAATTCATCGGATCTCAACAAATGCACCGCAAAAGAAGATTACATCGAATAGATCTCCAAGAACATCGAGGAGAACATTGTATTGAAGATCAAAGAGAGAGAAGAATCCATCTAGCTACTAGCTATGGACTCGTAGGTCTGCGGTAAACTACTCACACATCATCGAAAGGGCAACAAGGTTGATGTAGAGACCCTCCATGATCGAATCCCTCTCACGAGGATAGAAACTTGCAGCAGGGGAAAAGTATTTTTTGCGTGCCCTCTGGTATACAGAGAATATTTGGGTATTTATAGAGCAAATATTAGGGTTGGAGGAGCATCAGGGGGGCACAAGCCTGGAGGGCGCGCCTCCCGAGCTTGTCGCCAACTGGTGGCCCCTCTGACCCCCTCTCGAAGGTTCCTGGGTGTCTTCTAGTCCAAGAAAAATCCTCAAAAAGTTTCGTACCGTTTGGACTCCATTTGGTATTGATTTTCTGTAAAAGACAAAAACAAGGAAAAAATAGCAATTGGCACTTCGCACTAGGTTAATAGGTTAGTCCCAAAAAATGAAATAGAATAGCATAATAATGCATATAAAACATCCAAGATGGATAATATAATATCATGGAACAATAAAAAAGTATAGATATATCGGAGACGTGTCAGCATCCCCATGACGTAGCCACCTGTGTCTGGCCAAACGATGATGGATGCCATCACATCGAGAGGGCCCTTTGAATATCTCTCCATCGTCGGAAGAGCAAATCCCACTCTCGAGTTGTTCGGTCAGTTGTCAAACTTTCCGGTGAGCCTGAAAGTTGTCATTATGATCAACTTGTTACATGTGACGTTTGGACAACCCCAAAGCCCACAGTCTGGTAGGAAGTGATTGAGACACTCTCATGGTCCGAGGAACTAAAACACATGCTAACACTCCATGTTATAATAGATGATTTCAAATGATATAATCACAAAGTATAACATACATGTTTGGGTCAATTCAATATGATCGTTCTTCTAACTTCATATCCTTAATGTTTGTCTCAGGACTATTGTTATGCTTAATGATATCCTAAGATCTGGAAAACTTGATCACCAACAACACTTGAGCAAATCCTAGAGGCGGGACTGGGAACCTATTGTTTTGTCGTTTATCATTCCACACGCGCATATGAGTCTTCCACTGAATCACATATTCTATAGGATCATAGCAGTTATAGCATGAAACATAAACTCTAAATTATGAATAATGGAAATATAATAACACAATATTATTGCCTCCAGGGCATATTTCCAACACATGCTTGTTCGGTTGCGTCATCTTTCGGATCCAATTTGAATCTCATCTATTGAAGAAAGAATGGGAGTCTCATTAGGAGCAATTTGGCTTGTGTGTGATCTCGAGTTATTAGTTTGGATGCATCCTAAAATTTATTATACATGTTGTGCAACTATTTTCCCCACAAGGTACACAAACCAATTATGCTTGCTCTTAAGTTTATTTTCCTGTAGTTTTGAGAAATCCACCGTGATATAAGCTCCCACACCACATTGCAAGATCCTCCTAGCTCACAAGAGTTGATGATTTTTCAGGTAATGAGAAGAGTTGTTGTATAGTTTTGTGTAGTTTCTAAAAAAAATCTAGACAAGTACTCCCACTAAGAAATATAAGAGCGTTTAGATCAGAGGGAGTACAACAAAAACTCAACATGAGAAGACAAAACAAATACCAGTATAATAAGTACACTTGTCATAGCAAATAACCAAGTTGGCTAAACCGACCTCGAGCTGGCACATACGGCTGTGCAAAATGACGGACAAATAGCCTCTCAGGACAAGACAAGGTAATAGCGTTGCCAATCACTTAGTAGGGCTAAGGGGGAAAGCATTTTGCCTCGCGAGCTCAAGCTATAGTTTGGGTGCATCCTATTCTATTTTTTTTCTGATACAAGCGATCCATTTTTGTTCAAGGTACATAAATCAATTGTACATATGTTTGTTTGTAGTTTGGTGTAATAGTCATCGTGGTATAAGATTCCACACCACACATGCACCGACTCATACGTTTTATGAAAACAAGGTAATCCATTGAGAACACTACATGCTCCTAACTTACAATTTTTATTTTGAACGTGCGCAAAAGCTTTGCCTCTTCTCATTAATTAAGTTTACATGACATACCCGATGATGGGAACATGAGGGAAAAGGCTCCTCTCATGGCATGATCGACTTCAAATGCTTTGTGCTAGTCAAAAACCCATCCGGAAGCTTCCCCATTTATCTCAGTGACGATGATGGAGGACATTGAGGAAACGTTTTTGAAAACGCCCACATTCATTACATTCGTTGTGTTCCATATTTTGTGGAGCTGACAAGCATGTAGGGCTTTTCACCGGATTCGCTCTTGATTATCTTTATAAGCGAGGTCATCCCTTTTGATTTTTCAACTGTTTCTTTGGCAGTAATTAACCACCTGTTTTTTTTTTCTTTAAAAAGATTGCATGACAATTATTATATTTCACTCAAATGCCACCCGGGTCGAGCACCCTAGCTCACATGTCACTCATGAAAATGTTGGACCTGTTCTAAAATAAGAACCGTCATGCCAAAACGGCGCTAAAGCGACTTGGTTTACGTGTGAGCTCGAGCAGTTAGTTTAGGTGCCTCCTAAAATTTATTCAAATGATAGGTGTCACGCGTGTGGCACGAAACAATCCTGTCCTGACGTTTTTACAACTAAAGTTTCCATCCGAAAATAAAAAAAACAAAGCTAAAAAAATGAAACTTGTCATCCGAAACGAAAGTTGCCATGCTTGACAACTAAAGTTATCATCCCACATCATACTATACGGGGTCCGTACTGTAAGATCTTCCAAGCTCACCAGAGCTGATGCATTTTTTTTCTTCAAGGGGATCAGAAGAGCTGATGTATGGTTTGTGCAGCAGTTTCGAAAAGAAGTCTTAGATAACCCCGGCATCACAAGACAAACTCATATACCATTACAATAAGCACACTTGTGATAGCAAATAACCAAACCGACCCTGAGCTGGCGCAAACGACCCATACAAACGATGAGCAAATAGCCCCTCAGGCCGGGGACAAGGACATGAACAAAGAAAGAAACAAAATTGTTTTACGAGGCGAAGGGATAATTTTATACTGCTACCACCAATGCTGCCAATCAGATCAGGCGGGTAAGGTAATTCGTACCGAGTAACAAGTGTAACAAAGGTGTAGCAAGGTGTCCTAATCTTTTTTATTGCAAAGGACAAGCTTGGACGAATTCTTATATAAAGCGAAGCGCTCCCGAGGACACATGGGAATTATCATCAAGTTAGTTTTCATCATGCTCATATGATTCGTGTCCGTTACTTTGATAATTTGATATGTGGGTGGACCGGTGCTTGGGTGTTGTGCTTACTTGGACAAGCGTCCCACTAATGATTAACCCCTCTCGCAAGCATCCACAACTACGAAAGAAGAATTAAGATAAATCTAACCATAGCATTAAACATGTGGATCCAAATCAGCCCCTTACAAAGCAACACATCAACTAGGGTTTGAGCTTCTATCACTCTAGAAACCCGTCATCTACTTGCTACTTCCCAATGCCTTCCCCTAGGACCAAATCATGGTGAAGTGGCATGTAGTCGATGTTCACATAACACCACTAGAGGAAAGAAAACATACATCCAAAATATCGAAGGAATACCAAATTCACATGGTTACTTAGAACAAGACTTCTCCCATGTCCCCGGGAACAAAAGTAACTACTCATAAAGCATGTTCATGTTCAAGATCAGATGGGGATTGAATATCATTAAGGATCTGAACATATGATCTTCCACCAAATAAACCAACTAGCATCAACTACAAGGAGTAATCGATACTACCAGCAACCCATAGGTACCAATCTAAGATTTTGAGATAAAGATTGAATGCAAGTGATGAACTAGGATTTGAGAGGAGATGGTGCTGGTGAAGATGTTGATAAAGATTGGTCCTCCCATGATGAGAGGATCGTTGGTGATGACGATGGCTTCGATTTCCCCCTCCCGAAGGGAAGTTTCCCCTGGAGAATCGCGCTGCCGTAGCCCTAGATTGCTTATGCCCAAGTTCCACCTCGAGACGGCGACGCTTCATCCCGAAAGTCTTCTCTTCATTTTTTCTAGGTCAAAACCCTTCACATAGCATAAGATGGGCAGTAAAGGTTGGTCATGGGGCCACAAGCTCAGGGGGCGTGCCCTGGAGGGTAGGGCGCTTCCCCGAGGCTTGTGGCTGGCTGGTGGGTCCCCTCCTGGTATTTCTTCGCCCAGTATTTTTTATATATTCCAAAATAATTCTCCGTAAAGTTTCAGGACATTTGGAGTTGTGCAGAATAGGGATATGAGATTTGCTCCTTTTTGGTCCAGAATTCCAGCTGCTGGCATTCTCCCTCTCCATGTGAATCTTGTAAAATAAGAGAGAAAAGATATGAGAATTGCACCATAAAGTTTAATAATAGTCCATAATGCAATAAATATCAACATAAAAACATGATGCACAATAGACGTATCACATAGCAAGAACATCAAACCTCACATATCAGATGTGATCTAGATCACAACCTGCATCTACTCATAGAACCGCTCATGATGCCACTATTGGGAAACATAGTAGAAAACAAAAAAAATCTGCCCTACGATCACCCAGGAACAATATGAAGATGCATAACAAGTTGTGATTAATGATCGTTACCGACTCCTGGAGTGCAGCGGAAGTAGAAGAGTCAGTGTAGATCGTACTTGGAGTCCCTCGAATGTCGATGGCGACCCCGCAAACCACCCTCAAATGACCCCTTGAACAGAAGAATGAAAGCATGACCTCTCAACTTGGCTGCAAGCGTACAGTCTTCACGATCCGGCAACGCTTCACCGTCGAGAGCTAATCGTCGCCGGAGAATTATATGGAGGAGTTTAGAACCGCACTGGGCTTCTAATTATGAGGATTAGAGGTGGCTAGGGCTAGCTCTAATTAGTCAACTAGGACCAACTAGAAAAAGAACTATATCAACTAGAGGAGGCTCCAAAACTTGTGTATCAATAGGGATAAATCCTCTAGTATATATAGGTTAGGAGGGGAGGAGAGGGAAGCCACCAAGGAGGGAAAGTCCCTCCTTGGGGCGCCAGCCAAGGGGGAGGAGTAGGAGTGTAGGACTCCTTCCCTAGTCTGATTCCCCTCCCCCCTTATATGGCAAGGGGGCGCCACTTCCTACTTGGGCCTTGTGGCCCAAGTTGCCTTCCACCTCTTGGCCTTTTTAGGCCCGTTGATATTTTAATTAAATATAAAATGTTCTGAATATTTTCAGAGAATTATAGATATAATTTAACATCCCCGAAAACATTTTCAAACTATATATAATTAATCGGTAATACTCGGTATTACCTGATACTCACCGAAACCCTTCCGGTGACCCCGAAATGCTTCCGGAACCTCTCGGAACTATTCCGGATATTAATAAAACAATTCCACAAATGTATTCTCATCACTCTCGTATTACTAACACCCAAAAGATCATGATTACCTTAAGCTTGTGACCCCGTAGGTTCAGTAAATCATAGACATGAACGAAACCCCTTCGTTCAATGACCGATAGCGGAACCGTGGACATCCATATCGGTCCCTATGATTACATGAATGATATTCGAGTGAACCTTTGGTTATCGTGTTATGTTCCCTTTGCTTTGCGATACTTTACAAAACCCGGTGTGCATCGGTATCCTCCCGAGTCATCACCATGCCCACTATACCGTTGCTCCCGTTACCGGTTCTGTTCTTTTTCTCGTTAACATGTTCCGGCATCCCCATGATGTAGTCACCTGTGTCTAGCCAGACGATGCTGGATGCCGTCACACCAAGTGGGCCCTAAGAATATCTCTCCATCGTCGGAGGAGCAAATTCCAGTCTCGAGCTGTTCGGTCACTTGGCAAACTTTCCGGTGAGCCTGGAAGTTGTCGTTATGATCACCTTGTTACAAGTGACGTTTGAGCAACCCAAAGCCCACCATATGGTAGGAAGTGACCGAGACACTCTCATGGTCTGAGGAACTAAAACACATGCTACCACTTCGTGTTATAACAGATGATTTCACATGATATAATCACAAAGTATAACATACAAGTTTGGGTCGATTCAATATGATCGTTCATCTAACGTCATATCCTCAATGTTTATTTCAGGACTATCATTACGCTTAACAATAACCCAAGATCCGGAAACCTGATCACCAACAACACTTGACCAGTCCTTAGAGGCGGGACCGGGAACCTATTGTTTTGTCGTTTATCATTCCACACGTGCATATGAGTTTTCCACTGAATCACATATTCCAGGATCATAACAGTTAGCAACATGAAACATAAACTCTTAATTATGAATGACGAAAATTTAATAATACAAATTATTACCTCTAGGGCATATTTCCAACATATGCTTGTTTGGTTGCGTCATCTTTCGGATCCAATTTGAATCTCATCTGTTGAAGAAAGAATGGGAGTCTCATTAGGGGCAATTTGGCTTGTGTGTGAGCTTGAGTTGTTAGTTTGGATGCATCCTAAAATTTATTATACATGTTGTGCAACTATTTCCCCCACAAGGTACACAAACCAATTAGGTTTGCTCTTAAGTTTATTTCTTGTAGTTTTGAGAAATCCACCGTGATATAAGCTCCCACACCGCACTGCAAGATCCTCCTAGCTCACAAGAGCTGATGATTTTTCAGGTAATTAGAAGAGTTGTTGTATAGTTTTGTGCAGTTTTCAAAAGAAATCTAGATAAGTACTCCCTCTAAGAAATATAAGAGCGTTTAGAACGGAGGGAGTACAACACAAACTCAGCATGAGAAGTCAAAACGAATACTAGTATAATAAGTACACTTGTCATAGCAAATAACCAAGTTGGCTAAACCGACCTCTAGCTGGCACATACGGCTGTGCAAAATGACGGACAAATAGCCTCTCAGGCCAACACAAGGTAATAGCGTTGCCAATCACTCAGTAGGGCCAAAAAGGGAAAGCATTTTGGCTTGCGAGCTCAACCTATAGTTTGGGTGCATCCTATTCTTTTTTTCTGGTACAAGTGATCCCTTTTTGTTCAAGGTACATAAATCAATTGTACATATGTTTGTTTGTAGTTTTGTGTAATAGTCATCGTGGTATAAGATTCCACACCACACATGTACCAGCTCATGCGTTTTATGACAACAAGATAATCCCTCGAGAACACTACATGCTCCTAACTTACATTTTTTTATTTTAAACATGCGCAAAAGCTTTGTCTTTTCTCATTAATTAAGTTTACATGACATATCCGATGATGGGAATACGGGAAAAAGGCTCCTCTCGTGGTATGATGGACTTCAAATGCTTTGTGCCAGTCAAAAACCCATCCAGAAGCTTCCCCATTTATCTCGGCGACGATGACGGAGGACATTGAGGAAACATTTTTGAAAACGCCACATTCATTACATTCATCGTGTTCCATATTTGCACGAGCTGACAAGCATGTGTAGGACTTTTCGTCGGGTTCACTCTTGATTATCTTTATAAGCGAGGCCATCCCTTTTGATTTTTCAACTGTTTCTTTGGTAGTAATTAACCAGCTGATTTTTTTTCACAAAAAAAATTTGCGTGACAATTTTTACATTTCACTCAAATCCCACCCGGGTCGAGCACTCTAGCTCACATGTCACTCACGAAAATGTTGGACCTGTTCCAAAATAAGAACCATCATGCCAAAACGGCGCTAAAGCGACTTGGTTTACGTGTGAGTTCGAGCAGTTAGTTTGGGTGCCTCTTAATTTAACCAAATGTAAGTGCCACACATGTGGCACGAAGCAATCCCGCCTTGACGTTTTTACAACTAAAGTTGCCATCCGAAAAGAAAAAAACAAAGCTAAAAAAAACTGAAACTTGCCATCCGAAAAAAAGTTGTCATGCTTGTGACAACTAAAATTGTCATCCCACATCATACTACAAGATCCTCCAAGCTCACCAGAGCTGATGCATTTTTTTTCTTTCCTTTGAGGGAATCAGAAGAGCTGATGTATGGTTTGTGCAGCAGTTTTGAAAAGAAGTCTAGATAACCCCAGCATCTCACAAGACAAACGCATATAGCATTACAATAAGCACACTTGTCCTAGCAAATAACCAAACCGACACCGAGCGAGCTGGCGCAAGCGGCCCGTGCAAACGACGAGCAAATAGCCCCTCAGGCCGGGACAAGGACAGGAACAAAGAAAGAAAGAAAATTGTTTCACGAGGAGAAGGGGATAATTTTATACTGCTAGCACCAACGCTGCCAATCAGACGAGGCAGGCAGGGGGCGGCGAGCGAGCGAGCGAGCGATGGATAGATACGCGGGAGACGTGCGGGCGTACAGGCAGAGAGAGTGGGGAGAGAGAGAGAGAGGGTGAGTCCACCTCAGCTTCAGGTGAGCTGGCCGGTGGCCGCTGGGGCATTTTTCTATTTCTGCGGCCTGCCCGGTTTCCAATTCCGACGAGCCAAAACAGACGGACGGGAAAGGGGTC
>NC_041387.1:584217158-584305111 GCF_002162155.2 Triticum dicoccoides
AGGAGGGACTACAAGAGAGGAGAGAGAGGCGGGGGGCGAGGGGCAGCGGCAGAGGGCTGCAGCAGGGGCAGAAGCATTAGAAGGGGCAGTTGTAACCAAGTGGCAGCAGTAGATAGAGCCATCTATCTATCTCTCTCTACAGGTATAAATCCTTGCTCGCTTCCTCGCTCGCTTGCTTTGCTTGCTCGCTCGCGCATCTGGTAGGACGGAGGGGGCAGAAGGAGTTGGTGGTGGGGAGGGAGGGAGGGAGGGGATTTCTCGGGCGCCGCGGCGATGGGGGCGCGCTGATTGGGTCGCCGGCCGCGATCTTTCAGTCCAGATTTCCTTGGGCGGGCCCGTGCGTGATCTTGCCATGGGTTCGATTTGTTCTTGTTAGGTGATTCTTTCTTGCCCCTCCTGCGCATGTTCTTCCTTTCTCTGTTGGATTGGATGGAGCCGCCCCCTGCTTCTCCGCCTGGATTCGCGTCGCCCGGCGGGGTCGCCGCGGATGGGAGCAAGATTTGGTTTGGTTCTCGGGGGAACGATTTGGGGGTGGGAGGGCGGCAGATCGGTTGGGTTCTCGCCGGAAGATTCGATTTTTACGCCTTGTTTTCTTCACGCGCCCCTCTCAGATCTCAAATGCCCCTGGTCCTGATCCGTTTCTTCTCGCCGATTTCGTCCGCGCTTACTTTCCTCCCTCCCCTGTTAATTCCATTATTATTGCAGATCGCGGCTAGGAGATCAGCGAGCGCGCCCAGATTTCTCCCTTTCCGGATCAGTCTCATCCGAGAAGATAATAAGCCGAGCGGGAGGGGGAGAGGCCATGATGCTGGAGGGCAAATCCTGCCTCGTCTCGCGCTCCCTGCCCAGCTACTGCGACCCGGACTCCGACTGGGCGTTCCTCCTCAGCGGCAGCAAGCGCCCCGCGCCGGAAGACTTCGGCGCGGAAGACATGGAGGAGGTAGACGCCGGCGGCGGCAGCGGGAAGCGCAGCAAGTCGCCTTCCCCGCAGCCGCACACGCCGGACATCACCGAGAGCCACGGCTCCAGCCGCCATGCCTCCTCAGGCAGCAGCGGCGGTGGGGAGCAGCAAGGCTCTGGGGCCAATCTCATTGGCGAGATTGGCCGCGACCTCTCCATCAACTGCCTCCTCCGGCTCTCCAGGTCGGACTATGGCTCCGTCGCCTCCCTCAACAGGGACTTCAACTCCCTGGTGCGCAACGGGGAGATCTACCGCCTGCGGCGGCAGAATGGTATCGCCGAGCATTGGGTCTACTTCTCCTGCAATGTCCTGGAGTGGGATGCCTATGACCCCTACAGGGAGCGCTGGATCCAGGTGCCCAAGATGCCACCGGATGAATGCTTCATGTGCTCTGACAAGGAGTCCCTGGCTGTGGGCACCGAGCTGCTTGTGTTTGGGATGGCACACATTGTGTTCAGATATAGCATCCTGACCAATTCATGGACAAGGGCTGATCCCATGAACTCTCCCCGGTGCTTGTTTGGATCAACAAGCGTCGGTGAAAAGGCGTATGTCGCTGGAGGCACCGATGCTTCTGGAAAGATACTGAGCTCTGCAGAGATGTATGACTCTGTGACACACACTTGGACACCCCTTCCCAGCATGAATAGGGCTAGGAAGATGTGTTCTGGTGTGTTCTTGGATGGCAAGTTCTATGTGATCGGTGGTGTTACCAACAACAACCAGGTACTGACATGTGGTGAGGAATATGACTTGAATCGGGGTTCGTGGAGGGTCATTGAGAACATGTCTGAGGGCCTCAATGGAGTGACGGGTGCTCCTCCACTCATTGCAGTTGTCAACAATCAGCTCTATGCAGCTGATTACAGTGAGAAGGATGTGAAGAAGTATGACAAGCTGAATAATAAGTGGATCGCTCTTGGGAAATTGCCTGAACGGTCTGTGTCCATGAATGGATGGGGCCTTGCTTTCCGAGCCTGTGGTGACCGGCTGATTGTCATTGGAGGCCCAAGGACTTCTATTGGTGGCATCATTGAGCTTAATTCATGGGTTCCCGATGAGCAACCGCCTGTGTGGAATTTGGTTGCCACACGGCAATCCGGGAACTTCGTGTATAACTGCGCCGTGATGGGTTGCTGAGTCCACTGAATAAAGATTGGATGCAGTGGATATTTATGAAGGATGATAGTATGCACAAAGGCAGCCTGTTCAATTGCTCCAGCCCTGATTCTTCGTAGGGATTTATGCCTTCTGCCCAGTTAACTGGACATCTGCTGAGCGGCAGCACTCATGTAACCCTTGAGTTCTAATACTTCTGTTTTCCTTGCTAATCCATTTCTACATTTGCAATTTGGATCAACAGCTCGTGATTTCAAAGATACGAGACTATGCAAAAACAGTGTTATATTAATAATCTAGAAACAACTTCCAGAATGCTCGCCTTTCACTGTTGATGATGAACAACCTGTTAAGCAATACTTGATTTATCTTTGGCTGCAACTAGAGAATGTTTATCAATTCACTGCTATGTTTCTTATTCATCCAGCTTGCTTCATGATATGCTTTTCTGAATTGTGTTATCAGCTTGTAGGTTGGTAATGATATGTTGTTTTGCTGGTCGTGAATTTGTATGTGCTAGGGATGCTGGTATTGTTCTAGTTTTAGTTGTGATGGTTTGCTTGACTCAGGTGTTTTAGTTCATGTTTCCATGTACTGATGTTTTAGTTAGTCAACTGAATCTAGTTTGAGATGTTCTGTTTCTGATGGATTATCAAAGCAGGTGTAGTTTTCAAAACTAGATCATTTTATTGGCTATTTTGGTGACAAGTTTCCTGGAAGTTGTCACCCTTTTACCTGTAGTTGTTGCTAGCCTAGAAGTAAGTCTCCTCATGGTTTTACTGGATAATTGAATCATCCCCGAGAGCGAGAGGGCAAAAGGCTCTCTAGCTGAGCGTGTTCTGTTATAGCTGTTTCAGCGAATTGATGTCATCCTTTATTAGCAATGTTGCAATAAGGGAACATATACTATATCATTAGTAAGGTTAATAGGAAGTGATGCATTTGCAACTGCTGTTTATTGTAGTCTTTTTGAGTGACTTATCTGACCATTTGTTCGAACCGTATTTGTGATCCATAGGGCATCCACATTCTTCTTCTGTTTTGGGCATTTAGATTTGCATACATGCTTCTTACTGTGTGGTAGCATCCATCCTACATTGCCCCTGGATTTCTGGAATGAGAGCCGAATTGGTGGCGCGCTGAGTGCAGATGGCGGCGCTTGCTATATGAAAGGAGCCTGTGTAATCTGTCGATGTCGACCCTTGCAGACATATATATGTGGTAAAAAGAAACCTTGTAGTTCCTGCCATTTGGAGCAAGAAGCGGGTTGTGAGCCGATCAGAGCACTGCTGCACTCTTTTATGTGTCATCTTGCATAATGTGGCAACCCTTTGTTCTTCTTACATGAGTGAGAAATACTCCCTCTGTCCTATAACGTAAACGTTTTTTGACACTACACTAGTGTAAGAAAATGTCTTAGATTATGAGACAGAGGGAGTAGCATTTTGCACGACAGTAAACTCTGGTTGTAGCAATATAGTCCTCGTGCGAGCTTCTTTCGGAGCAGCAAGACGTTTAGAATCGCCACGGGTCTCGTTCGCGTTATCGTGTTTGTGTTTGTACTGCAATCCCAGATTTTTGTTGAAACAAAGCAAGCTGAGTTTTGAGTGGGGTTGCATTCGCTTTGAGGAGTGAATTCGCAGGCACTTGCTCCCGTGCTTTGCTTCCCGCCGCGGAAGGAACACCCTTGCAAGGCAGAGAAGTAGAAGTAGCAGAGGTAGAACCACACGTGCCGATCGGTGCAGAGAAGCCTTTCGCTCCGTCCGGTCCGGTCCGGTCCAGTCCGGTAGCAGCGGTGCGTCCCGATGCTACGCTGCGCACACCGTTTTGTTCCCGGGGCAACTTGGCAGGTGACCCGGCCCGACACGACTCTGCCGCCGAGACTCGCTGACCATTTCGTCCGTCCCTGGAAAAAGGGGAAAACACAGGGAGAAACGCTCCTCCAGAGCACGCACGAGGACGCTTTGCTACCTGGAAGAAATCATCATCAGCCTCGCTGCCGTGCTGTGTTGCGTTGCGTGAAGCTTCCTTCTTCCGACCCTGGACGGCTAGTAGGCTAGCTAGCCTAGGACTCGTAGCAGCCATCGAAGGAAGGATGGATGGATGGATGGATTCCCCTCGAGCGTGGTGGTGGAAGCGTACGCCTCGTGCCTCCTTTACAGCGCGGCCGCTTGCGTTGCGTTGCGTTGCGTTGCGGCGGTACCACCTTTTCTTTCCTCCATTCTTCTCCTCCGGCGGGCGGGGCGGGGCGGGGCGGGGTCTACAATAATTTCAGCCGTGGCCGTCGCTGTTGTGCCATTCCGGGCATCCAGTTCTGTCGTGCGCGCCTCTGCAACCGGCACCTGCGTCTGCGTGCGAGGTCGATCGATCGACAGCTCGCACGCACGCACATGCGCCCGAGCGCTCCAGAGAGATAATCTCATCTGCCTCTGCTGCGCCCAACCACTGCCTTTAGTCCCCTGTCCCGCCCCGTTTTGGCCGCCTCTCTCCGGGTGCCAGCCACAGCTGCCAAATCCGCCCGCCCCCATTACGCCCCTGATTGACCCCTGCCTGCACTGCACAGCTTGCACATTTTCGTGCATGTATGTATGTGCCCGATTTGTTCTTGTGTTGCTCTCCTTGAGTGGTCGACCAACAAGAAAATTAGGCGAGTTAATAATTATATTCGCTGGCGGGGCGCCCTTCTGGAATCTGGATGGATGGAGGAACCTTTATCCTCCCTCACCGAATAATCACCGCAATTTCGTCCGGTTTACACGCTCGCAAGTGTCATTTGCCGTGCAGCCAGCCCGGGACGGGATTGGAGAACATTTTTGGGTGGAGAATATGTACATCTATCTGTCCATCTATCTATCTATCTACCCATCTCGTCTCCATCGAGCATATGAAACCATGCCCCCTCACCTCACCTCACCTCATCTCCCACTTTATTTATTCCCGCGCCGGCGATTTAATGCGCTGCGTTAGGCGCCCCGAATTTTTTCACCAAATGCCCCCCACTGTTTAAATGTCCCAAGAGTGATCGGCACGCCAGAGCGAGCGAGCGTACGTACTGTCATTTTCCTTCCTTTCTCCCCTGCATGCCTCCTCCCTCCTTTGCATGGACGGAGAATCATCCCGCGTGAACGGTGAGGTGAAGAATGGTGGTGACGCGTCGACGCAAGTGGGGAGATGCTAGCCTTTCCGTTCCGTCTCTTTCCTTCTCCGATCGGAACAATGCACATCAGATCTTCCTACCGGCCGGTCTTCGCCGTCGCGTCGCCATCGAGGCTCGGCCGTTCCCATGTGGTGACGAGAGCGACGGGCGGTAGCCGTCTGCGGCGCCGGCGACGGGCTCTTGGGTTTGCGCCTCGTGCCGCCAGACCATTGACGGCGTCTCCAGGTCAAACTTTACGGCTCTGGTAAACGCACGCAAAGCTTGCGTTTGACCTGTCCTTTTTTTCGCGTCTGTTTGATTGTTTCTTTGTTGTTGTTGAGAAATGTCTGTTTGATTGTTGGGCTGGATGTGAGGTGCGCTCCGGTTTAGGCCTGCTGATTAACGAACGGGCTTCAAGAATCTCAACGAGGCCGCTGATAAAGCCCTTATCCAGGTCCATGTGGCTCCGGCCCCTCTCTTTCTCTCTCTCTGCAAAAGAAGCCCAGGTCTGTTGGTTTGTTTCTCTCTGTCTTGCACAGTTGAGACCTCGAAAAGATTCAGGCAGATGGACAGGCTGCAGCCACCACGCACAGAAGGCAGGCTAGGCCGAGGTCGTCTGATTGTCCTTGCCAGGGCCCCGTCTTGAATTCCCGAGGAGGCCGGGCCGGCAGCAACAACAGCGAGGCAGCAGCAACAGGACCAAAGGGAGTACCAGTGGTTATCTGCACATGTGAGCGCAGAGCAGAGAAAATTCAGAGAAGCCCCAAGCTAGCCGCTGGAGAGTACCCCTACTGCATCCGGTAGTAGTACTTTGACGCACCCCTCGTCCATCGGCCAAATTCACTGTTTTGACCCTTTTTCTTAACTTAAGCACGATTTAACCCTATATGCAATTTTTTTTCGTATTTGATCCTTTTTCTATCGTCATTGTCTTTGGCGGTAGGGTAGCACACCCTACCGCCAAGCCCTTTGGTGGTAGGACTTACTTACGCCGTCACGTCTGTTAGGTGTGAAAAGGACCGTACCGCCACGGTCTTTGGCGGTAGGGGCATGCACGTAATTGTAAAAAGGGCATGCATGCAAATAAAAGATTCATTTTTTACAAAAAGGACCCTACCGCCATAGCCTATGGCGGTAGGGTAACACATCCTACCGCCATAGACTGTGGCGGTAGGGTCCTTTTTGTAAAAAACGAAGGTAACGATGCAGGTAAGTCCTACCGCCAAAGGCCTTGGCGGTAGGGTGTGTTACCCTACCGTCATAGACGATGACGGTAGGAAAATGGTCAGATCCGATTTTTTTTTTGTACATAGGGTCAGATCACGCTAAACTAACAAAAAAGGGTCAAAACAATGAATTTGGCCTCGTCCATCCATTCCTTCACCGGTGGCTGTTGCCTTTTGTTCGTCGGCCCCTGCTTTCACCATTCAGGCTGGTCACAATGGGCAAAAACATAAGCTAATAACTTACACACTTCCCTAGACTATGTTACTACCTTCATAGTGGGTAGGAACATCTATGTACTGTCATGCAACGATGCATTTATTAAGTTATAGACTCATTGTTTCTTGGAGCGTGTGATGTTCCGGTAACTTAGCTAGTTATCACAAGCACCTCTCTCTTCATTAAATATGTGCCACATAAGCAAAGTTGTATTGAAGTGTGTGATGTTACTCCTAAGTTCCACCCCACTGTGACTAGCCTCACCTCCTTCTAATCCCCTCTGATGGCCTGTAAAAAACGTTTGGATTCAGCTTCTGTCGCCTTGGTTCACGTGTTCGCCGGAGGCTTCTCGCTTTGTCTCGACCTAGTGCGCCTCACCTCGGACATTCGCTTCGCCTCACGAGGCAGCAGTGTGTGTACCAGGCCACGCGCGTGCGTCACGGTGGCCTGCCGGCGGGGAATCCGCGGGTGCCGCCGCACAATCAGCGGGGCATCATGCCGCAATCATCCATCCACTGGTGACGAGCGCGCCCGGTCTCCGCTCGGCCCGGCGGATCGGCGGTGAATCGTACCGCTGCGTGTGCATGTCCCGTCGCCTTTCGGCACTCTGCAGCGGCCGCACGGCGAGTAGGCCGGTGCATGTGTGGCCTTGTCAGGGCAAGTACTGACAATGTTGTAAAGGGAAGTACACTCTGCCAAAGGGAGGAAATGAATAACTCATCCCACTCGCCGCTTAACTGGTGGCATTGTACATTTTATTACTTTCACACATCCGCGCAGCGTCAAATTTTCAACTTTTTTATGCAGTTAGCCGCACTCCGCAGCCGCAGAACAGCCGCACAATTTGAAATAAAAAAAACATCCCAAATTAAAACATAAAATTTTATCTGTCGACAATATCAAATTACCTCACAACATCAAATGCGACACAAATACAACAAAGTTCTGCAAAATACAACAAATAAAGAATAAAACTAGGAGGTTTTTTGGTCATGCCATTTCCAGTACTCCTTCATCGAATCTTTCTGAAGTTCATTGTGCGTATCGGCGTCTCTAATTTCATGGTGCACCTTCATGATACGTCAGTTTCGTTTCTCTTTTCTAATCGGCATAACGCGCACGTCCATGAGATCATAGAAGGTGTAATCCAAATCACGCCCACATCATTCTCAATGATTATGTTATGCATGATCACACAAGCAATCATGATGTATCAAAGGTTTTTCTGATCCCAGAATCTAGACGGTCCTCTCACAATAGCAAATTGGGATTGCAAAATCTCAAATGCCCTCTCAAAATATTTCCTAGCCACCGCTTAAGCATTGTGAAAATAGAGTCCTTTCTTACTTTGAGAGCTTTGGATTGGCTTCACAAAAGTGCTCCACTTCAGATAGATCTCATCTGCTAGGTAGTACCCATAGTTGTAGGTGCAGCCACTTGCTTAGAAGGTCAGTGGTGGAGCTTCTCCATTTGTTAACATGGCAAAAAAGAGGTAACAGGTCAAGAACATTGATGTTGTTGCAAGATTCAGACATCCCAAAATATGAATGCCAAATCCATGTCTCTTGATAGGCAGCGACCTCAAGAATGATGGTGGCATCCTTCGAGCGTTCTCTAAACTGTCCATGCATGCTTTAAGACAATTCTTTCATTTCCTGTGCATGGAATCGATAGACCCAAAACCGACGGGCATTGTTCATTTCCAAAAGCCTCTGAGTGTCTTGAGCATTGGGTACTCTCAAGTACTCTGGACAAAATACTTCTACCATAGTCTTTGCAAATTGTTTGACATAAAAGATAGAAGTGCTCTCTACCATCGCCAAATTGCCATCAATGTAGTTTGCCGGAATACCATAGGCCATCATGCGCAAAGTGGTAGTGATCTTCTGCTCGGTGCTATGTCCAAGCAAACCAGCACAATTCCTCCTCTGCTGAAAGGCTCAGTCATGTTGCTTCACAAAATTGCAAATGTGGATGAACAAATCCTTGGACATCCTGAACGGCAATGAAAGTACCTCGCTGGAAAAATGGGTGGTGTACCAAAATAGTTGCGCATCAACCTCTCATGCACCTCAACCTGTTCTCTCCAGATGAACTCACGGACAAACACAACACCACCATGCTTTAGTTTCTTCCTCTTGTGCATCTCTACTAGCATACAATGTCCTCTTCTTCAGTCAAATCAAATTCCTCATCTGACGAGGAATCGTTCATGAAAGAGGAGTCGCACGAGCTCATCTACAATACGGAAATCACCATCTTCATGGGCGATAAAAAAACTCCTAATTTGCTTGAATTTTTACCTTGGGGGAATTTTGTCGAACACGTTGTGTGCGAGGTGGAAGAAACTGGTCAGAGCCTTGATGGTGCTCACGTAAGACGTTTGTGGTGGGTGATGACTGCTTCTACCGCTTCTAGACGGCTGGCGACTGCCGGAGGACGCCACTTGCAGCGCCACACCACTGGATGCAACAACCGAAGAACTGCCCACTCAGCGGGGTTGTGGTGGTCACGCGGCTGCCCTGCTAGCTCCGGTTGTAGGTAGCGTTACCACGAAAAGCGACTGTGATTTGCTAGAGCCATGACGGCCGCCAGAGCTACGACGAAGAGGTGAATCAGACAAAAAAACGTTGGCGGGGCAGGTCCAGAACGACGTGTCGTCGGTTGCTACGCTAGCACAACTGGTGATACGTCTCCAACGTATCTATAATTTATGAAGTATTCATGCCATGTTTACAACAATTTTATATGGTTTTGGTATGATTTGAATGGAACTAACCCAGACTAACGTTGTTTTCAGCAGAACTACCATGGTGTTGTTTTTGTGCAGAAATAAAAGTTCTCGGAATGGGCTGAAAATCTACTGTGATTTTTTGTGAAACAAAAGAGACCCCCGAAGCATCAAGGAAGGACCAGAAGATTCACGAGGAAGCGACAAGCCTGAGGGGGTGCCCACCCCAGGGCGCGCGAGGCAGGCTTGTCGCTCCCTTGTGGGTCCCCTTGACGTAAGACCGATGAAATTTTTTCCTATAAATGCCCAAACCCCCAGAAAGAACTCTAGATGAGAAGTTCCGCCGCCGCAAGCCTCTAAATCCACGAGAACTCAATTGGGACCCTATTCTGGCACCGTGGAGGAGGGGGAAATCATCACCGAAGGCCATCTTCATCATCCTGACGGGCACCATTACGAAGAAGGGAGTAGTTCACCCTCGGGGCTGAGGGTATGTACTAGTAGCTATGTGTTTGATCTCTCTCTTTCTCTCGCGTGTTCTTGATTTGGCACAATTTTGATGTACCGCGAGCTTTGTTAATATAGTTGGATCATATGGTGTTTCTCCCTCTTTATATTGTTGTGATAAATTAAGTTTTACCTTTGAGGTTTCACTATTATCGGATTGAATATTTTTATGAATTTGAGAACACTTGATGTATGTCTTTCATATGAATACCCGTGGTGACAATGAGGTATTATATTGATTCACTTGATGTATGTTTTGGCACTCAACTCGCGGATTCCCGTGGTGACATTGGGGTAATCTATGCATAGGGGTTGATGCACGTTTTCGTCCTACTTTCTCCGTTAGAAATCTTGGGGCACTATTTGAAGTTCTTTGTGTTGGATTGAATATTATGTATCTGGTTGTTTGATGCATATCGTATAATCAACTCATGGATACTTGTGGTGACACTGGAGTATCTAGGTGTAGAGTTGGTTGATGTGTATCATATGGTGTTATTTTAGTATGAACTCAAGGGATGTTTGTGACACTTATAGGAATAGCTCAATAGATTGATCGAAAAGGATAACTTTGAGGTGGTTTCATACTCTACAAACAAATTCATCTTGTGCCGCTAGATAAGATCTTTGAAGTGACTCTTTGTTGCACGTTGAGGGATTGTTATATGATTCAATTATGTTAGCACTGTTGAGAGATCGCACTAGTCAATGTATGAACCCTAGGCCTTGTTTCTAAGCATTGCAATACCGTTTGCGCTTCATTTTACCACTTGCCACCTTGCTGATTTTTTATTTTCAGATTACAAAAACATATATCTATTATCCATACTAGACTTGTATCGCCATCTCTTCGCTGAACTAGTGAACCTATACAATTTGCCATTTTATTCGGTGTGTTGGGGACACAAGAAGTTTCTTGTATTTGATTGTAGTTTTTTTAGAGAGACCATCTTCATCCTATTCCTCCCACGGATTGATAAACCTTAGGCCATCCACTTGAAGGAAAATTTCTACTGTCCTACAAAACTCTGCGCTTGGAGGCACAACACGAGTCCACAAGAATAAGTTGTGTAGTGACATCAACTGGCGGCAGGGCTATGTGTTCGGACCGAGAGTATATTGACCAGAGAGGGGGGCGGGGGGTAAATGGGAGATTCAAAAAATTTTGCGAATGTTTTGAACTGATTGATCCTCCCTTTTTGATGTCTTGAATCCGTGTCAGTATTTTCCCCAAAGAGTAAGGGATGATGCAGTACAACTAAGGTAGGTAGATCCCTCAGTTATGAAACCAAGGTTATCAAACCAGTAGGAGAACCAAGCAAAACTATGTAAATGGTACCTGCACACAAAGAACAAATACTTGCAACCCGACGCGAAAGAGGGGTTGTCAATCCCTCTCGGGCAAAATATTGGTAAACTGATAGATTGGTAGATACAAATAAAATAAAGGCAAATAAAACTCAGTGAGGTATTTTTGGGTTTTTGGTAATATAGATCTGAAAATAAAAGATGCAAATAAATAAAAAGGCAAATAGCAATATATTGTTGGGAAATGTTGCATGGAAAACAAAAAAAATTCTATGCACACGCAAGATCTATCAAGGAGATGCATAGCAGCAATAGGGGAGAGTGTGTCTATGTAGCCTCATAGACCGTAAGCGAAAGCGTTTAGTAACATGGTTGATGTAGTCGAACTTCTTCGCGCTCTAATCGATCAAGTACAGAACGTACAACACCTCCTCGTTCAGCACACATTCAACTCGGTGGCGTCCTCCTCCTCCTTGATCCAGCAATACGGTGAGGTAGTGGATGAGTTCCGCCAGCACGACGGCGTGGTGACAGTGATGGTGAAGCTATCTCCGCAGGGCTCTGCCTAAGCACTACGATAATATGACCGGGGTGTAAGCAGTGGAGGGGGTGCCGCACATGGCTAAGAAATTGTCATGGTTGTGCTGGGCGCACTCCTACCACATATATATAGGTGGGGGAAGGAGAGAGCAGCCATGAGGGCGCCCCAAGTAGGCCGAATCCTACTTAAGGTCCTCCCCAAGTGGTGCCCCCCTTTCCTTATTGGAGTGCGGGGGGAAGAAAGGAGGAGGTGGCGCCCCCTCCCCTTTCCTTCCCATAGGGCCGTGCAGCCATGTTTTTTTTGAGACAACCTCGCGAAGCTTTTATTAAGATGTCACAATGTTTACAGGGACGAAAGAAAGTTTTGCAGGGTGCCCTAACCAAACATGGCAGCCAACCCCGAGGGATAAAGCATGCTTCGCTAAGTTGCGAGCCTCGAAATTCGAGCTCCTAAACTCATGACTAAATTTACATATCTCAAAATCATTCGATCGGCGGACTATCTCCTATATGATGGCACCATAACCCGACGAGTTTTCCTTCTTAAGATCATCAACCACCACCTTGCAATCAGATGCAACATGTATTCTCCTCTGATATAAATCATCTGACAAAGCTAAAGCCACCCTGATGGCCGTCCATCCATGTAGAGGGGCGCACCAGCCCCCTAATGGGCTGGTCTGTCCCCTCCTATGGCCCATAAGGCCCATACACTTGTCGGGGGTGTCCGAAACCCCTTCTGGTGACCCGATGACTACCCGGTGCACTCTGAAACTATTCCGGTGTCCGAATACCATCGTCCTATATATCAATCTTTACCTCTCGACCATTTAGATACTCATCGTCATGCTCGTGATCTCATCCGGGACTCTGAACAACATTCGGTCACCAAATCATATAACTCATATAACACTATATATACCGTCAATGAACATTAAGCGTGCGGACCCTACGGGTTCGAGAATTATGTAGACATGACCGAGACACCTCTCCGGTCAATAACCAATAGCGAAACCTGGATGCCCATATTGGTTTCTACATATTCTATGAAGATGTTTATTGGTCGAACCATTATGACAACATACATAATTCCCTTTGTTCATCAGTATGTTACTTGCCCAAGATTCGGTCGTCGGTATCTCTATACCTAGTCCAATCTCGTCACTGGCAAGTCTCTTTACTCGTTCCGTAATACATCATCTTGTAACTGACTCATTAGTCATTTTCTTGCAAGGCTTCTTATGATGTGTATTACCGAGAGGGCCCAGAGATACCTCTCCGATATTCTGAGTGACAAATCCTAATCTCGATCTATGCCAATTCTACAAACACCTTCGGAGATACCTGTAGAGCATCTTTATGATCACCCAGTTATGTTGTGACGTTTTATATCGCACAAGGTATTCCTCTGGTATTCGGGAGTTGCATAATCTCATAGTCGAAGGAATATGTATTTGACATGAGGAAGTCAATATCAATAAACTGAACGATCATTATGCTAAGCTAACGGATGGGTCTTGTGCATCACATCATTCTCCTAATGATGTGATCCCGTTATCAAATGACAACACATGTCTATGGTTAGGAAACCTTAACCATCTTTGATCAATGAGCTAGTCTAGTAGAGGCTTACTAGGGACATGGTATTTGTTTATGTATTCACGCATGTATTTAAGTTTCCGATCAATACAGTTCTAGCATGAATATTAAACCTTTACTATTGCCTCTAGGACATATTTCCTTTAGTCTCCCACTTGCACTAGAGTCAATATTCTAGATTACATTGTAATCAATCTAACACCCATGGAGTCTTGGTGGTGATCATGTTTTGCTCGCGGAAGAGGCTTAGTCAACGGGTCTGCCACATTCAGATCCGTATGTATTTTGCAAATCTCTGTGTCTCCATTCTTCACGAATGGAGTTGAAGCGTCTCTTGATGTGTTTGGTTCTCTTGTGAAACCTGGATTCCTTCTCTAAGGCAACTGCTCCAGTATTGTCACAAAGATTTTCATTGGACCTGATGCAGTGGGTATTACACCTAGATCGGATATGAACTCCTTCATCCAGACTCCTTCATGCGCTGCCGCCAAAGCAGCTATGTACTCTGCTTCACACGTAGATCCCGCCATGATGCCCTGCTTGGAACGGCACCAACTGACAACTCCACCATTCAATATAATTATGTATCCGGTTTGTGACTTCAAGTCATCCGGATCAGTGCCGAAGCTAGCATGGATGTAACCATTAACGACGAGCTATTCGTCACCTCCATAAACGAGAAGCATATCCTTAGTCCTTTTCATGTACTTCAGGATGTTCTTGACCGTAGTCCAGTGATCCACTCCTGGATTACTTTGGTACCTCCCTGCCAAACTTATGGCAAGGCACACATCAGGTCTGGTACACAACATAGCATACATGATAGAACCTATGACTGAGGCATAGGGAATCACTTTCATTCTCTCTCTATCTTCTGCAATGGTCGGGCATTGAGTCTGACTCAATTTCACACCTTGTAACACAGGCAAGAACCCTTTCTTTGACTAGTCCATTTTGAACTTCTTCAAAACTTTATCAAGGTAGGTGCTTTGTGAAAGTCCCATTAAGCGTCTCGACCTATCCCTATAGATCTTGATGCCCAATATATAAGCAGCTTCACCGAGGTCTTTCATTGAAAAATTCTTATTCAAGTATCCTTTTATGCTATCCAGAAATTCTATATCATTTCCAATTAATAATATGCCATCCACATATAATATCAGAAATGCTACAGAGTTGACACTCACTTTCTTGTAAATACAGGCTTCACCGTAAGTCTGTATAAAACCATATGCTTTGATCACCTCATCAAAGCGTATATTCCAACTTCGAGATGCTTGCACCAGTCCATAGATGGATAGATGGAGCTTGCATACTTTGTTAGCACCTTTAGGATCGACAAAACCTTCTGGTTGCATCAAATACAACTCTTCTTTAAGATATCCATTAAGGAATGTCGTTTTGACATCCATTTGCCAGATTTCGTAATCATAAAATGCGGAGTCAATTGGTATCAGAGCCTCGTCTCTTTATTAAGGACTTTGTCGTCCGAAGAGTATGGTTGACATCAACGACAGTGCGGAGGAGCACTCCCGTGTGAATCCTATCTCGTCGTCGGCCGAAGGGGGAACCTCGATCTCACGTGAGGAATTCAATGTGGCTTTAGACACATTGAAAACCTCCATGACGGCCGAGGTTAAAAGCATGTTTTCTGAATTCCTAGAAGGACTTAAACTATCTACCTCGCCGATGAAAGTGGTGATCCCACTAACAAGGTGACGGATGCCACCTCCGACAAGGGGGAAGCTAATAGTGAAAAAGGTCCTTCTACTAGTGGTAGAAATGGCTCCGACATCTTTGCCCATGTGGAACCTCCTACTTATGGTGGACCGATTCCCACTACTCATTTAAATCATGCCGGTCCACCTCCTAAGATTGTGAAAAATGAGGATTTTGATGCTTGGGTTTATCGTTTCAAGTGTCATTTAAAGCATGTGAATACTAATCTTTGGAGAATTATAGAAGAAGGTTTCTATCCACATGACCCAAGCAACTTCACCCCTCGAGAAGCCGTGGATAATCAATTCAATGAAAGTGCTCTCTTCATCATCCAAGATGCAATCCTTCCCGAAGATCTCCCTCATCTTCGTCCTCATGCCATGGCTAAAGACGCATGGAAATGTGTTGTGTCTCTCTATCGAGGAAGTGCTAGCATTCAACGCTCCAACTATGAAGTTGTGCAAGATGAAGCCGATGAGTTTGCAATGAAAGAAGATGAAGAACCTCGTGAGCTCTTTCGAAGAGTGACCAAACTCGCGGCCGCACTCCGAGATCATGGGAGCAAGGACACGGATGACAATTGGATCAAGCGCAAGTTCCTCAAGGCCATGATGCCCTACAACAAGGCCATGTCCTCCGTCATTCGTCAAAGACCGGACTTCCACTCCATGACCTCACGGGAAGTGTTGGATGAGTTCGTTGCAATGAGCATCTTGGACAAGACCGCCGACAATGCGGTGCTCCATTCTCAAAGGGCAAAGAAGCCCAATCTTGCCTTGAAGGCCAAGGTTAGTGTGGAAGAAGAAGAAGAAGAGGAAGATGAGGAGAGCAACCCCGAAGACACGAAGTATGATTATCATGAGCACATGGCTCTTGCCTCAAGACAATTTTGGAGTAAGAAGAATACAAGACCCAACTTCAACAAGAACAACTCAAGTGGCCTCAAGGGCAAGCAACGAGTTAGAACTTGTTTCAACTGTGGCAATGTGAGCCATTTCGTTGCGGATTGTCCTTACGAGAAGCGGGAAGACAATGGTGGCAAGTTCATCCGAAAAGACAAAGCCAAGTCCTTCCCAAACAAGAACAACTTCACCAAGAAGACTCCTACACGCGGGTTGGTAGTTCAAGAAGAATACCGTGAGGATGACGATGATGATGAAGATAGTGAAGCAACGGCTATGGCATCCATTGCCATTGCCACAACTCCCCGGGTGTCTCTCTTCGATTCACCCAACGAGAACATCACCCCCAAGTGCCTCATGGCTAAAGCCACCAACAAGGTAACCCCCAACATCAAAACCACCATCATTCCTAATCCTCCTTCAATGGATGGTCTTGATAATGTTAAGGGGTCTAATGAGGAGGTAAATGATTTTGAGTCATTCATGAGTAAGCTCAAGGGAAAATCCAAGAAGCACTTCGTTGCTCTCTTGGAACAACTTGGTGAAGCCAATGACATGATCGAGGCTCACGAAGAAACCATCTCTAAGATGGAAGGTCATAGTCGTGACTATGCCGATGAGATATCGGATCTCTCTAATGCTCTTGAGGAAGAGCGCGGGCATCGTTTGGCTCTTGAGGAGTCACACAACGATGATCATGCCAAACTAAAGAAAGATCTTGATCATGCTCTTGTTGTGTCTCGTGTTCTAACTTCCGAGAAGGCTAAACTTGGGGTTGATCATGTTAGACTCAAGGAGGAGTTTGATGTACTTGACAAGGCCCATAAGGTCTTGAAAGGTGCTCATGCAAACCTCAAGGAGTCTCATGCTCAACTCCAAGTTAAGCTAACCAAGGAAAAGGCCACATTTCCTCACATGGTCTTGATTGATAATGCAAATGCTACTAACCCATGTTGTGAGCATGTGCATCTTGTGGAGGAGAATGTCAAGTTGAAGGAACAACTCGAGAAAGGTCTTGTGTCATGCATACAAGGCGAGAAGAACCTAAATGACCTTTTGAGCAATCAAAAGGAAGTTGTGGGCAAGGAGGGAGTTGGGATCTCACCCAAGTCCAAGAACAAGAAGAAGAACAAGGAGAAGAATAACAAGACCAATCGACCTCCCCCGCTCAAGCAAACCTTTGTGAAGGAGGGAGAGGGTGCTCCTAAGGAGAATAAGAACAATGCGAAGAGTGGTGATGCCAAGGAGTGCAAAACCATCTCTCCCAACAAAGCCGGCGACTTTAACCCCTCTTATGTGTTGTGCCGTGCTAGTGATGGGCATGTTTATGCTAAATTTGTTGGTTCTTCTTATGAGTACATTGAATGGTCTATTTGGGTTCCTAAGACCCTTGTTACTAACATCAAAGGGCCCATTACTCAATGGGTACCTAAAACCAAGCATTGATCTCTTGTAGGTGTTTGCTTCCGGTGGGGGATCATGGTTGCTCGATAGTGGAGCAACAAATCATATGACCGAGAGCAAGGACTTGGTGGTGGAAGTGCACAAGATCCCATCTATGCCAACCAATGTCGAATGGGGTGATGCCTCACATTCTAAGGTATTGGGTCTTGGAAAGGTTGTCATTTCTCATGATCTAGCGATCGAGAAAGTCATGCTTGTTGAGTCCCTTGCGTTCAATTTACTTTCCGTTCGTCAACTCGCACTCATGGGTTTTGCCACCTTCTTTGATATTGATACCGTGGCCCTCTTGTGGGGCAAGACTCTTAAAGTAGCCTTTGTTGGGCATGTCGAGAAAGGTCTCTATGTGATTAACTTTTCGGAGCAACCCAATAAGACCGCGACATGCCTAATGGCTAAAGTTGATGTGGGATGGCTTTGGCATCGCCGTTTAGCCCACGTCAATATGAGATCTTTGCAAAGTCTTCTCAAGGGGGACCATGTCCGTGGACTAACGAATGTTAGTTTTGCCAAAGATCGTGCTTGCAGTGCTTGTATCAAAGGAAAGCTTCATGAAACGGCTCACCCTCCCACGACTATCATCTACTCAAAGAGACCCTTGGAGCTCCTGCACATGGACCTCTTTGGGCCTCCATCCTTTGATAGTCTTGGGGGTAGAAAGTATTGCTTGGTGATTGTGGATGATTATTCAAGATACACTTGGGTATACTTCTTCAAGAGGAAGAGTGAGACTCACAAACCGTCATCGACTTTGCAATTGAAGCTCAACGTCAACATAATGCAAAGATCTTGACAATAAGAAGTGACAACGACACCGAGTTCAAGAACTACACCTTGGATGAGTTTCTTAGTGATGAGGGGATCAAGCACCAATATTCGGCACCATATACCCCTCAACAAAATGGTGTTGCGGAGAGGAAGAACCGGACATTGATGGATGCGGCAAGGACCATGATGGAGGAGTTCAAGTCTCCATACAACTTTTGGGCCGAAGCCATCAACACTGCATGTCATGCATCCAATCGGCTCTATCTCTGCAAAGGCTTGAACAAGACTCCATATGAGATACTTACCGGGAACAAGCCCAATCTCAAGTACTTCCGGGTGTTCGGGTGTAAGTGTTTCATTCTCAAGAAAGGTGTTCGTTTGTCTAAATTCGAGGCTAGAGCTTATGAGGGAATATTTGTTGGTTATGCTACAAACTCTCATGCTTACCGTGTTCTCAACAAGTCCAACGGACTCATTGAGGAGACGTGTAACGTGGAGTTTGACGAAAATAACAGCTCCCAAGTGGAGCAAAGTGGTACTTGTGATGTAGGTGATGAAATTCCTCCCCAAGCCATAAGAAGAATGGGTATTGGTCATATTCTACCCACTGAGGAACCCCTTGTGGCCGAAGGAGAAGGACAATGCTCCACTCCAGTGGAGCCTTCACCTACTCAAGACCCACGCGCTTCCGAAGAACAAAGTGTAGGTCCTCAACCTCGGGAACAAGACCAAGGGCAAGATCAATCTCAAGATGGCGGTGAACCTCCAAATGATGCCCAAGGTCAAGTTCTCCCCCTCGAGCAAGTTCAAGATCATGAGCAAGCTCAAGATCAAGAACAAGATCTTGACGACGCTCAAGATGATCAAGTGAACCCTCCTCCTTCCACATCCGAGGAGGAATTAGAGCGTCCTGCCACGAAGATTGCTTCCAAACTCACCATCAGAGGTCATCTCATGGAGAATGTGGTTGGAAGCCTAAGAAAGGGGGTAAGCACTCGTAGACAATTAGCAAACTATTGTGAACATCACGCATTTGTCTCTTGTGTTGAACCCCATAAGGTCTATGAGGCGCTCAAAGACTCGGATTGGCTCAATGCCATGCATGAAGAAATCAACAACTTTGAGTACAACAAGGTGTGGAGGTTGGTGCCAAGGCCTTCGGGGAACCATAACATCATTGGAACCAAGTGGATCTTCAAGAACAAGCAAGATGCTCATGGGAACATCATTCGCAACAAGGCAAGATTGGTAGCACAAGGCCACTCCCAAGTCGAGGGTATCGACTATGGTGAAACCTTTGCTCCCGTTGCTCGCCTTGAATCCATTCGTTTGTTGAGTGCTTATGCTTCCCATCACAACTTTAAGTTGCAACAAATGGATGTGAAAAGTGCTTTTCTTAATGGTCCCATTAATGAGTTGGTTTATGTCAAGCAACCCCCCGGGTTCGAGGATCCTTACTTCCCGGATCATGTGTATCAACTCGATAAGGCACTCTATGGCCTTAAACAAGCCCCACGTGCGTGGTATGACCACCTTACCGAGTTGCTACAAGATCGTGGATTTGAAGTTGGGCTAATCGATCCCACTCTTTTTACTAAGAAGGTCAAAGGGGAGTTGTTTGTGTGCCAACTATATGTTGATGACATTATCTTTGGTTCTCCTAACAAAGCTTTCAATGAAGAATTTGCCGCTCTCATGACCTCCAAGTTCAAGATGTCTTCGATGGGAGAGTTGAAGTTCTTCCTTGTTTTTGACATTAAACAAAGAAGAGAAGGAACCTTCATCAACCAAGCCAAATACACTCAAGACATGCTAAAAAGATTCAAGCTAAGTGATGTCAAGCCGGCTAGTACTCCAATGCCCACCAAGTGCCAACCTGACATTGATCCCAATGGTAAAGCGGTGGATCAAAAGGTATATCGCTCCATGATTGGCTCCTTGCTTTACCTTTGTGCATCTAGACCGGATATCATGTTGAGTGTGGGGATGGGTGCACGGTTTCAAGCCGCACCGAAGGAAAGTCACTTTGTGGCGGTCAAGCGAATCTTTCGATATTTGGCTCATACCCCAAACTTTGGCTTATGGTACCCAAGAGGGGCAAACTTCAAACTTGAAGGATTTACGGATTCCGATTGGGCGGGAGATAAAGTGGATAAGAAGTCCACTTCCGGAGGGTGCCAGTTTCTTGGGTGCTCTTTGGTGAGTTGGTCTTCCAAAAAGCAAAGTTGTGTGTCTCTCTCATCCACAGAAGCGGAATATGTGGCAGCCGGTAGTTGTTGTGCACAACTTTTATGGATGAGGCAAACTTTAAAGGAATACGGTGTCATTTGTGACAAAGTGCCTCTTTGGTGTGACAACGAAAGTGCCATCAAGATTTCTCTCAACCCGGTGCAACACTTCAAGACGAAGCATATTGAGATTTAGTATCATTTCATCCGGGATCACATTAGGCGAGGGGAGATCAAGCTCAAGTATGTCAACACTCATGATAACCTTGCAAATATTTTCACGAAGCCCTTGGATGAACAAGATTTCGCGAGTTAAGGCATGAGCTAAATATCATTGATTCGAGCAATGTGACTTGAACCCTTGCACACCCCATCTCACTCAACTTGGTGTCTAGTTTAGATGTAGGCATGGACATAGGGGGAGCGTTGTTCTCTCAATGAACTTTCCCTCCCCCATTATGAATAAAACGATCAACTCTTTCACATTAGCCATTTTTGATGGTACTTGTGCTTCAAAGACGAGTTTGGTCATGGGCCCAAGGATAATTCTTCGTGGTGCCATACCAATTGACTCAAACATAGGTGGCTCCGGCCACCGCCCTCTCTTGAGAGAGGCCAGAGCTCGCTCTATTTCGTGTGGTTGTTTTGAAAGAGTGGGTTTTGGACCGTTGTTAGTGTGTGTGTTGCCTTGTTGGTCTTTTCTTTGTCTTGGCCTTGCTTTCTCATCTCTTTGGTGCTTTAGTCGCTTGTCTAGAAGACGTTTGGTTGCTGAGCGGTACTACCGCTGGTGGCGAGCGGTACTACCGCTCCGAGCGGTACTACCGCCCTCCAGCGCGGTACTACCGCTGTGAGGCGCGGGCAGGGGGTTATATTGGGGGCAGGGGGAGTTTCTTCCCCCCCATACCCATTCGCACGCCCCCTTGCTCTGTTCCTTTCTCTCCAGCAACCGGCGCCGTGGGAGGGCTCCGGCGGATCTCCCTCTCCGGGGCGTTCCTCTCCATTTCCTTCGGTGGAGATGATCCCCACCTTGTCCTCTTGCCATGGATGCCGGTATTGCCCCCGCTCCCTTTTTCTTCTTGTCTAGATTTCCAATCTAGCATCTTAGGAGCAATAGCAGTTGCATCTCTAGATTTTTGGCCAGATCTAGGCTTGAGTAGGATGGAGAATGCTTCTAGACAGTTTGGATTGGTGTTTGGTTGGAGTATTTTTGAATTTGGTGGGACGGTAGTGCCAGATCTAACCACGGCAATAGGAACCTGCTGCTTCCCGTCTCGAGCGGTACTACCGCTCTTCCAGAGCGGTACTACCGCTTGGAGCGGTACTACCGCTCGCGGGTCACGGTACTACCGCCCTCTACCAGTTTCCACCATGCTCTTACCTCTCAGTGATCTTTTTGCTCGTGTTTTGTGGCTTATGATCATTCTTTCTGGTTGTTTGCATGTTCTTGTGTGTGGTTCCAGGTGATGAGGTTCCTGAGCATCAGGCTCGTCGTGTCAGCCCCGGTCGTGCCACGTCCAAGCGCTACCGCACCACTGAGTCTGCCGGAGGTTCATCAAGTGCTCCACCTCCACCTCAACTCAAGAAGAAGCCTGGTGTCAAGCTGAAGCCAGGCAAAACCATGCCAGAAATGCAGCCCAAGGAGTTCTGGGCAAGGCGTCGCCGCAACCCGTATGAGGAAGACCAAGATCCCTCTTTGGTCAACCGTCCATTCTGGAACAGGTTCCAGTTTGCCATCTTCTTTGATGTTCTCAAAGCCAAGAAGAACCTCTTTGTCATCGTGCACTCCATCCACACCGACCATATGGAGAAGGATCCTAAATACTTTGGTGAAGCTCTTCAGATGTGCACTCAAGTGAACATTCTTGGGGTCATGCAATTCAACAAAGATTATGATGTTGATATTGTGGCCCAATTCTATGCCACGGTTCATCTCGGGACTGATGAGGACAGGACACTGACTTGGATGACCAATGGCAAGTTGCTTTCAGTCAAGTGGAAAGCTTTCATGGAGTTGATTGGGGTGCAAGATCTAGGTCTTGAGTCTCCTGTCGGCTTTCGCCCACACCGCCACACCAACACCACTCACAAGCAAGCTCTATGGCTCTACTGCACTTTGAGGATCAACCCTGAGATGAAGAAGGAAACTTATGAGCTGCCTGCCTATCTGGATATCCTTCACCGTATCTTCAGAGAGACTCTTTTCCCTTGTATCGGGAATCTGGATATGGTTCACTCCTATCTCGTGGACATGCTTCTCTTCTACCAGCGTCAGAAGGGACAGAACACCGGAGAGTCCCTGGATATCTCTCATGTTATGTGGTCTGAGCTGTTATCTGCTATCTCCGAGCGCAAGTGCCCGATTTATGGTCCGTTCATCATGCTGCGTATTGAGAAGGCCTGGGATCGTGTCTATCCCCAGGTGATTCTGGAGACTAGAGAGTTGGTCTCTCATGACGTCAAGCGTCTGAGGAAGAAGGATAACTGAGGCACTCAGGCCCCTAAGACTGGAGTTCCTTCGTCTGCTGCTGCCATGGAGACCGAGGAGGAGACTGGGGCTGAGGCTGAGGATGATGATGATGATTACGTGCCTTCTGAGGTAGAGTCCTCTTGGGCAAAGAAGCTCAAGCTCAAGATGAAGAAGCTATTCTGCATGGAGTCTCACGGTCAGTACATGACTCATGTGGCTGAGAAGAAGGCCCGAGGTCGCCACAAGGAGCTCATGCGCCAGTTGGGTGCTACAGTTGTTAGTGGATCTGAGGACCAACTTACTGAGGAGGAGGAGTGGATTCAGCAGCACTGCCCGTGGACCGATTCTGATGCCGAGCACTTCCCGACTGACGACGGTGGCGCAGATGATCCCGCTGAGCTCTGATGTGTGTGTCCCTCTTTTGCTATCACCTGGAGCCGTAGCAACACTCCCTCTCCTTTTTGGTGTCTTGATGCCAAAGGGGGAGAGAGTTTGGGGATTCGTGCTTTGTGTCTTCCGTCTTCTGTGTTTGTGTTTTCCTTGCTATTTGCTTTGTTTGGTTTGTGTCAGTGAGACCTTAGTTCCAGTCATATGGTGTGAGACATATGCTACCTTATCTTTCCAGTATCATTATCTATGTCACTATCTTATGAGTTGCATGCTTATCATGTTAAGTTATCTATGCTACTCTCATATACCCTTCTTAGGTGGTTGGTCTCTAAAATGTAGGGGGAGTGTTGATCCTAGTATGTGTGCCGTGCAGTCCAAAGCACTTATCTAGATAGCACACATCTAGGGGGAGCTCATCTACATTTTAGGACAGTGGGGTTTTTATGCTTGTCCTATATCTCTCATGTTGTGCAAATCCCGTATTGTCATCAATCTACCAAAAATGGGGAGATTGTAAGGGCATATTTATCCCCAAGATGTTTTGGTGATTGATGACAATGCCTGTGCGGACTAATCGTGTGCGTTTAGTTCTTTCAGAGATTCATCCATTGGCACGAGACGATTACCTCCCCTAGGTGTTTTATTCAAGACGGTGTAGCTCCTTCGTTTCGTTATTGGTGGACTAGTTTCGTAGGAGTCACCGTACTATCAAGAGGGGATCCGCTTTGGTAAGGCTAGGGTGGAATCAACACGTACACATCCATATCACACCCGACGTCTTCCTTCCGCTTCATTGGAGCTGTCTTTTCCCCTGTGTCTGCCTTATCCTGCCCCAGCGGTAGTACCGCGGTCCTCAGCGGTAGTACCGTCGAAGCACTCAAGTGGTAGTACCACTACTAGAGCGGTAGTACCGCTCCCCAAGCGGTAGTACCGCTCTCCGAGCGGTAGTACCGCTTGTGGTCTTCGGTCGTAGTACCGCAGTGATTCCGGGCTACTACCGCCTCGATTCGAGACCGATGTTTTTCGTGTCGGGTTTTGCGGTACTAAGTGCGGTAGTAGTGGCGGTAGTACCGCTCCAAGCGGTAGTACCACGCCTACTCCCACGGTAGTACCGCTCTGGGGCCAGGACCCTGACCTCCTCGTCAGCGCGACAATGCTGCTGGGTTGGAGCGGTAGTACCGCCCTCAGCGGTAGTACCGCCCTGTCCCAGAGGTAGTACCGCTCTGTGCGTGGCTGTTCAGTGGGGTAACGGTTGGATTGGTTCCCCCACTATATAAAGGTTTCTTCTTCCCCAAAGTCGACCCACCTCTTTCCCCCAAAGCTCCATTGTTGCTCCAAGCTCCATTTTCGCCTGATCTCTCTCCCTAGCCAATCAAACTTGTTGATTTGCTCGGGATTGGTTGAGAAGGCCCCGATCTACACTTCCACCAAGAGAAATTTGATTCCCCCACTTATCCCTAGCGGATCTTGTTACTCTTGGGTGTTGAGCACCCTAGACGGTTGAGGTCACCTCGAAGCCATACTCCATTGTGGTGAAGCTTCGTGGTGTTGTTGGGAGCCTCCAAGTGTTGTGGAGATAGCCCCAATCTTGTTTGTAAAGGTTCGGTTGCCGCCTTCAAGGGCACCAATAGTGGAATCACGGCATCTCGCATTGTGTGAGGGCGTGAGGAGATTATGTTGGCCCTAGTGGCTTCTTGGGGAGCATTGTGCCTGCACACCGCTCTAACGGAGACGTACTTCCCTTTAAAAGGAAGGAATTTCGGTAACACATCCTCGTCTCCACCGGCTCCACTCTTGGTTATCTCGTGCCTTTACTTTTGCAAGCTTACTTGTGTTGTATCTATTGCTTGCTTGTGTGCTAGTTGTCTTTGCATCATATAGGTTGTCCACGTAGTTGCACATCTAGACAACCTATTTCGTTGCAAGCTTTAAATTGTTAAAGAAAAGTCTAAAAATTGTTAGTTGCCTATTCACCCCCCATCCAGTCAACCATATCAATCCTTTCAATTTCCAATTAATAATATGCCATCCACATATAATATCAGAAATGCTACGGAGTTGACACTCACTTTCTTGTAAATACAGGCTTCACCGTAAGTCTGTATAAAACCATATGCTTTGATCACCTCATCAAAGCGTATATTCCAACTTCGAGATGCTTGCACCAGTCCATAGATGGATAGATGGAGCTTGCATACTTTGTTAGCACCTTTAGGATCGACAAAACCTTCTGGTTGCATCAAATACAACTCTTCTTTAAGATATCCATTAAGGAATGTCATTTTGACATCCATTTGCCATATTTCGTAATCATAAAATGCGGTAATTGCTAAAATGATTTGAACTGACTTAAGCATCCCTACGGGTGAGAAAGTCTCATCGTAGTCAACTCCTTGAACTTGTCGAAAACCTTTTGCGAGAATCGAGCTTTGTAGACAGTAAGATTACCATCCACGTCAGTCTTCTTCTTGAATATCCATTTATTTTCTACGGCTTGCCAATCATCAGGCAAGTCTACCAAAGTCCACACTTTGTTCTCATACATGGATGCTATCTCAGATTTCATGGCCTCAAGCCATCTGTCGGAATCTAGGCTCATCATAGATTCTTCATAGTTCGTAGGTTCGCCTTGGTCTAATAACATGACTTCTAGGACAAGATTACCGTACCACTTTGGTGCGGATCGTGCTCTGGTTGACCTACGAGGTTCAGTAGCAACTTGATCTGAAGTTTCATGATCATTATCGTTTGCTTCCTCTCTAGTTAGTGTAGGCATCACGGGAAAGGATTTCTCTGATGTGCTACTTTCCAATGCGAGAGAAGGTACAACTACCTCATCAACTTCTACTTTCCTCCCACTCACTTCTTTCAAGAGAAACTCCTTCTCTAGAAAGGATCCATTCTTAGCAACAAAGATCTTGCCTTCGGATCTGTGATAGAAGGTGTACCCAATTGTTTCTTTAGGGTATCCTATGAAGATGCACTTCAGAGATTTGGGTTCGATCTTATCAGGCTGAAGCCTTTTGACATAAGTGTCGCAACACCAAACTTTAAGAAACGACAGCTTAGGTTTCTTGCCAAACCATAATTCATACGGTGTCGTCTCAACGGATTTAGACGGTGCCCTATTTAACGTGGATGCGGCTGTCTCTAATGCATAACCCCAAAATGATAGTGGTAAATTAGTAAGAGACATCATAGATCGCACCATATCTAGTAAAGTACGGTTACGACATTCAGACACACCATTACGTTGTTGTGTTCCAGGTGGTGTGAGTTGTGAAACAATTCCACATTGTTTTAAATGAATGCCAAACTCATAACTCAAATATTCACCTCCACGATTAGATCGTAAAAACTTTATTTTCTTTATACGATGATTTTCCACTTCACTCTGAAATTCTTTGAACTTTTCAAATGTTTCAGACTTGTGTTTCATCAAGTAGATATACCCATACCTACTCAAATCATCTGTGAAGGTCAAAAAATAACGATACCCACTGCGTGCCTCAACACTCATCGGACCGCATACATCGGTATGTATTATTTCCAATAAGTCATTAGCTCGCTCCATTGTTCCGGATAACGGAGTTTTAGTCATCTTGCCCATGATGCATGGTTCGCAAGTATCAAATGGTTCATAATCAAGTGATTCCAAAAGTCCATCTGCATGGAGTTTCTTCATGCGCTTTACACCAATATGACCTAAACGACAGTGCCACAAGTATGTTGCACTATCATTATCAACTTTGCACCTTTTGGCATGAATATTATGAATATGTGTATCACTACAATCGAGATTCAACATGAATAGACCACTCTTCAAGGGTGCATGACCATAAAAGATATTATTCATATGAATAGAACAACCATTATTCTTTGACTTAAATGAATAACTATCTCGCAATAAACAAGATCCAGATATAATGTTCATGCTAAACGCAAACACAAAATAACAATTATTGAGGTCTAAAAGTAATCCCGAAGGTAGATGTAGAGGTAGCGTGCTGACGGCGATCACATCGAACTTGGAACCATTCCCGACGCGCATCGTGACCTCGTCCTCAGCCAATCTTCGTTTATTCGCAACTCCTGTTTCGAGTTACAATTATGAGCAACCAAACCAGTTCAAATACCCAGGTGCTGCTACGAGCATAAGTAAGGTACACATCAATAACATATATATCAAATATACCTTTGTTCACTTTGCCATCCTTCTTATCTGCCAAGTATTTGGGGCAGTTCCGCTGCCAGTGGCCATTCCCTTTGCAGTAGAAGCACTCAGTTTCTGGCTTGGGTCCAGCTTTGGGCTTCTTCCTGGGAGTGGCAACTTGCTTGCGATTCTTCTTGAAGTTCCCTTTCTTTCCCTTGCCCTTTTTCTTGAGACTAGTGGTCGTGTTAACCATCAACACTTGATGCTCCTTCTTGATTTCTACCTTCGCGGCCTTAAGCATTGCGAAGAGCTCAGAAATCATTTTTTTCACCCCTTGCATATTATAGTTCATCACAAAGCCTTTGTAGCTTGGTGGCAGTGACTGAAGAACTCTGTCAATAACACTATCAACTGGAAGATCAAGTCCTAGCTGAGTCAAGTGGTTATGATACCCAGACATTTTGAGTATGTGTTCACTGACAAAACTGTTCTCCTCCATCTTGCAGCTATAGAAATTGTTGGGGACTTCATATCTCTCAACCTGGGCATTTGCTTGAAATATTAACTTCAACTCTTGGAACATCTTATATGCTCCACGACGTTCAAAATGTCTTTGAAGTCCCAGTTCTAGGCCGTAAAGCATGGCACACTGAACTATTGATTAGTCATCAGATCGAGCTTGCCAGATGTTCATAACCCTGCAGCAGGTCTGTCACCTAGTGGTGCATCAAGGACATAATTCTTCTATGCAGCAATGAGGATAATCCTCAAGTTACGGACCCAGTCTGTGTAGTTTCTACCATCATCTTTCAACTTAGATTTCTCTAGGAACGCATTAAAATTCAGGGGAACGGTAGCTCGGGCCATTGATCTACAACATAGATATGCAAAATTATAAGACTAAGTTCATGATAACTTAAGTTCAATTAATCAAATTACTAATGAACTCCCACTTAAATAAACATCCCTCAAGTTATCTAGTGATATGTGATCCAAATCAACTAACCCATGTCCGATCATCACGTGAGATGGGTTAGTCATCAATGGTGAACATCTCTATGTTGATCATATCTACTATATGACTCATGTTCGACCTTTCGGTCTCCAGTGTTCCGAGACCATGTCTGTACATGCTAGGCTCGTGAAGTTTAACCCAAGTATTCTGCATGTGCAAAAATGTCTTACACCCGTTGTATGTGAACGTAGAGTCTATCATACCCGATTATCACGAGGAGCTTCGAAACGATGAACTTTGGCAACGGTGCATACTTGGGGAGTACACTTTTATCTTGAAATTTAGTGAAGGGATCATCTTATGATGCTACCGTCGTTCTAAGCAAAATAAGATGCATAAAGGATAAACATCACATGCAATGAAAATATGTGACACGATATGGACATCATCATCTTGTGCTTTTGATCTTCATCTCCAAAGCATCATCATGATCTCCATCGTCACCGACTCAACACCTTGATCTCCATCGTCACCGACTCAACACCTTGATCTCCATCGTTGCATCGGGGTCATCTCATCAACTATTGCTTCTACAACTATTGCTAACGCATAGTGATAATGTAAAGCAATTACATGGCGTTTGCACTTCATACAATAAAGTGACAACCCTCAGGCTCCTGCTGGTTCTCGATATTACAAAACATGATCATCTCATACAACAACGTATATCACATTACGTCTTGACCATATCACATCACAACATGCCCTGCAAAAACAAGTTAGACGTCCTCTACTTTGTTGTTGCAAGTTTTACGTGGATGCTACAGGCTTCTAGCAAGAACCGTTCTTACCTACTCAAAAACCACAACAGTGATTTATCAAGTTTGTTGTTTTAACCTTCTTCAAGGACCGGCTGTAGTCAAATTCGATTCGACTAAAGTAGGAGAAATAGACACCCGCCAACCACCTTTATGCAAAACTAGTTGCATGTCTATTGGCGGAACCGGTCTCATGTACGTGGACATGTAAGGTTGGTCCGGGCCGCTTCATCCCACAATACCGCCCAATCAAAATAAGACATTGGTGGTAAGAAGTATGACTATCACCACCCACAACTCTTTGTGTTCTGCTCGTGCATATCATCTATCCACAGACCTGGCTCGGATGCCACTATTGGGAAACATTGCATGGAAAACAAAAAAATCTACGCAAACGCAAGATCTATCAAGAAGATGCATAACAACAAGAGGGGAGAGTGTGGACGTACCCTCATAGACCGTAAGTGGAAGCGTTTAGTAACGCAGTTGATGTAGTCGAACTTCTTCGCCCTCCAACCAATCAAGTACCGAACATACGGCACCTCCGCGTTTAGCACACGTTCAGCTCGGTGATGTCCTCTGCCTTCTTGATCCAGCAAGACGGCAAGGTAGTGGATGAGTTCCGGCAGCACGAGGCGTGGTGACGGTGATGGTGAATCTATCCCCGCAGGGCTTCGCCTAAGCACTACGAAAAAATGACCGGGGGTGTAAACGGTGGAGGGGGGCGCCACACACTACTAAGCAATTGTCGTGGTTGTGCTAGGTGCCCCCTCCCATAGATATATAGGAGGGGGGAGGAGGGAGCATCCAGGAGGGTGCCCCTAGTAGGCCGAGTCCTACTTGGGGTCCTCCCCAAGTAGCGCCCCTTTCCTTATTGGAGTGCGGGAGGAAGGAAGGAGGAGGTGGCGCCCCCTTTCCTCTATTTCCGGAGGAGGGAAAGGCAGGAGGGGCCAACTCTCCCCTTTCCTTCCCCTAGGGCCAGCCAGCCATGTAGAGGGGCGCACCAGCCCCCTAGTGGGCTGATCTGTCCCCTCCTATGTCCCATAAGGCCCATACACTTGTTGGGGGGTGTTTGGAACCCCTTCCAGTAACCCGATGACTACCCGGTGCACTCCGAAACTATTTCGGTGTCCGAATACCATTGTCCTATATATCAATTTTTACCTCTCGACCATTTCGAGACTCATCGTCATGTGCGTTATCTTATTCGGGACTCCAAAAAACATTCGGTCACAAAATCATATAACTCATATAACACTATATCGTCAATGAACGTTAAGCATGCGGACCCTATGGGTTCGAGAACTATGTAAACATAACAAAGACACCTCTCCGGTCAGTAACCAATAGCGGAACCTGGATGCCCATATTTGTTCCTACATATTCTACGAAGATCTTTATCGGTCGAACCGTTATGACAACATACGTAATTCCCTTTGTCCATCGGTAAGTTACTTGGCCGAGATTCGATCGTTGGTATCTCTGTACCTAGTTCAATCTCGTTACCGGCAAGTCTCTTTACTCGTTCTGTAATACATCAGCTTGTAACTAATTCATTAGTCATTTGCTTGCAAGGCTTCTTATGATGTGGATTACCGAGAGGGCCCAGAGATACCTCTCCGATATTCGGAGTGATAAATTCTAATCTCTATCTATGCCAACTCAACAAACACCTTCGGAGATACTGATACGTCTCCAACGTATCTATAATTTTTGATTGTTCCATTCTATTATATTATCTGGTTTGGATGTTTAATAGAAATTTATATGATATTTTATATTACTTTTGGGGCTAACCTATTAACCGAGGGCCCAGTGCCAGTTTCTGTTTTTGCCTACTTTAGAGTTTTGTAGAAAAGGAATACCGAACGGAGTGAAACCTTCGTGATGATCTTTCTTGGACGGAAAGCAAACTAGAAGACTTGGAGATGAAGTCGGAGATGCAACGAGGAATCCACGAGGCAGGAGGGCGCGCCCAGGGGGTAGGTGCACCCCACCCTCGTAGGCCCCTCGTGGCTCCCCTGACCTAGTTCCTTCACCTATATATACTCTTATACCCTAAAAACATCAGGGAGAGCCCCGAAACCAGTTTTCCACCGTCGCAACCTTTTGTACCCATGAGATCCCATCTTGGGGCCTTTTTTGGTGTCCTGCCAAAGGGGGATTCAATCATGGAGGGCTTCTACATCAACACCATTACCTCTTCGATGTGGCGTGAGTAGTTTACCACAGACCTTCGGGTCCATAGTTATTAGCTAGATGGCTTCTTCTCTCTCTCTTTGATTCTCGATACCTTGTTCTCCTTGATGTTCTTGGAGATCTATTTGATGTAATATTCTTTTGCGGTGTGTTTGCCGAGACCCGATGAATTGTGGATTTATGATCAAGATTATCTATGAATATTATTTGCTCCCTCTACGAATTCTTATATGCATGATTTGATATCTTTGCAAGTCTCTTCGAATTATTGGTTTAGTTTGGCCTACTAGAATGATCTTTTTTGCAATGGGAGAAGTGCTTAGCTTTGGGTTCAATCTTGCTGTGTCCTTTCCCAGTGATAGCAGGGGCAGCAAGGCACGTATTATATTGTTGCCATCGAGGATAACAAGATGGGCCTTTCATCATATTGCTTGAGTTAATTCCTCTACATCATGCCATCTTGCCTAATGCATTACTTCAATCTTACGAACTTAATACTCTAGATGCATGCTGGGTAGCAGTCGATGTTGGAGTAATAGTACTAGATGCAGGCAGGAGTCGGTCTACTTCACACGGACGTGATGCCTATGTTCATGATCATTGCCTTAGATGTCGTCATAATTATGCGCTTTTCTATGAATTGCTCGGCAGTAATTTGATCACCCACCGTAATCTATGCTATCTTGAGAGAAGCCACTAGTGAATCGTATGGCCTCCGAGTCTCTTTTGCATTATATTGAATCTCGTTTACATCTGCTAGTTTCTGATCTATTATTTTGCAATATTTACTTTCCAATCTATAAACCAGAAATACCAAAAATATTTACTTTACCGTTTATCTATCTCTATCAGATCTCACTTTTGTGAGTGACCGTGAAGGGATTGACAACCCCTTTGTCGCGTTGGTTGCAAGTTTTTGATTGTTTGTGCAGGTATTCGGTGACTTGTGTGTCTTCTCCTACTGGATTGATACCTTGGTTCTCAAAACTGAGGAAAATACTTACGCTACTTTGCTGCATCACCCTTTCCTCTTCAAGGGAAAATCAACACAAGCTCAAGAGGTAGCAAGAAGGATTTCTGGCGCCGTTGCCGGGGAGATCTACGTGAAGTCAAGCCATACTAAGTACCCATTATAAAATCTTCTCCCTTGCATTACATTATTCGCCACCTGCCTCTCGTTTTCCTCTCCCCCACTTCTAAAATGATTTTCGAAAACCTTTGCCTTTTCTTTGCCCTTCTTCTGTTCGATCTTTTGTTTGCTTGTGTTACCATGTGCCTTCTTTTTGCTTGCATCTTCGCTTGCTAAAAGATTATGGATCCTCATCCACTTGTGTCGGTGTTTTGGATATGGGTGTACCCAGACTTGCCTGCCTGTGGCTCACTGCGTGGATCCATCCATGGTCTGGTACAGCCCAACTTCAGCATCAACAACTCAAGACCCTCGCGAGGGGCCAAGCCTCGCGAGGCGGGTGATGCCAAGATCTCCAAGGGGATCGGCCTCCTCAGGCTGGCTCTTGAGGAGCAGAGACTTCTATGCAAGGTGTATCTCACGAGGCCCAACTGACATGAGCCATGACGACCAAGTACAGGCGGGCGCCAGCGCGCGCAGAGTACCAGTTTCCTCTTTGGTGCAAAGGAGGCAAGCAGCAGGCGTGGAGTCCCGAGGAATAAGCCAAAGGTTTCCATTCTAGTGCAACAAGACCAAGACCGCCAGGATGGCAGGATGGAGGTCATCACCGAGCCCACCGCAGCGTCACGACAGAGGCTTTTGCAGGCGAAGACCACTTTAGTCAGGATAGGATGTACTTCTTGTCCCCCTTCAAATCTGGCCGTTGTGGGATCCCTCCCCGCCAACATTTGGGAAGAGGACCAAGGCCACTACAAATAGGACTTAGCCACCACCATAGAGGGGGGACGAACGAGAACGGGAGAGATCCATTTCTCTCTCACCACTTCACCAGCTCACCCGAGCTCAAGAACACCTCACCTCCTTAGGCTGTTCATCCACTGTACTAGTTCATCCTCAACCCCTCGAGGAAATCCACCACAAAGCTAGAGTAGGGTAGTACAACACAAGGTGGCCCGAACCAGGATAAACTGATGTGTCTCTCTGTCCCTTTGAGCTCGACGCGCTAGGCTATGAGGATCGTGAGTAGGCAGGCTGGGTAGGTTGAGATCTTCGCACACACCCCAGAGTTCAAACCTCTCAAGGGTTTGCGGAACCCGAAATCTGACAACTTGCTAATATTTTTAAGAGATCCAGTTATGATGAACCAATTACTAGTGAGTCGAGTGCACTAGATTATCTTTATGAGGTTTTGCTTGAATTCGTGAATCTGAAAATTGTGATGAAGTGTTGAAAGAAGAAATTTATCAAGTGATTCACGATAGCTCCTTTAATGAAAAGCATGATTGCAATGATGTCATTATAAATTATAATAGTGTAAATTGTGCTAATAATATGCCAAACCCTAAGATTGGGGATGCTAGTTTCGCTATGTCCTATACTTGTTGCAATGATCATGATTGGGGTGATTCTTCTTATGATCTTGAAAATTTATTTAAACCTCATGATGAATATGTTTGCTATAATATTGAAAGTGGGTTTTTGGAAGAGTGTCAACTTTAGGAATTAATGATCCCACTATTTTGGAGATTGATCGATCTTATGATTTTTTTTTGATAAAAGTGGGTTTGGAGAGGTCATGACTTTAATTAATGTTAATCCCACTATTTTGGAAGAGTGGCAACTTCGCATGCATGTGGATCGTGTTGAAAATATTTTATGTGATAGCTATTTTGTTTAATTTGCTTATGATCCCACATGTAATTATTATGGGAGAGGAAAATATGGTTGTAGAATTTTTCATGTTACTAAATTACCTCTCGTTATGTTGAGATTGCTATTGTTTCTTTCCGCTTCCTTGCATATGTTAGTTTTTGCTTGCTATGATAATTTGTTTGCATATAAGATTCCTATGCATAGGAAGTATGTTAGACTTACATGTGTTTGTCATGTGTTTCATGATGCTCACTTTGCGCTTCAATTCTTGTCTTTCATGTGAGCATCATCGAAATTATCAATGCCTAGCTAGGGGCGTTAAACGACAACGCTTGTTGGGAGGCAACCCAATTTTATTTTTGTTCTTTACTTTTTGCTCCTGTTTAGTAATAAATAATTCATATAGCCTCTGGTTAGATGTGGTTTTATGTTTTAATTAGTGTTTGTGCCAAGTAGAACCTTTGGGAAGACTTGGGTGAAAGTTAATGCGATCTTGCTGTAAAAAACAGAAACTTTGCGCTCACGAGAATAATTGTCATTTTTAACAGAAGAGTGATTTTAGATTGATTATTTTTGAAGAAGATTAATAGACAAATTACTCACGTCCAACAATTTATTTAAGAATTGTTTGAGTTACAGAAATATTCGAGAGTTACATATTACTACATACTGTTCTGTTTTTGACAGGTTCTGTTTTTCGCGTGTTGTTTGCTTATTTTAATGAATCTATGAGTAGTATTGGGGGGTATGAACCACAGAGAAGTTGGAATACAGTAGGTTTTACACCAATATAGATAAATAATGAGTTCACAATAGTACCTTAAAGTGGTGATTTATTTTCTTGTACTAACGAAGCTCATGAGATTTTCTGTTAAAGTTTTGTGTTGTGAAGTATTCAAGTTTTGGGTAAGGATTTGATGGACTTTGGAATAAGGAGTGGCAAGAGCCTAAGCTTGGGGATGCCCAATGCACCCGAAGGTAAAATTCAAGGACAACCAAAAGCCTAAGCTTGGGGATGCCCCGGAAGGCATCCCCTCTTTTGTCTTTGTCTATCGGTAACTTTAGTTGAGGCTATATTTTTATTCACCACATGATATGTGTTTTGCTTGGAGCGTCTTGTATGATTTGAGTCTTTGACTTTTTAGTTTACCACAATCATCCTTGCTGTACACAACTTTTGGGAGAGACACACATGAATCGTGATTTGTTAGAATACTCTATGTGCTTCCCTTATATCTTTTGAGCTAGACAATATTGCTCTAGTGCTTCACTTATATCTTTTTAGAGCACGGCGGTGGTTTTATTTTATGGAAATTGTTGAACTCTCATGCTTCACTTATATTATTTTGAGAGTCTTTTAGAACAACATGGTAATTTTCTTAGGTTATAAAGTTAGTCCTAATATGATGGGCATCCAAGATGGGTATAATAAAAACTTTCATATGAAGTGCATTGAATACTATGAGAAGTTTGATTCTTTATGATTGTTTTGAGATATGAAGATGGTGATATTAGAGTCATGCTAGTAGAGTAGTTGTGAATTTGAGGGATACTTGTGTTAAAGTTCGTGATTCCTGTAGCATGCACGTATGGTGAACCATTATGTGATGAAGTTGGAGCATGATTTATTTATTGATTGTCTTCCTTATGAGTGCAGGTCGGGATTGCGTGATGGTTAACTCTTACCAACCCTTCCCCTAGGAGCATGCGTGTAGTACTTTGTTTTGATGACTTGTAGATTTTTGCAATAAGTATGTGAGTTCTTCATGAATAATGTTGAATCCATGGATTATACACACTCTCACCCTTCCACCATTGCTAGCCTCTCTTGTGTCGCACAATTTTTGCCGATACCATACACCCACCATATACCTTCCTTAAAACAGCCACCATACCTACCTATTATGGCATTTCCATAGCCATTCCGAGATATATTGCCATGCAACTTTCCACCATTCCATTTATTATGACATGCTCCATCATTGTCATATTGCTTTGCATGATCATGTAGTTGACATTGTATTTGTGGCAAAGCCACCGTTCATAATTTTTTCATACATGTCACTCTTGAATCATGGCACATCCCGGTACATCGCTGGAGGCATTCACATAGAGTCATATTTTGTTCTAAGTATTGAGTTGTAATTCTTGAGTTGTAAGTAAATAAAAGTGTGATGATCTTCATTATTAGAGCATTGTCCCATGTGAGGAAAGGATGATGGAGACTATGATTCCCCCACAAGTCGGGATGAGACTCCGGAAGAAAAAAAAGAAAAAAAGAGGCCATAAAAAAAGAGAAGGCCCAAATAAAAAAATAAGAGAAAAAGAGAGAAGGGGCAATGTTACTATCCTTTTTCCACGCTTCTGCTTCAAAGTAGTACCATGATCTTCATGATAGAGAGTCTCCTATGTTGTCACTTGGATATACTAGTGGGAATTTTCATTATAGAACTTGTATTGTATATTCCAATGATGGGCTTCCTCAAAATGCCCTAGGTCTTCGTGAGCAAGCAAGTTGGATGCACACCCACTCAGTTTCTTTTTGAGCTTTCATACACTTATAGCTCTAGTGCATCCGTTGCATGGCAATCCCTACTCACTCACATTGATATCTATTGATGGGCATCTCCATAGCTCGTTGATACACCTAGCTGATGTGAGACTATCTTCTCGTTTTTGTCTTCTCCACAACCACCATTCTATTCCACCTATAGTTTGGCTCACGCTCATGTATTGCGTGAAGATTGAAAAAGTTTGAAAATACTAAAGTATGAAACAATTGCTTGGCTGAAACCGGGGTTGTGCATGATTTAAATATTTTGTGTGATGAAGATAGAGCATAGCCAGACTATATGATTTTGTAGGGATAGCTTTCTTTGGCCATGTTATTTTGAGAAGACATGATTGCTTTGTTAGTATGCTTGAAGTATTATTGTTTTTATGTCAATATTAAACTTTTGTCTTGAATATTTCAGATCTGAACATTCATGCCAAAATAAAGAAAATTACATGCATAAATATGTTAGGTAGCATTCCACATCAAAAATTCTGTTTTTATCATTTACCAACTCGAGGACGAGCAGGAATTAAGCTTGGGGATGCTTGATACGTCCCCAACGTATCTATAATTTTTTATTGTTCCATGCTATTATATTATCTGTTTTGGATGTTTAATAGGCATTTATATGCTATTTTATATTATTTTTGGAACTAACCTATTAACCGAGGGCCCAGTGCTAGTTTCTGTTTTTTTGCCTATTTTAGAGTTTTGCAGAAAAGGAATACCAAATGGAATGAAACCTTCGCGATGATCTTTCTTGGACCGAAAGCAAACCAGAAGACTTGGAGATGAAGTCGGAGACACAACGAGGAAGCCACGAGGCAGGAGGGCGCGTCCGTGAGGGTAGGCACGCCCCCACCATCATGGTCCCCTCATGGCTCCCCTGACCTAGTTTCTTCGCCTATATATACTCTTATACCCTAAAAACATCAGGGAGAGCCAAGAAACCACTTTTCCACCGCCACAACCTTCTGTACCCGTGAGATCTCAACTTGGGGCCTTTTCTGGCGTCCTGCCGGAGGGGGATTCGATCACGGAGGGCATCTAAATCAACACCATTACCTCTCCGATGAAGCGTGAGTAGTTTACCATAGCCCTTTGGGTCCATAATTATTATCTAGATGGCTTTTTCTCTCTCTTTGATTCTCAATACCATGTTCTCCTCGATGTTCTTGGAGATCTATTCGATGTAATATTCTTTCACGGTGTGTTTGCCGAGATCCGATGAATTGTGGATTTATGATCAGGATTATCTATGAATATTATTTGGTTCTTCTCTAAATTCTTATATGCATAATTTGATATCTTTGCAAGTCTCTTCGAATTATCGGTTTAGTTTGGCCTACCAGAGTATTCTTTCTTGCAATGGGAGAAGTGCTTAGGTTAGGGTTCAATCTTGCGGTGACCTTTCCTAGTGACAGCAGGGGCAGCAAGGCACATATTGTATTGTTGCCATTGAGGATAACAAGATGGGCTTTTCATCATATTGCTTGAGTTAATTCCTCTACATCATGTCATCTTGCTTAATGTGTTACTCCATTCTTTATGAACTTAATACTCTAGATGCATGCTGGATAGCAGTCGATGTGTGGAGTAATAGTAGTAGATGCAGGCAGGAGTTGGTCTACTTGACACGGACGTGGCCTATGTTCATGATCATTGCCTTAGATGTCTTTATAATTATGCGCTTTTCAATCAATTGCTCGACAGTAATTTGTTCACCCACCGTAATCTATGCTATCTTGAGAGAAGCCACTAGTGAAACCTATGGCCCCCGTGTCTCTTTTCAATTATATTGAATCTCGTTTACATCTTGCTAGTTTCCGATCTATTATTTTGCAATCTTTACTTTCGAATCTATAAACCAAAAATACCAAAAATATTTACTTTACCGTTTATCTATCTCTACCAGATCTCACTTTTGCGAGTGACCGTGAAGGGATTTACAACCCCTTTGTCGCGTTGGTTGCAAGTTGTTGATTGTTTGTGCATGTATTCGGTGACTTGTGTGTTGTCTCCTACTGGATTGATACCTTGGTTCTCAAAACTTAGGGAAATACTTACGCTACTTTGCTGCATTGCCCTTTCCTCTTCAAGGTAAAAGCAACGCAAGCTCAATAGGTAGCAGATACCTGTAGAGCATCTTTATGATCACCCAGTTACATTGTGACATTTGATAGCACACAAGGTATTCCTACGGTATTCCGGAGTTGCATAATCTCACAATCGAAGGAATATGTATTTAACATTATGTCGGTGGGAACGACACCTATGGGATCACTGGAATCCCTACTACGACCTATGGGATCACTGGAATCCATACTACGGTCGGCGGGCGCGGGGCTGTGGAAAGAGCGGGTCTAGGAGCCAGCACAAAGATCGTTTACCCAGGTTCGGGCCGCGAGGATGTGTAATACCCTAGTCCTGCTTTGGTGTATATTTGAGTGTTCTTGTGTTCTTGAACTAGCTACGATGCGTGCGTAGTCCAGAAAGCCCGAATCCCTCTCCAGTATGCCTTGGGCCTCCTTTTATAGAAAAAGGGGATGCCACAGTGGCATACAGGACGTGGAAAGGTGTATAGTGGACAAGTTTATCGCCTGTCATTACGGGACAAGACGCATTAAATGCGCTCTTAGGTGTCCCCTTGCTTTATTAGGGACGAGAAGGAGGCCCATCCCATCCATCGCTGCCTCGCCTTGCCTCGACACGCGTCCAGGCCAACGAGGCGTGCAACGCCATGTAAGCTAGCAGGTTGCTGAGCTGGTGCGGTTGCAGTGTCTTCACGAAGATCTGCATGCCACCACGCAGGTGCTTGCTGAGTTGGTCTGGATACCGCACGTCCCCATGCAGGTGCTCGCCTAGCTGGCTGGGCTGGCAGCTGCATGGGAACGGCGGTGGAGTCTTCGCAGGTGCGGGCCTGGCCGCAGCCCTGCTGATGTCCTCGGCAAGGGACTTGCTGGGGTCCCGGCAAGGGTCTTGCCGTGGCATCGCAGTCGTCCCTAGCAAGGATCTTTCCGGACGTCTCGTGGATTTCCTCGGCGAGGATCTTGCCGAGGATTGTCGTCTTCTGGTCCTCATTTGATCTTGCATGCTTATGATCTTCACAAAGATCTGCATGCCACCATAGAGGTGCCTCCCAAGCCTTGGTTCTGATGTGGTTGATGGCGTTGGAATCCTTGGGCTCAAGGGTGGCGCGCTTCGCTGGCATCAGGAAAGTTGCCCTGGCAAGGCTCTTGCCGGGGCCGTGGAGGCCGCCCTGGCAAGGGTCTTGATGGGGAAGTCCACCTCGCCCTCTTTCTTTTTGTATTTCTGCTCTTGGCGTTGCTTTGATTGTCTTGGGGCTTTGGCTTCCCTCCTCTGCCCTACTTAGTGTGGCCGTGGGCGCGGCTCTGACTACCTGTGCACAAGTAAAGGGGTACAAAGAATAGCCCCTACTTTTGTACACCGACAGGAGCCCCCGGACTTGGGCCACACATAAGCAGGACGTGTTGTTGGGCTAGGCCTAGAACGATGCGCGGGCAGGCATGACGGATTTTTATCGCGGTAATTTCTTTGCTTGTTGCGTCCCCATGACCCGCATTGAATGTGCGACGTGTAGGGTCATGCGTGACGTGGGGGTCATGCGTGGGGCGCCTGCTGCACACAGGTGTCACGTCGCAGTAAATGGTAAAGAGGTGGCCTGCGCCTTCCCCATAAAAAGGAATAACTATAGGCGCGCTGCTCATTTACCCTCTGCGCCTTCTCCAATCTCGGAACCGCTGTCCCTATCTTCTTCCTCCTCAAGCTCTCGCTCTTGCTTGTCGCCGCTGTGCCCTCATTGCTCTCGATCCTTCATCTTCTTCCAGCCGCCATGGCGCCCAAAACCAGCAGGGGCAAGGGGCCGGCCAAGGATGCCGGGGAGAGGGAGGCGTCGGAGAGCGAGGCGGCGGTGCGGCAGGCGCAGTTCGCCTACTTCTCCCTGTCGACGGTCGGTGCGATTCACCTCAAGGACTTCTTCAAGCCTTTGTGGGGGAGGGAGACGACAGGGCACCCTGCCACACGCGTCATCCCCTACCGATTGAGCCAAGGCCGGCCCAAATCGGTACCCCTTTTTCGTCGATTTCTTCTCTTGCGGGCTCTGCCCTCCTTTCTCTGACTTCTTCAACGACGTCATGCACACCTTTGGCTTCCGTCTTTTGGATCTCATGCTGAACGCCGTGGCATGCATGGCTTTCTTTGCTCACCTGTGTGAAGGGTTTGCTGGGGTGCTCCCCAGCACGGTGCTCTTCCGCCACTACTTCTACCCTCGCCTCCAACCAGGGGGCGCCATCTACGGGAGCATCTCCTGGATCCCAAGGGTCCAGGAGAAAGTCATGTATCCGGAGGGTGCCAACAAGGAGAGGTGGGAGGAGTGGCGGGGCCGGTGGTGCTGGATCAAAGAGAAGAACCCGCCGGAGTTCTGCTGGGTTTGTTAGAGCCCGCCGACCCACCGCGGAGACTAGAGCGACCTCAACGCAGATGATGGGAAGCTTTTGATTGCCACCACCAGGATTCATTGCCTTACCATGGCTGGGCTCACCTTTGAGATGATTGGGGCGGACTTCATCCGCCGCCGAATCGCCTCGCTGCATAACAAGGGGAGGCCGGCCTGGTACTTCAGGAATGCGGCCGACATCATGAGGCTCTGCCCTAGCCTGAAGCATAATTTCACAGTGATGGGACACACCCATTTCTATCAGAGGCTCTTTCAGCTCGATGTGTTCAGCGATGGCAGGGTCGAGAGGACTGGCAGGGCTGCAAAGGCCAGCAAGGTCGTCAAGGGGCCCCTGTTTGGGTTGCCGCCGGGTGTGTTCCCGCTGAGCAACAACTCTTGCCAGTCCGCCATCCTTGACATGATGCCGGTCTTCAACGCACATGACCTCGACCCATCCTGGGCCGAGCCCCCGGCACGCGAGGTGCAGGAGTTCTTCGACAAGTTGTTGGAGGGCTATGACCACGACGAGCCGCTGCTCATCGAGGACACCACCCAGGTGGAGCTGGACTACATTGCCTCTAGGGTGGCGGAGGTGGAGCTCGCCAGGGAGGCCGGCAGCGCTGGCGGCATGGAGGACGAGGCCAACGTGGCCGCGGAGGAGAGGGAGCTCGCCCAGTGGGCGGGGTCTGCCAGGGAGGCCAGCGGCGTCAACGTCGAGGTCCCCCTTGTTGAGGAGGTGGTCGAGGAGTCCACCGAGGAAGAGGCCGAGGACGACAACCATTCAGCTACGAAAAAAAGGCGTGTCTTGCGGCGGGCCAAACTGCAGCAAGGGGCCCAGGGGGAGTCCGTGCGCCAGACGAGGGCCGCGACATCGAAGAAGGCGACGAAGACCATGGTGGCGAAGAAGGCGACGAAGACCGTGGTGGCGAAGAAGAAAGGGACCGCCTCTTCTTCGTCCAAGTGTTGCCGGGCTCCATCCCCTTCCCCTCCTCCCACAGATGTCGACACGGAGGTCGTCTTTGATTTTGGGTCTGTCAACCCAAGGAGAAAAGGAAGGCAGTGGGAGAGGAGGCGGAGGACGAGTAAGTGTCTGCCCTTCGTCACCTCCGTTCTTCCAGACCACGCCGCTTTTCTTGATTTGTTTTCATCTTTGCAGGGACAGGGAGACGCTGGCCCACAGGGTGGCGAAGAGGGCCAAGGCGTCGGCTGGCTCTTCGCGCACGCCGGTGGTGGAGATCAGCCCGGACAGCAGCCCCCAGTGGAGCCCCCGGCTCAGCCCCCAGCGTGCATTCACCACTCACTCCTCATCAGTGTGCATTGGGGTGCAATCTCTTGGCACTGACCTTGCCGTGGCTGCAGGAGGAGGACAACAGCAGGAGGAGCCACCGAGGGCCACCCCAACACGCTGCCCCCATCAACCATGCCGCCCCAAGGGGCGTCCGCGACAAGGGCGCCAAGCATCGAGCCCATGCGCACGGAGGAGGAGGAGACAAACTTGGGCACTGGTGGCTCCACCTCGGCAACGGATGTCGGCGGGGAGGGGGCCACTTCTTCCCAGCCTGGCACGGGTAAGTCATTCGTTTCCTGTCCCTGTTCTTTCTTATTTTTTGAACCTTGGTCTTGGTTTCACCTCATTCCCCTTTTCGGTACATAAATCCCCCTCGGCGGACCCGGAGGACATCGACACCATCATCAAGGAGGTCGCTAGGGACGCTGAGGCTGAGGCTGACAAGATCACCGCTAAGGAGGCCGCCAAGACCGCTGCTGAGGATGCCGCCAAGGGGCCTGCCGGAGGGAACGGCAAGGCTGCCGCCGAGGAGGCTGACAAGGCTGCTGCCGAGGATGAGGTGGTCGACAATCAACCCTCCTCCTCCGCCGCGTCTGGCTCGGGAAGGTACTTGAAGGTGGGCGACGACCTGTTCGTCAACCTTCCAGGGATGGCGGGCACCAGGGCGCCGGCCGAGGGAGAGGTTTTTGACGACAAGGCGCTCGCCGCCGCCGGGCTCGCGGTTGTCGACGAACCGAGCACCGATGGCGGTGGTTCCCAAGAGGAGCAGCTTCTCCGGGCTATGGGCACCAGCTTCTGGAATCTCCAGGCGCTCCACCGCACCCGTTTGGACAAGGTGAAGTCCAGGGTGGCGGTGGCGGACAAGGCGGAGGCGGATCTTGAGGAGCGCATCACCGAGACGAAGGCCTGGTTCCGTTAGGCCCACGAAGAGCTGAAGGCTGCCCAGGATCAGCTGGCCGAGCGCAAGCAGGAGCTCATCTTGAAGCAGGCCGATGTCGAGAAGGCCCAGGAGGCGGCGAGGGAACAGGCCGCCAGGGCCAAGGCCGCCCGGCACCAGCACCAGGCCGAGCTGAACTCCAAGGAGGAGGACCTCACCGCTCGTGACGAGGCACTCGCCACCAAACTCCGCGGCAAGGATGAGGAGGTCGAGAAGCTCATCGCGCAGCAGACCCGGGAGCTGGAGCAGAGGCACAAGGAGGCACTCGATGTTCAAACCCTGGTCCACGACGACAAGGCGAAGGAGCTAGAGGCGGAGTGGGACGGCCTGAAGAACAATGCCCTGGAGCTGACAAAGGAGAAGGACACGGTCAACAGCGCCTTGACGGAGGCGCATGCCGAAGTCCTCGGCAAGGCCGAGCTCCTTTCCCAGGCCAACGGCTCCATCAAAGACCTGAAGTGGAAGCTGGAGGGTCTTAAGGGGATGCTTTCGGAGGTCAGGGCCTGGGAGGAGACCCTAACCAAGAATCTGGAGAAGGAGAGGCAGCTGCGGAAGAATGATGCTGCCAACCACGAGGATTTCGTGAGGGGCGAAAACCTCTGGATTAGCCGCCTCGCCGACATCGCCGGTAGGATCACCAAGAAGCTGGCTACCATGGGGATGCCAAACATGAGGTATGCCCCGGAGCCGAACGTGAGTCCCAACGCCAAGCCAACTCTGTTCTTCGAGGGCGTCCTTGGAGCCTTGGAGAAGTTTCTCTCTAACAGAGCGAGCTCTCTGGCCAATGAGGCCTGGCAGCTTTGCCGGGGTGCCTTGACCAAGGTCCTCATGAAGGTGGCATACTGGAACCCCAACCTTGACTTCGACGCTGCACTGGAGAGCTTGCCGGAGGATGTGGACCTCGCGCCGCTCGAGGAGCGTATCAAGCCCATCATCAGCCGCGTCGACGGAATTGAGAGGATTGAAGGCCAGCGCCGGGACTAGGCACCCTGTTTCTCATCGCCGCTGCAGGTTCACGACCAAGACAATTTTCATCTTTAGTTAGAACCGCAGCAACAATTGATGTAATATAACTCTGCAATACTTTGAGACGATGCATGTTATTTTCCAATTTGATCTCTCTCTCTTTGTATGTACACCCTACGTTAATTGGGAAGGCTTGCCGGCGCGTAAACCCAAGCCGTAGCGCCTCGAGGACGGATCCCCAATAGCTTGGCGGGTATGCTTGGTGCCAGGCAAACCACCTTACCGTTCTCAGCGCGGCCACTTGAACTATCGAGCGGACTCGAGACAGAACGAGAGCGTTGCCAATAGCGGGAGGCCACCCTGCTGGTCTTGATGCAGCCGCTCAAACTTTTGAGCGGACTCGACACAGAACCAGGGCGTTGATACGGCTCCAACGTATCTATAATTTTTGATTGTTCCATGCTATTATATTACCCCTTTTAGATGTTTATGGGCTTTATTTTACACATTTATATCATTTTTGGGACTAACCTACTAACCGGAGGCCTAGCCCGTATTGCTGTTTTTTGCCTATTTCAGTATTTCGAAGAAAAGGAATATCAAACGGGGTCCAAACGGAATGAAACCTTCGGGAGCGTGATTTTTGGAACGAACGTGATCCGGAGAGCTTGGAGTGCAAGTCAAGAAGCTCCTGAGGACCCCACGAGATAGCCCCCCCTGTAGGGTGCGCCCCTTGTCTCGTGGGCCCGTCGGGCGGCCACCGACGTACTTCTTCCTCCTATATATACCTACGGACCCCGAAAACATCCAGGAGCACCACGAAACACAATTTCCACCGCCGTAACCTTCTGTATCCACGAGATCCCATCTTGGAGCCTTCGCCGGCACTTTGTCGGAGGGGGAATCGACCATGGAGGGCTTCTACATCAACATCCTTGCCCCTCCAATGAGTTGTGAGTAGTTTACCATAGACCTACGGGTCCATAGTTATTAGCTAGATGGCTTATTCTCTCTTTTTGGATCTCAATACAATGTTCTCCCCCTCTCTTGTGGAGATCTATTCGATGTAATCTCTTTTTGCGGTGTGTTTGTCGAGATCCGATGAATTGTGGGTTTATGATCAAGTTTATCTATGAATAATATTTGAATCTTCTCTGAATTCTTTTATGTATGATTGAGTTATCTTTGCAAGTCTCTTCGAATTATCAGTTTGGTTTGGCCTACTAGATTGGTCTTTCTTGCCATGGGAGAAGTGACAGAAAGGGTTCAATCTCTTTGGGTTCAATCTTTCGGTGTTCTTACCCAGTGACATAAAGGGTTGCAAGGCACGTATTGTATTGTTGCCATCGAGGATAACAAGATGGGGTTTATATCATATTGCATGAGTTTATCCCTCTACTTCATGTCATCTTGCTTAATGCGTTACTCTGTTCTTATGAACTTAATACTCTAGATGCAGGCAGGAGCCGGTCGATGTGTGGAGTAATAGTAGTAGATGCAGACAGGAGTCGGTCTACTTGTTATGGACGTGATGCCTATATACATGATCATGCCTAGATAATCTCATAACTATGTGCTTTTCTATCAATTGCTCGACAGTAATTTGTTCACCCACCGTAATACTTATGCTATCTCGAGAGAAGCCTCTAGTGAAACCTATGGCCTCCGGGTCTATCTCTTATCATATTTGCTTTCAATCTACTTTTATTTGCATCTTTACTTTTTGCGTCTATATTACAAAATACCAAAAATATATTACTATCTCTATTAGATCTCACTTTTGCAAGTGGCTGTGAAGGGATTGACAACCCCTTTATTACGTTGGTTGCGAGTTCTTAGTTTGTTTGTGTAGATGCGTGGGACTTTTGAGGAGCCTCCTACTGGATTGATACCTTGGTTCTCAAAACCGAGGGAAATACTTACGCTACACTTGCTGCATCACCCTCTCCTCTTCGGGGAAAACCAACGCTAGCTCAAGACGTAGCAAGAAGGATTTCTGGCGCCGTTGCCGGGGAGGTCTTCGCTCAAGTCAAGACATACCAAGTACCCATCACAAACCCATCTCCCTCGCATTTACATTATTTGCCATTTGCCTCTCGTTTTCCTCTCCCCCACTTCACCCTTGCCGTTTTATTCGCCCTCTCTTTCCCAATCTCCTCCTCTCCTTTTTGCTCGCTTTCTTACGCGTTGATTTTGTTTGCCGCTATGTCTGAAATTGGGGAGATTATCGTCGATATGGACAATAATGATAACACGAAAAATCCCGAGGCTCTTGCCGATGAACCCCCTATTTTGCATACTAAAAAGTTTCGAATCGGTAGTGGTAACATCATTGGCAAAGGTGTTATTCAAGATTTCTTTACTTGTGCCAGTGCTTTACCTTCCATGGGTTGTTCTATTCTTCATAGAACTAGTAGTCTTGTGGATGCTATCTCTATGCTTGTAGTTGAACTTGAAAGACAATTTATGCATATGCATCCTTGCATACAAATAATTTTTCTAGAATTCTCTAATATTCAGCATTCTTCTGTTAAGCGCGCTATTACTATCTTTTTGGCTCATGAGTTTATATTTATCATAAGAGAGGCCAAAGAAATCTTTGCGCACTATAGGGTGGACGCCGGTCGTCCTCCCATAGAGGCGATCCTCTATGATCAAGAGGAATTTAGACGTTTTCAATCTTCTGATTATGTCGCTTTTAATGAAAACCTTAGAAAAAAGGTTCCTACCAATGTCTTGGTTGATTGCATTAACGAACTTAATAATGATTTTTCTCTTTGAAACAATGAGCTAGGATACTCTCTTGAGTATAGGCTCACAAGATTTTGCCAAAAGAATGCTTTTAGTGATGAAATAGTTGTGCACTATGAAGGGCCAAAGGAGGAACCAATTCCTCCTGTGATTGATCTTGGGGACCTTTGTCCCACTAAATTTAGCCCTTTTAATTACTTTTGCTTGCCTCAAAGAAAACTTGCCACCGAACATAGAGAATATGAGATGAGCCTTCAATATCTATCTTATTATTATGACACTCGTTAGATCTATCTTCGCTTGTATGCCTAGCTAGGGGCGTTAAACGATAGCACTAGTTGGAAGGCAACCCAATTTTTCTTTAATTTTTTTGTTTTTGCTCCTGTTTAGGAATAAATATTGCATCTACTCTCTGTTTATATGTGTTTTTATCTTTTTGTTAGTGTTTGTGCCAAGTAGAACCTATAGGATAACCTATGATGATAATTGATTTGATTCTGCTGAAAAACAGAAACTTTGCACTCACGAGAAAAAAATTCAATAAATCACAGAAACGTGCTTTTGCATTGATTCTTCTTGCTTCTGATCAATAAACAAATTTTCCAGTACGTCCTATTTTTTTAGGATTTTTAGAGTTCCAGAAGTTTGCGTTAGTTACAGATTGCTACAGACTGTTCTGTTTTTGACACATTTTGTTTTTCGTGTGTTGTTTGCTTATTTCAATGCATCTATGGCTAGTAAATTAGTTTATAAACCATAAGGAAGCTGGAATACAGTAGGTTTAACACCAAAATAAATAAAGAATGAGTTCATTGCAGTACCTTATGTGGTGGTTTTGTTTTCTTTCACTAACGGAGCTTATAAGATTTCCTGTTGAGTTTTGTGTTGTGAAGTTTTCAAGTTTTGGGTAAAGCTTTTATGGACTATGTAATAAGGAGTGGCAAGAGCCTAAGCTTGGGGATGCCCATGGCACCCCAAGATATTCAAGGATAGCCAGAAGCCTAAGCTTGGGGATGCCCCGGGAAGGCATTCCCTCTTTCGTCTTCGTTCATTGGTAACTTTACTTGGAGCTATATTTATATTCGCTACATGATATGTGTTTTGCTTGGAGCATCGTGTATTATATTAGTCTTTGCTTTTAGTTTACCACAATGATCCTTGCTGTACACACCTTTTGGGAGAAGCCTATTTGATTAGAATTTGCTAGAATACTCTATGTGCTTCACTTATATCTTTTGAGCTTGATAGTTTTTGCTCTAGTGCTTCACTTATATCTTTTAGAGCAAGGCGGTGGAATAATTTTGAAGAAATTTCTAGTGTCTCATGCTTCACTTATATTATTTTGAGAGTTTTTTAGAACATCATGGTATTTGCTATGGTTACAAAGTTGGTCTTAGAATGATGAGCATCCAAGTTGGGTATAATAAAAACTATCATAGAAAAAAGAATTGGATGCTATGATCAACTTGATGCTTGATAATTGTTTTGAGATATAAAGGTAGTAATGTTAGAGTCATGCTAGTGGGTAATTATGAAATTGAGAAATACTTTTGTTGAAGTTGGCAAGTCCCGTAGCATGCACGTATGGTAAAAGTTGTGTGACAAATTTGTTGCATGAGGTGCTCTTTTAATTGTCTTCCTTATGAGTGGCAGTCGGGGACGAGCGATGGTCTTTTCCTACCAATCTATCCCTCTTGGGGCATGCGTAGTAGTACTTTTCTTCGAGGGCGAAGTAGACTTTTGCAATAAGTATATGAGTTCTTTTTGACTAATGTGAGTCCGTGGACATATGCACACTCATCCTTTTACTTTGCTAGCCTTTATTATTACCGCGAAACTTTCGCCGGTATCATAAACCCTTTATTTACCTTCCTCAAAACAACCACCATACCTACCTATTATGGCATTTCCATAGCCATTCCGAGATATATTGCCATGCAACTTTCCACCGTTCCATTCATATGACACACATTACTTTTGTCATATTGCTCTTTGCATGATCATGTAGTTGACATCGTATTTGTGGCAGGGCCACCTTCATAATTTTCATACATGTTGCTCTTGATTCATTGCATATCCCGGTACACCGCTGGAGGCATTCATATAGAGTGATATCTTGTTCTAGCTTTGAGTTTTAATTCTTGAGTTGTAAATCCATAAAAGTGTGATGATATTCATTATTAGAGCATTGTCCTAGTGAGGAAAGGATGATGAAGGCTATGATTCCCCCACAAGTCGGGATGAGACTTCGAACTTTACAAAAAGAAAAAAAAGGAAAGAAAAAAAAGGAGGAAGGCCAAAAAGAAAAAAAAAGAGGCCAAAGAAAAAAAAAGAAGAAGAGAGAAAGGAAAAAAAAGGAAAAATAAAAAAATAAAAATAAAATGAGAGAAAAAGAGAGAAGGGACAATGCTACTATCTCTTTTTCCACACTTGTGCTTCAAAATAGCACCATGATCTTCATGATAGAGAGTCTCCTATGTTGTCATTTTCATATACTAAGTGGGAATTTTTCATTATAGAACTTGGCTTGTATATTCCAATGATGGGCTTCCTCAAAATGCCCTAGGTCTTCGCGAGCAAGCAAGTTGGATGCACACCCACTTAGTTTATTTTGTTGAGCTTTCATATATTTATAGCTCTAGTGCATCCGTTGCATGGCAATCCCTACTCTCTCGCATTTATATCTATTAATGGGCATCTCCTTATAGCCCGTTAATACGCCTAGTTGATGTGAGACTATCTTCTCCCTTTTTGCCCTCACAACCACCATATACCACCACAGTGCTATGTCTATGGCTTACGCTCATGTATTGCGTAAGAGTTGAAAAAGTTAAAGCACGTTAAAAAGTATGAAACAATTGCTCGGCTCGTCATCGGGGTTGTGCATGATGGGAGTATTTTGTGTAATGAAAATGAAGCATGGCCCAACTATATGATTTTGTAGGGATAAGCTTTCTTTGGCTATGCTATTTTGATAGGGCATGATTATTTGTTAGTATGCTTTGAAGCATTATTATTTTTATGTTTTATAAGCTTTTATTTTGAATCATTTGGATCTGAACATTCATGCCACAATAAAGAAAATTACATTATGAATTATGCTAGGTAGCATTCCACATCAAAAATTTCTCTTTTATCATTTACCTACTCGAGGACGAGCAGGAATTAAGCTTGGGGATGCTTGATACGTCTCCAACGTATCTATAATTTTTGATTGTTCCATGCTATTATATTACCCCTTTTAGATGTTTATGGGCTTTATTTTACACATTTATATCATTTTTGGGACTAACCTACTAACCGGAGGCCCAACCCGTATTGCTGTTTTTTGCCTATTTCAGTATTTCGAAGAAAAGGAATATCAAACGGGGTCCAAACAGAATGAAACCTTCGGGAGCGTGATTTTTGGAACGAACGTGATCCAGAGAGCTTGGAGTGCAAGTCAAGAAGCTCCCGAGGACCCCACGAGATAGGGGGCCGCACCCCCCTGTAGGGTGCGCCCCCTGTCTTGTGGGCCCCTCAGGCGGCCACCGACGTACTTCTTCCTCCTATATATACCTACAGACCCCGAAAACATCCAGGAGCACCACGAAACACAATTTCCACCGCCGTAACCTTCTGTATCCGCGAGATCCCATCTTGGAGCCTTCGCCGACACTCTGCCGGAGGGGGAATCGACCACGGAGGGCTTCTACATCAACATCCTTGCCCCTCCGATGAGTTGTGAGTAGTTTACCATAGACCTACGGGTCTATAGTTATTAGCTAGATGGCTTCTTCTCTCTTTTTTGATCTCAATACAATGTTCTCCCGCTCTCTTGTGGAGATCTATTCGATGTAATCTCTTTTTGTGGTGTGTTTGTCGAGATCCAATGAATTGTGGGTTTATGATCAAGTTTATCTATGAATAATATTTGAATCTTCTCTGAATTCTTTTATGTATGATTGAGTTATCTTTGCAAGTCTCTTCGAATTATCAGTTTGGTTTGGCCAACTAGATTGGTCTTTCTTGCCATGGGAGAAGTGCTTAGCTTTGGGTTCAATCTTGCGGTGTTCTTACCCAGTGACAGAAAGGGTTGCAAGGTACGTATTGTATTGTTGCCATCGAGGATAACAAGATGGGGTTTATATCATATTGCATGAGTTTATCCCTCTACTTCATGTCATCTTGCTTAATGCGTTACTCTGTTCTTATGAACTTAATACTCTAGATGCAGGCATGAGTCGGTCGATGTGTGGAGTGATAGTAGTAGATGCAGGCAGGAGTCGGTCTACTTGTTATGGACGTGATGCCTATATACATGATCATGCCTAGATAATCTCATAACTATGCGCTTTTCTATCAATTGCTCGACAGTAATTTGTTCACCCACCGTAATACTTATGCTATCTCGAGAGAAGCCTCTAGTGAAACATATGGACTCCGGGTATATCTCTTATCATATTTGCTTTCAATCTACTTTTATTTGCATCTTTACTTTTTGCGTCTATATTACAAAATACCAAAAATATATTACTATCTCTATTAGATCTCACTTTTGCAAGTGGCCGTGAAGGGATTGACAACCCCTTTATTGTGTTGGTTGCGAGTTCTCAGTTTGTTTGTGTAGGTGCATGGGACTTTTAAGGAGCCTCCTACTGGATTGATACCTTGGTTCTCAAAACTGAGGGAAATACTTACGCTACACTTGCTGCATCACCCTCTCCTCTTCGGGGAAAACCATCGCTAGCTCAAGATGTAGTAGGTGTTGCCAATAGTGGGAGGGCCCCATCGCGTGCAGGTTTCTCATACAGAGGGAAAGGTCTCTAAGGAGAATAATCTCATATAAAAAGAATTACTCAAAGTTTCGGTGACTTAGCTTTTCTGTCGCTGCGCGAGCGTTCACTGCATCCGCCAATGATGCCGCCCGTTCGGTCGCCTTCTTCCTTGGAAGCCATGGCGATGAAGAGCTGCTAGACTAGCTGCTAGAACGGATTCTCACAACTGCGCCCCCTACCTAGCGCGCCAAAGATGTCGGTGGGAATGACACCTATGGGATCACTGGAATCCCTACTACTGTCGGCGGGCACGGGGCTGTGGAAAGAGCGGGTCTTGGAGCCAGCAGAAAGATAGTTTACCCAGGTTCGGGCCGCGAGGATGCGTAATACCCTAGTCCTGCTTTGGTGTATATTTGAGTGTTCTTGAACTAGCTATGATGCGTGCGTAGTCCAAAAAGCCCGAATCCCTCTCCTGTATGCCTCGGGCCTCCTTTTATAGGAAAAAGGGGACACCACAGTGGCATACAGGAGGTGGAAAGGTGTACAGTGGACAAGCTTATCGCCTGTCATTACGGGACAAGACACATTAAATGCGCTCCTTAGGTGTACCCTTGCTTTATTGGGGACGGGAACGAGGCCCATCCCGTCTGTCGCCGCCTCGCCTTGCCTCGACATGCGTCCATGCCAATGAGGCATGTAGCGGCATGTAAGCTGGCAGGCTGCTGAGCTGGTGCGATGGCAGTGTCTTCACGAAGATTTGCATGCCACCACGTAGGTGCTTGTTGAGTTGATCTGGAGACCGCACGTCGCCATGTAGGTGCTCGCCTAGCTAGCTGGGCTGGCAGCTGCATGGGAACAGTGGTGGAGTCTTGGCAGGTGCGGGCCTGGCCGCGGCCCTGTTGATGTCCTCAGCAAGGGTCTTGCCAAAGTCCCGGCAAGGGTCTTGCCGGGGTCCCGGCAAGGGTCTTGCCGGGGTCCCGGCAAGGGTCTTGCCGTGGCATCGCGGTCGTCCCAGACAAGGATCTTGCCGGAGGTCTCGTGGATTTCCTCGGCAAGGATCTTGCTGAGGATCGTCATCTTCTGGTCCTCATTTGATCTTGCATGCAGATGATCTTCACAAAGATCTGCATGCCACCATAGAGGTGCCTCCCGAGCGTTGGTTCCGATGTGTTTGATGGTGCTAGAACCCTTGGGCTCAAGGGTGGCGCGCTTCGCTGGCGCCAGGCAAGTTGCCTCGGCAAGGCTCTTGCCGGGGCCATGGAGGCCTCCCAGGCAAGGGTCTTGCCGGGGGAGTCCACCTCGCCCTCTTGCTTTTTGTGTTTCTGGTCTTGGTGTTGCTTTGATTGTCTTGGGGATTTGGCTTCCCTCCTCTTCCCTGCTTAGTGTGGCCGTGGGCTCGACTCTGACTGCCCGTGCACAAGCAATGGGGTACAAAGGAGAGCCCCTACTTTTGTACACCGACACATTAAGAAAGCAATAGCAATAAACTGAATGATCATTATGCTAAGATAACGGATGGGTCCTATCCATCACATCATTCTCCTAATGATGTGATCCCGTTATCAAATGACAACACATGTCTATGGTTAGGAAACCTTAACTATCTTTGATCCACGAGCTAGTCTAGTAGAGGCTTACTAGGGACTATTGGGGAACGTAGTGATTTCAAATTTTTTCCTACGCACACGCAAGATCATGGTGATGGCATAGCAACAAGAAGGGAGAGTGTTGTCCATGTACCCTCGTAGACCGTAAGCGGAAGCGTTAGCACAACGCGGTTGATGTAGTCGTACGTCTTCACGATCCGACCGATCCAAGCACCGAACGTACGACACCTCCGAGTTCAGCACACGTTCAGCTCGATGACGATCCCCGGGCTCCGATCCAGCAAAGCTTCGGGGATGAGTTCCGTCAGCACGACGGTGTGGTGACGATGATGATGTTCTACCGGCGCAGGGCTTCGCCTAAACTCCGCGACGATATGACCGAGGTGGAATATGGTGGAGGGGGGCACCACACACGGCTAAGGAACGATCCGTAGATCAAATTATGTGTCTATGGGGTGCCCCCCCGCCCCCATATATAAAGGAGCCAGGGGGGAGGAGGCAGTCGGCCAAGGAGGGCGCGCCAAGGGGGGAGTCCTACTCCCACCGGGAGTAGAACTCCCTTTCTTTCCTAGTTGGAATAGGAGAAGGGGGGAAAGAGGAGGAAGAGGGGAAGGAAAAGGGGGGGGGGGGCGCCGCCCCCCTTCCCTTGTCCTATTCGGACTAGGAAGGGGAGGGGCACGCGGCCCCCTCCTGCATCCTTCCCTCTTCTCTCCCGAGGCCCATGTAGGCCCAATAACCCCCCGGGGGGTTCCGGTAACCTCCCGGTGCTCCGGTAAAATGCCGATTTCACCCGGAACAATTCTGATGTCCAAACATAGGCTTCCAATATATCAATCTTTATGTCTCGACCATTTCGAGACTCTTCGTCATGTCCGTGATCACATCCGGGACTCCGAACAAACTTCGGTACATCAAAACTTATAAACTCATAATAAAACTGTCATCGTAACTTTAAGCGTGCGGACCCTACGGGTTCGAGAACTATGTAGACATGACCTAGAACTATTCTCGGTCAATAACCAATAGCGGAACCTGGATGCCCGTATTGGTTCCTACATATTCTACGAAGATATTTATCGGTCAAACCGCATAACAACATACGTTGTTCCCTTTGTCATCGGTATGTTACTTGCCCGAGATTCGATCGTTGGTATCCAATACCTAGTTCAATCTCGTTACCGGCAAGTCTCTTTACTCGTTACGTAATACATCATCTCGTAACTAACTCATTAGCTACATTTCTTGCAAAGCTTATAATGATGTGTATTACCAAGAGGGCCCAGAGATACCTCTCCGACAATCGGAGTGACAAAACCTAATCTCGAAATACGCCAACCCAACATGTACCTTCGGAGACACATGTATTACTCCTTTATAATCACGCAGTTACGTTGTGATGTTTGGTAGTACCCAAAGTGTTCCTCCAGTAAACGGGAGTTGCATAATCTCATCGTTACAGGAACATGTATAAGTCATGAAGAAAGCAATAGCAATATACTAAACGATCAAGTGCTAGGCTAACGGAATGGGTCATGTCAATCACATCATTCTCCTAATGATGTGATCCCGTTAATCAAATGACAACACATGTCTATGGTTAGGAAACATAACCATCTTTGATTAATGAGCTAGTCAAGTAGAGGCATACTAGTGACTATATGTTTGTCTATGTATTCACACATGTATCATGTTTCCGGTTAATACAATTCTAGCATGAATAATAAACATTTATCATGATATGAGGAAATAAATAATAATTTTATTATTGCCTCTAGGGCATATTTCCTTCAGTCTCACACTTGCACCAGAGTCAATAATCTAGATTACATAGTAATGATTCTAACACCCATGGAGTCTCGGTGCTGATCATGTTTTGCTCGTGAGAGAGGCTTAGTCAACGGGTCTGCAATATTCAGATCCGTATGTATCTTGCAAATCTCTATGTCTCCCACTTGGACTTGGTCCCGGATGGAATTGAAGCGTCTCTTGATGTGCTTGGTCCTCTTATGAAATCTGGATTCCTTTGCCAAGGCAATTGCACCAGTATTGTCACAGAAGATCTTCATTGGTCCCGATGCACTAGGTATGACACCTAGATCGGTAATGAACTCCTTCATCCAGACTCCTTCATTTGCTGCTTCCGAAGCAGCTATGTACTCCGCTTCACATGTAGATTCCGCCACGACGCTTTGTTTAGAACTGCACCAACTTACAGCTCCACCGTTTAATAAAAACACGTATCCGATTTGCGATTTAGAATCGTCCGGATCAGTGTCAAAGCTTGCATCAACGTAACCATTTACGACTAGCTCTTTGTCACCTCCATATACGAGAAACATATCCTTAGTCCTTTTCAGGTATTTTAGGATGTTCTTGACCGCTGTCCAGTGATCCACTCCTGGATTACTTTGGTACCTTCCTGCCAAGCTTATTGCTAAGCATACATCAGGTCTGGTACACAACATTGGATACATGATAGAGCCTATGGCTGAAGCATAGGGAACATCTTTCATTTTCTCTCTATCTTCTGCAGTGGTCGGGCATTGTGTTTGACTCAACTTCACACCTTGTAACACGGGCAAGAACCCTTTCTTTGCCTGATCCATTTTGAACTTTTTCAAAATTTTATCAAGGTATGTGCTTTGTGAAAGTCCTATTATGCGTCTTGATCTATCTCTATAAATCTTGATGCCCAATATGTAAGCAGCTTCACCGAGGTCTTTCGTTGAAAAACTTTTATTCAAGTATCCTTTTATGCTATCCAGAAATTCTATATCATTTCCAATTAATAATATGTCATCTACATATAATATTAGAAATGCTACAGAGCTCCCACTCACTTTCTTGTAAATAGGCTTCTCCAAAAGTCTGTATAAAACCATATGCTTTGATCACACTATCAAAGCGTTTATTCCAACTCTAAGATGCTTGCACCAGTCCATAAATGGATCGCTGGAGTTTGCACACTTTGTGTTAGCACTTTTTGGATCAACAAAACCTTCTGGCTGCATCATATACAACTCTTCTTCCAGAAATCCATTCAAGAATGCAGTTTTAACACCATTTGCCAAATTTCATAATCATGAAATGCAACAATAGCTAACATGATTCGGACAGACTTAAGCATCGCTACAGGTGAGAAAGTCTCATCGTAGTCAATCCCTTGAACTCGTCGAAAACCTTTTGCAACAAGTCGAGCTTTATAGACAGTTACATTACCATCAGCGTCAGTCTTCTTCTTAAAGATCCATTTATTCTCAATGGCTTGCCGATCATCGGGCAAGTCAACCAAAGTCCATACTTTGTTTTCATACATGGATCCCATCTCATATTTCATGGCTTCTAGCCATTTTGCGGAATCTGGGCTCATCATCGCTTCCTCATAGTTCATAGGTTCGTCATGGTCAAGTAACATGACTTCCAGAATAGGATTACCGTACCACTCTGGTGCGGATCTTACTCTGTAGACCTTCGAAGTTCAGTAGAAACTTGATCTGAAGTTTCATGATCAATATCATTAGCTTCCTCACTAATTGGTGTAGGTGTCACAGGAACCGGTTTCTGTGATGAACTACTTTCCAATAAGGGAGCAGGTATAGTTACCTCATCAAGTTCTACTTTCCTCCCACTCACTTCTTTCGAGAGAAACTCCTTCTCTAGAAAGGATCCATTCTTAGCAATGAATGTCTTGCCTTCGGATCTGTGATAGAAGGTATACCGAACTGTCTCTTTAGGGTATCCTATGAAGACACATTTCTCCGATTTAGGTTCGAGCTTATCTGGTTGAAGTTTCTTCACATAAGCATTGCAGCCCCAAACTTTAAGAAACGACAACTTTGGTTTCTTGCCAAACCACAGTTCATAAGGCGTCGTCTCAACGGATTTTGATGGTGCTCTATTTAACGTGAATGCGGCCGTCTCTAAAGCATAACCCCAGAACGATAGCGGTAAATCAGTAAGAGACATCATAGATCGCACCATATCTAGTAAAGTACGATTACGACGTTTGGACACACCATTTCGTTGTGGTGTTCCGGGTGGCGTGAGTTGCGAAACTATTCCGTATTGTTTCAAATGTAAACAAAACTCGTAATTCAAATATTCTCCTCCACGATTAGGAATTTTATTTTCTTGTTACGATGATTTTCTACTTCACTCTGAAATTCTTTGAACTTTTCAAATGTTTCAGACTTGTGTTTCATTAAGTAGATATACCCATATCTGCCTAAATCATCTGTGAAGGTGAGAAAATAACGATATCCGCCATGAGCTTCAACATTCATCGGACCACATACATCTGTATGTATGATTTCCAATAAATCTGTTGCTCTCTCCATAGTACCGGAGAATGATGTTTTAGTCATCTTGCCCATGAGGCACGGTTCGCAAGTACCAAGTGATTCATAATCAAGTGATTCCAAAAGTCCATCAGTATGGAGTTTCTTCATGCGTTTTACACCGATATGACCTAAACAGCAATGCCACAAATAAGTTGCACTATCATTATTAACTCTGTATCTTTTGGCTTCGACATTATGAATATGTGTATTACTACTATCGAGATTCAACAAAAATAGACCACTCTTCAAGGGTGCATGACGATAAAAGATATTACTCATATAAATAGAACAACCATTATTCTCTGATTTAAATGAATAACCGTCTCGCATCAAACAAGATCCAGATATAATGTTCATGCTCAACGCTGGCACCAAATAACAATTATTCAGGTCTAAAACTAATCCCGAAGGTAGATGTAGAGGTAGCGTGCCGACCGCGATCACATCGACTTTGGAACCATTTCCCACGTGCATCGTCACCTCATCCTTGGCCAGTGCTCGCTCATTCCGTAGTCCCTGTGTCGAGTTGCAAATGTTAGCAATAGAACCAGTATCAAATACCCAGGTGCTACTGCGAGCTCTAGTAAGGTACACATCAATAACATGTATATCACATATACCTTTGTTCACCTTGCCATCCTTCTTATCTGCCAAATACTTGGGGCAGTTCCACTTCCAGTGTCCAGTCTGCTTGCAGTAGAAGCACTCAGTTTCAGGCTTAGGTCCAGACTTGGGTTTCTTCTTTTGAGCAGCAACTTGTTTGCTGTTCTTCTTGAAGTTCCCCTTCTTCGTCCCTTTGCCCTTTTTCTTGAAACTAGTGGTCTTGTTAACCATCAACACTTGATGCTCCTTCTTGATTTCTACTTCCGCAGCTTTTAGCATTGCGAAGAGCTCGGGAATTGTCTTGTTCATCCCTTGCGTATTATAGTTCATCACGAAGCTCTTGTAGCTTGGTGGCAGTGATTGGAGAATTCTGTCACTGACACTATCATCAGGAAGATTAACTCCCAGTTGAATCAAGTGATTATTATACCCAGACATTTTGAGTATGTGTTCACTGACAGAACTATTCTCCTCCATCTTGCAGCTATAGAACTTATTGGAGACTTCATATCTATCAATCCGGGCATTTGCTTGAAATATTAACTTCAACTCCTGGAACATCTCATATGCTCCATGACGTTCAAAACGTCGTTGAAGACCCGGTTCTAAGCCGTAAAGCATGGCACACTGAACTATTGAGTAGTCATCAGCTTTGCTCTGCCAGACGTTCTTAACGTCGTCAGTTGCATCAGCAGCAGGCCTGGCACCCAGCGGTGCTTCCAGGACATAATTCTTCTGTGCAGCAATGAGGATAATGCTCAAGTTACGGACCCAGTCCGTGTAATTGCTACCATCATCTTTCAACTTTGCTTTCTCAAGGAACGCATTAAAATTCAACGGAACAACATCACGAGCCATCTATCTACAACAAACATAGACGAGCAAAAAACTATCAGGTACTAAGTTCATGATAAATTTAAGTTCAATTAATCATATTACTTAAGAACTCCCACTTAGACAGACATCTCTCTAGTCATCTAAGTGATCACGTGATCCAAATCAACTAGACCATAACCGATCATCACGTGAGATGGAGTAGTTTTCAATGGTGAACATCATTATGTTGATCATATCTACTCTATGATTCACGCTCGACCTTTCGGTCTCCGTGTTCCGAGGCCATATCTGCATATGCTAGGCTCATCAAGTTTAACCTGAGTATTCTGCGTGTGCAGAAACTGGCTTGCACCCGTTGTAGATGCACGTAGAGCTTATCACACCCGATCATCACGTGGTGTCTGGGCACGATGAACTTTGGCAACGGTGCATACTCAGGGAGAACACTTCTTGATAATTTAAGTGAGAGATCATCTTAAAATGCTACCGTCAATCAAAGCACGATAAGATGCATAAAGGATAAACATCACATGCAATCAATATAAGTGATATGATATGGCCATCATCATCTTGTGCTTGTGATCTCCATCTTCGAAGCACCGTCGTGATCACCATTGTCATCGGCGCGACACCTTGATCTCCATCGTAGCATCGTTGTCGTTACGCCATCTATTGCTTCTACGACTATCGCTACCACTTAGTGATAAAGTAAAGCAATTACAGGGCGTTTGCATTTCATACAATAAAGCGACAACCATATGGCTCCTTCCAGTTGCCGATAACTTCGGTTACAAAATATGATCATCTCATACAATAAAATATAGCATCACGTCTTGACCATATCACATCACAACATGCCTTGCAAAAACAAGTTGGACGTCCTCTACTTTGTTGTTGCAAATTTTACGTGGCTGCTACTGGCTGAGCAAGAACAGTTCTTACCTACGTATCAAAACCACAACGATAGTTTGTCAAGTTAGTGCTGTTTTAACCTACGCAAGGACCGGGCGTAGCCACACTCGGATCAACTAAAGTGAGAGAGACAGACACCCGCCAGCCACCTTTAAGCACGAGTGCTCGTGACGGTGAAACCAGTCTAGCGTAAGCGTACGCGTAATGTCGGTCCGGGCCGCTTCATCTCACAATGCTGCTGAACCAAAGTATGACATGCTGGTAAGCAGTATGACTTATATCACCCACAACTCACTTGTGTTCTACTCGTGCATATGACATCTACGCATAAAACCTGGCTCGGATGCCACTGTTGGGGAACGTAGTAATTTCAAAAAATTTCCTACGCACACGCAAGATCATGGTGATGGCATAGCAACGAGAAGGGAGAGTGTTGTCCACGTACCCTCGTAGACCGTAAGCGGAAGCGTTAGCACAACGCGGTTGATGTAGTCGTACGTCTTCACGATCCGACCGATCCAAGCACCGAACGTACGGCACCTCCGAGTTCAGCACACGTTCAGCTCGATGACGATCCCCGGGCTCCGATCCAGCAAAGCTTCAGGGATGAGTTCCGTCAGCACGACGGCGTGGTGACGATGATGATGTTCTACCAGCGCAGGGCTTCGCCTAAACTCCGCGACGATATGACCGAGATGGAATATGGTGGAGGGGGCACCGCACACGGCTAAGGAACAATTCGTAGATCAACTTATGTGTCTATGGGGTGCCCCCCGCCCCCGTATATAAAGGAGCCAGGGGGGAGGAGGCGGCCGGCCAAGGAGGGCGTGCCAAGGGGGGAGTCCTACTCCCACCGGGAGTAGGACTCCCTTTCTTTTCTGGTTGGAATAGGAGAAGGGGGGAAAGAGGAGGAAGAGGGGAAGGAAAAGGGGGGGCGCCACCCCCCTTCCCTTGTCCTATTCGGACTAGGAAGGGGAGGGGCGCGCGGCCCCCTCCTACCTCCTTCCCTCTTCTCTCCCGAGGCCCATGTAGGCCCAATAACCCCCCGGGGGGTTCCGGTAACCTCCCGGTGCTCCGGTAAAATGCCGATTTCACCCGGAACGATTCCGATGTCCAAACATAGGCTTCCAATATATCAATCTTTATGTCTCAACCATTTCGAGACTCCTCGTCATGTCCGTGATCACATCCGGGACTCCGAACAAACTTCGGTACATCAAAACTTATAAACTCATAATAAAACTGTCATCGTAACTTTAAGCGTGCGGACCCTACGGGTTCGAGAACTATGTAGACATGACCTAGAACTATTCTCGGTCAATAACCAATAGCGGAACCTGGATGCCCATATTGGTTCCTACATATTCTACGAAGATCTTTATCGGATAAACCGCATAACAACATACGTTGTTCCGTTTGTCATCGGTATGTTACTTGCCCGAGATTCGATCGTTGGTATCCAATACCTAGTTCAATCTCGTTACCGGAAGTCTCTTTACTCGTTACGTAATACATCATCTCGTAACTAACTCATTAGCTACAATAGTCGTCAACCCGTGCATTCGCACGGGCTAGCGTGTATTTTGTATGGATTATTTTGTTTGAATCCAAAAGTTTATTTACATTATACATGGTGCTATATCATATTTTCATTTACGAATTTTGCAAATTCACACATAAAAGATGAGATGCCGTATTGTTAAAACTATATGTGAAAATTTGTCTATATGCAACATATGGTTAACTGTACAAGTTGACTATTGTATATTTTTAATGTGAGTGTATATTTACTATAAAAGATGGGAAATAAATATTTTACTTCACTCACAGAGGTACATATATATTCAGAGTCACGTTTTAGTAATCCACACGTTTAATACGACTAAAGCCTAACTATTAAAAGCCAAACATATAAAGATATATGCATTAGCATTTGAGTCAACAGTAATCTCAATAAAAAAACTCAGCGAGAACTATTTTTTGTTTACGTTATGATACAATTTAATTCAGTACATAGAATAATGCTACTGCTGTGAATAACAGACCGAAATCTCATGTGACAGAGAAATATATAATACAGAAAAGGATAAACCAATCAAGCCCACTTAAACCTGTTATCTAACGTAACTAACTGTGATGTATAATTAATAGAGACAAACCTGTATTTTGATCGTCAGTATAAATGCCACCAGATTCAAATAGATTTAAATAAAAAAGGAAATTAAATTTGACCCGAGTACATTATCAAGATGAATAGCAAGCACTAAAAATTGCATGAAACCCTCTATTTATCATCATCACTAACTGAGAAATAAACTTCCGCATCCTGCTTGCACACCATATCTACCTTCGTTGCTGCCTGCAATCAAACATGACAACATACTTAAACATGGGCTACTCCTCTCCCGCTTACATGCATTCTGATTTACGTACTTAAAAGTGAAATATCGAATCACTGCTTTGTATTAAACTGAAACCTTTTCGAAGTGTGATTTTCTTCATGGGCAAGTCCGGCAACAGGACTACTCTGTGACAACAACCTTGCCACTGCTCAATGTTGCCTTTTCCCTCAGTTGCATCCTTGCCGCTAGACATCGTCACGGCTGGTGGTGTGCCAATGATGTTCAAGTCCACCTCATTAGCCAACTTCTTCTTCCAATGTCCAGGATGATAACATCCATATATCGCTGCATCTTTTTATTTTGTTCACCATCCATGACTCCATGTGTCGTATTGATATTGTGAGAATAGTTCATATGTAATACCATGCAATGGGGGCGACATCTATCCTGTTTGTGTTAGGATCTACCTCACAGCCTGTTAAGATAGTTTTCAACCATGAGACTATTAATCGTAGAGCATCCTACTGGTTATCACTGTTATTCTCGCCTAGAATATAAGTAATTGAACTGACGATAATCGAAATACATTCATGCATCCACCCTATGCCAACTATAAACTGTGTTTTTTTTTGCGGGAAACTATAAACTATAAACTGTGTTTTAAAAGTAAATAATGTCTATTTTTATGAAAGAGAACAAAGGCTTTGGAAATAAAAACATTACAGGATCGTTAGTTGGCGGACCGTCCGCTCTCCATGCATTGTTCGTGTAGGGCATGCTTGCAATTTCTGTAGTCCTACTTTTTCACTTCGATCAGCATGGCTTTCCTGGGATGGACCTGTTATGACCTAGATTAGCAATGTCAATTTAATATCTGTGATTATGGAAATACAATGAAAATCACAAAAGGTAGCAAATAGAAAGCTGGTGGTATTGATTGAAGATGCAAACAGACCTGGATATTAATCGATGCATGCACATCAACTTCAAATGGCCGTTAATTAGTACAGCAAAAATCTAGATGTTGCAGGAAGTCATAAGCGTGGTGATCAGCTAGATCGGTGGCATAACTTCCAGAGATCTCTAACTTCCATGTGGTATTGCATGCCTTCGTGGCAGCGGTGTACTGCGGCCGTATAGGATGAACAATCAAAACATATTTTTGCCAATACGTGAGGAAAAAAGTGGCAGCCGAAAAATTGTCCACTAAGGCGATGAAGGGCTAGGATAGTACACGATGTGCTGTTGTGGACCGAAGCATGTATTGACGCACATCTACAGGTGAAGATTATTATTATATATAGAAGTATAAAAGGATTAGGAGAGATGGCATTAAACGTATGTGGGATGGACTCTCACTTTAAATGAAATAGCAATGCACTCTCACCTTTTTTTAAATGAATGGACTCTCACCTTGGATACATGCGTGCTGGCCGGATGAACTTTTCTAACGTGGGAATTATGTTGGGATTTTTTTTGAGAAAAAGTTGGGTGTTTGTTACGTGTAGACTAAGCCTGTTTTTCAACTCGTAAATGCTAGGGTGCTTTGGTAGAGCAGTATATGGATTGAACGGTGAAGTTATTATGATCTGGATTGAGAGAAAAAAAATCTTATATGGGTTGATCTCTACCGTAATAACTCAGTCCCACCAGATGAACGGTTCATAATTTCTGATTAACGTGGTAATTTCTTGGAAGTCTATAATTAGTATAAGTATAGATTGCTTGCAAGGCTTATAGTGATGTCCATTACCGAGAGGGCCCAGATATACCTCTCCGACAATCGGAGTGACAAAACCTAATCTCGAAATACGCCAACCCAACATGTACCTTCGGAGACACCTGTAGTACTCCTTTATAATCACGCAGTTACGTTGTGACGTTTGGTAGTACCCAAAGTGTTCCTCCGGTAAACGGGAGTTGCATAATCTCATAGTTACAAGAACATGTATAAATCATGAAGAAAGCAATAGCAATATACTAAACGATCAAGTGCTAGGCTAACGGAATGAGTCATGTCAATCACATCATTCTCCTAATGATGTGATCCCGTTAATCAAATGACAACACATGTCTAGTTAGGAAACATAACCATCTTTGATTAATGAGCTAGTCAAGTAGAGGCATACTAGTGACTATATGTTTGTCTATGTATTCACACATGTATCATGTTTCCTGTTAATACAATTCTAGCATGAATAATAAACATTTATCATGATATGAGGAAATAAATAATAACTTTATTATTGCCTCTAGAGCATATTTCCTTCAGGGACACGGTATTTGTTTATGTATTGAGACATGTATTTAAGTTTCCGGTCAATACGATTCTAGCATGAATATTAAAACTTTATCATGAATAAGGAAATATAAAAGAACAACTTTATTATTGCCTCTAGGGCATATTTCCTTTATATATATCTGAAAATATATGATGCGAAAATAGACCCCGGGGCCATAGATTTCACCTGTGGCTTCTCTCAATAAAATAGCATATGATGGGTAAACAAATTACTATTGGGCAATTGATATAACGTCAAATAATTATGACGATATCTAGGCAATGATCATTATATAGGCATCACGTCCAAGATTATTAGACCGACTCCTCCCTGCATCTACTAGTATTACTTCACACATCAACCGCTATCTAGCATGCATCTAGTGTATTAAGTTCATGGAGAAACGAAATAATGCAATAAGAATGATGACATGATGTGGACAAGATCTATTCATGTAGGAATAGACCCCATCTTGTTATCCTTAATGGCAACAATCAATACATTTCTTGCTGGCCCTTCTATCACTGGGAAAGAACACCGCACGACCGAACCCATCACAAAGCACCTCTTGCATGGCAAGAAAAATCGATCTAGTCGTCCTAACTAAACCAAAGGTTCGAAGAAGAAATACGAGGCTATAAGTAATTGTGCATACAAGAGAGCAGCGAAACACAAATAACTTTCATGGAGATAAATATCTGATCATAAACTCAAAGTTTATCGGATCCCAACAAACACACTGCAAAAATAGTTACATGACATAGATCTCCAAGAGACCATTGTATTGAGAACCAAAAGAGAGAGGAAGCCATATCTAGCTACTGCCTACGGACCCGTAGGTCTATAATGAACTACTCACGCTTCATCGGAGAGGCACCAATGAGGATGATGAACCCCTCCGTGATGGTGTCTAGATTGTATCTGGTGGTTCTAGAATTTGCGGCGGCTGGAATTGTGTTTCGTCGACTCCCCTAGGGTTTTTGTATTTTTGGGGTATTCATAGAGCAAAGAGGCGGTGGGAGAGGCGGCCGAGGTGGGAACAGCTCACGATGGCGCGTCTGGGCCTCCAGGTGCGCCCAGGTGGGTTATACTCCCCTCGGAGCCCCCTTTGGTACTTCTTTCGCCCAACAGGTGTCTTCTGGTCCAGAAAAATTCTCCAAAAAGTTTTGCTGCGTTTGGACTTTGTTTGGTACTGATATTTTGCAAAGTAAAAATAAGCAAAAAACAACAACCGACACTGGGCACTATGTCAATAGGTTAGTCCCAAAAAAATGATATAAAGTTGCTATAAAATGATTTTAAAACATACAAGAATGATAATATAACAGCATGAAACAATCAAAAATTAGAGATACATTGGAGACGTACGTATCAACATCCCCAAGCTTAATTCCTGCTCATCCTCGAGTAGTTAAATTATAAACACAGAATTTTTGATGTGGAATGCTGCTTATCATGTTCATCACATTGTTTTCTTTTGAAGCATGGACATATGGACTTTTATATTGTTCAAAGCAATAGTCTAGTTTGACATGAATATCTCAATACTCAAGCATATCAACAAGCAACCATGTCTTTCAAAATATCAACACTAAAGCAAGTTATGCCTAGCCCATCATGCTCAATCATTGATCCATTCAAGAAACACACTCACATATTAGCTACATCCAATGCTCAAGTACGATCATAGTGCCCCCTACTTTGTGCTTTATAAGAGAAGATGGAGAATCAAAATATAAAAAAAATAAAAAATGCTTAAAGTAAATAGAAAGGCCCTTCACATAGGGAAGTAGAGATTTGTAGAGGTGCCAGAGCTCAAAGCGAAAAAATAGAGATAAAACATTTTGAGAGGCATACTTTTCCCGTCAGCAAAAAACGATCGAGTAGTTCCCAATACTTTCCATGCTAGATATATCATAGGCGGTTCCCAAACAGAAAATGAAGTTTATTTCTTTTTCCACCATACTTTCACGTTCCACGGTTAGCCATATCCACGGGTGCCGTCTATACCAGCACTTTCCAAGGAATTTATTATTCGACAACATAAAGTAAGGTCATTTTTAATTTCAGGACTGGGCATCCCTAATACCTTTGCCGTACTCTCATGCAATGACAAGTGAATAAACACTCATCTTGTCATGGTGGGCGCACAACAGATGCCAAGGGATTCTAAAGAGAGGGACATGCTCGAGGGCACCGGTGGGCTCCAGAGGCGAGGTCGGCATGAGCGAGCAAGGAATGCAAGACATACCCAGGTTCAGGGCTCCTCGTAGAGATAACACCCCTAGTCCTGCCGAGTGTGGTTTATGTGTGGATGATACAAGCTTGCTCCTGGAGCTGTTTTGGGGAGGAAGGAAGACATGCCAGGGCATAGGCTGCTCCTCCTCCTTGTGTGTATGTGTGTTCTACTGGTGGTCTGGTTGAGTGTTTTTCCCGTACATGGAGGCCTCCTGGGGAGTTTTATAGGTCAACCCCCTAGGGTTACAATGGTAAATTCACATGGCCGTGGGGCCGGGATGTCAGTGTCTGGGAAGCTGGTGCTGGGGCCCGCCGGGTACCAGGGTACGACGGGTTCTCTAGGCGCGGGCCCTGTGCGCCAAAGAGCACTGTGCCCCATCTTGTCGTGCATCACAGAGTGGTTGAGCCATCTCGGCTATAGTGGCACGTCGCCTGGTCGCCATCGGCTCGCGTTAGCTGGACGGGGGTACACTGTAGCCATGCCTGACCTAGTCAACGGGGTAAGTGGGCTACTGTTGCCATGTCTGCCTTGGTTAGCGTGGTAGGTGGGCCACTGTTGCCATGCCCATCCCTTCATGGGGACTTGTTCCATCATACGCCTTGGACGGGACAAGAGCTGACCCATGGCCGGGTTGAGGGGCGTACTATGATTGTGCTTGCTTATCGATGAAGGATTGATATGCTAGAACCGGCCGGCATGCGCCAGCGGGCTTGGCCGGCGTTGCGGGACTTGGCCGGATTGTGCTGGGAATCCGGCCAAGGGCATGCTAGACTGAGGGGCGTTGCTGGCCCTGATGTTTTTTCCAAAGGATCCGGGTTCCGTTGCCTGACCGGGGTCCACCCCCCGACAGTAGTCCCCGAAGCTGTGAAGACTCGTCGGCTTCAAGCATGGGGGGCCTTTGAAGTTTCACCCCCTGAGAAGGCGGCTAGTGTTGATGAAGCTTGCGGCCGCCGAGTCTGGCAACACCCACTTTGTGCTGGCTTTCGGAAGCCAGATCGCGGCATCTCGGCCTTAGCAGGGAACCAAGGAGTCCACCGAATCTTGAAGGGGAAAGGACGCGCCTCCCACGGCTCAACACATGCCCCACGTGGCGAAAGGTAGCAGGAGAGGCCCTGCCAGGCCACGCGTGTGACGAGACATAACAATGGGCTGGGGCCCGCCACACCATGCCCTCGGCCTCCACATGGGGATTTAATGTGGCGGCCGCGGACGGTACCCTTCTCGATGCAGTTAATTCATTGGGGAATCATGCCCACATAATGCAGGGAAGTGGAATCATGGGCGCAGTCGATCCCACTTCCCCACTCTCTTGCCATGGTTATAAAATTGGGGGGAGAAGCCGGCGGAAATCATTCACGCACGTGCCCCCTACCTCCCTCTTCCTGCTTCGCCCTATTTTCCGAGCCCGTTGCACGCCGCAGCGCCCCACCGCCCGCGGCCGTATCACCGTTGCCACTCTGTGGTGCCTAGCAGCCACCCCAACTCCTCGCCTAACCGAGGTGCCTTTCTTCCCCCACCACACTCACCGATGGTGAGACCCAAGTGGTCGTGGGAGGGGTCGAAGGTCACCGCAGACGACCTTCAGTATCTGCGCGATACGTGGCGACTGCCACCGGCGACGGAGGTGGCCGTGCGCCTGCTGGACGACGAGCTGATGTCGCGGCCGGCGGAGACCGAGTGCGTTGTCTTCTTCTTCCACTTCAAGCGTGGGATCGGCCTCCCTTCAAGCAACTTCTTCCGCTCGTTCTTGGATTTTTTCGGGCTCCAGCAGCATCACTTGGGAGCGAATGTGGTGCTGCAGCTCTCCCGGTTCGTCACCTTGTGTGAGGCTACCTAGGCATCGAGCCCAGCATCGACCTCTGGGTACGCTTCTTCTTATTGAAGCAGAAGGTGAGGGAGTCCTGGATTAATGGGTACTCGGACAGCCGGACTATATACTTTGGCCGGACTGTTGGACTATGAACATACAAGATTGAAGACTTCGTCCCGTGTCTGGATGGGACTCTCCTTTGCGTGGAAGGCAAGCTTGCCAATTCGATATGTAGGTCTCCTTCTCTGTAACTGACTCTGTGTAACCCTAGCCCCCTTCGGTGTCTATATAAACCGGAGGTTTTAGTCCGTAGGACAACAACAATCATAATCATAGGCTAGCTTCTAGGGTTTAGCCTCAATGATATCGTGCTAGATCAACTCTTGTAATACTCATATCATCAAGATCAATCAAGCAGGAAGTAGGGTATTACCTCCATCGAGAGGGACCAAACCTGGGTAAAACATCATGTCCCCTGCCTCCTGTTACCATTAGCCTTAGACGCATAGTTCGGGACCCCCTACCCGAGATCCGCCGATTTTGACACCGACATTGGTGCTTTCATTGAGAGTTCCACTGTGTTGTCACGATAAGGCTTGATGGCTCCTTCAATCATCCTCAACAACGCAGTCCAGGGTGAGGTTTTCCTTCCCAGACAGATCTTCGTATTCGGCGGCTTCGTACTGCGGGTCAACTCCCTTGGCCATCTGGAGCAGATCGATAGCTACGCCCCTGGCCATCAAGTCAGGTTTGGAAGCTTGAACTATACTGCCGACATCCGCGGAGACTTGATCTTCGACGGATTCGAGCCTATGTCAGGTGCGCCGAACGGTCAAGACGGGCATGACTTTGATCTTCCATCGGACAGTATTCGGGAGATCGCGCCTGCGGTGGCGCCGGGAATCAATCCGGAGCAGATCGTGCCTTCCGAGGACGGGTGGATGGACCCTGCCATGGAGGCCGCGCACTCATCAGCGTTGGAGCCGAACACTGATCCCACCTCCTGTGAGAGTGGCATCATCGGACCCTCAGACTTGTCTCCGGCTACAGGATCCAAACCGCGTACGTCCGTTCATATCGAATCTGATTGGGCAACGGTCATGGAGTTCACCGCCGCGGATATTTTTCAGTACTCGCCCTGGGGTGATGTGCTAAACTCATTAAGGTCTCTTTCCTTGTCGGGAGATTCTTGGCCGAACTATGTCCGGCTCGAGTGGGAAGCGGACGACGAAGAAATTTGTCCCCCACCCACCACCCACTTTATAGCCACTGTCGATGACCTAACTGATGTGCTTGACTTCGACTCCGAATGCATCGACGGTATGGACGATGATGTAGGAGAAGAACAGGAACCACCGCCTATAGGGCGCTGGACAGCCACCTCATCATATGATATTTATATGGTGGACACCCCCAAAGAAAGCAATGGCTATGAGTCAATGGAAGATAACCCCTTGGAGAAGCAATCTACGCACTGGTATCATAGGCGCCGCTCCAAGCCCCTCCATAGCAAAAATAATGATACCGCCACAAGAGATAACAATCCGGATGGTGCCGAAGACAAAGACAATCCTGCCCAGCCAGGCTTTGAGCAGGCCGAGAAAGAGGATGGGCAAGCTAGTCCTAAAGAACAGGCAACTGATGAAGAATCAGAGGATGAGAACTACATGCCTCTCTCCAAAGACGAAGTGAGCCTTGGCGACAAAGAATTCATCGTGCGTGAGGACCCCGTCGAGCAGGAGCGCTTCAAGCGCCGGATTATAGCCACTGCAAAAAGCCTGAAGAAAAAGTAGCAACAGCTTCAAGCTGATCAAGATCTGCTAACTGATAGATGGACCGAGGTCCTGACTGCTGAGGAATACGGACTCGAGCGCCCTACCAAAAGTTTCCCAAAGCGCAGGTTGCTACCTCAACTCGAAGTGGAGGCGTTAAAGCCCACACTACCAGTGCATGATGCGGCCGACCGGTCACCCCGTGGCCGAGACAAGGCGGCGTATCAGCCCGAAGTCCAGACATCACCCCGTCGCCAATCAAACTATAATATTAATGCCCGGGGCTACACGAAGGCCCTGCGAGATGTATTGGAAAACAAAGCAGGACAGTCAAGATCGATCTACAGATCACGGGGGTGGGCCACAACACGTGACGATGACCGTCACGCCGGATACAATAAACCAAAGTTTGGCCGGGCCGAATACAACAGACCAGATTCATTTGAACTACGTCGGGATGTAGCCCGGCATAGAGGCACCGCACACCCCCTATACTTCACTGATGAAGTTATGGATCATGAATTCCCAGAAGGGTTTAAACCCGTAAACATTGAATCATATGACGGCACAACAGACCCCACGGTATAGATTGAAGATTTTCTCCCACAAATTCACATGGCCCGCAGCGATGACTTACATGCCATAAAGTACCTACCACTTAAGCTCAAAGGACCAGCTCGGCATTAGCTGAATAGCCTGCCAGCAAGCTCCATTGGCAGTTGGGAGGATCTAGAAGACACATTCCTTGATAACTTCCAGGGCACTTACGTGTGACCACCGGATGCTGATGACTTAATTCACATAACCCAACAGCCCGGAGAGTCAGCCAGGAAATTCTGGACTCGTCTCCTAACTAAGAAGAACCAATTTGTCGACTGTCCGGATGCCGAAGCCTTAGAAGCCAAAATCTATGGCAGCCCTCATGACACTCATGACCCGCTTCTGCGCGGGCGAGGACAGCTGGCTGGCTCGTAGCAACATCACACCCAAAAACCCCGGCGATTCAGACGCTAGAGACAACAACGGCAATCCACGACGCAATAGACACAAGCGTCGCAATAATGGCTACAATGCCGAAGACATGACGGTCAATGACGGATTCAGATGCTCTAAATCCGGATAGTGGAAGAAGCCATTCAAAAGAAACAATTCGGGCTCGTCCAGTCTGGACCGCATACTCGATCGCTCATGCCTAATTCATGGCACCCCTGATAAACCAGCCAACCACACCAACAGAGAATGCTGTGTGTTTAAACAGCCCGGCAAATTGAATGCCGAAAACAAGGAAAAGGAGCTACATAGCGATGACGACGAGGAGCCCCGGCCGCCGAACATAGGAGGACAGAAGAAATTCCCTCCCCAGGTGAAAACAGTGAATATGATATACGCAACCCATATTCCCAAACGAGAACGGAAGCGGGCACTAAGGGACGTCTATGCGATGGAGCCAGTCGTCCCAAAGTTCAACCCATGGTCCTCTTGTTCGATCAGTTTCGATCGCGAGGACCATCCTACCAGTATCCATCATGGCGGTTCGGCCGCATTGGTCCTTGACCCCATCATCGACGGATTCCACCTCACACGAGTCCTCATGGACGGTGGCAGCGCCTGAACCAGCTCTATTAGGATACAGTGCGCAAAATGGGCATCGACCCCTCAAGGATCAAGCCCACAAAAACCACCTTCAAGGGTGTCATACCTGGTGTGGAGGCCTGTTGCACGGGCTCAATCACACTGGTAGTGGTCTTCGGATCTCCGGACAATTTCCGAAGCGAGGAGTTAATCTTCAACATCGTCCCCTTCCGCAGTGGCTATCACGCACTGCTCGGATGAACCGCGTTTTCTAGATTCAATGCGGTACCACATTATGCATACCTCAAGCTCAAAATGCCAGGACCTCGCGGGGTTATAACAATTAATGGAAACACAGAGCGCTCGCTTCATACGGAGGAGCACACTGCGGCCCTTGCAGTGGAAGTACAAAGTAGCCTTCTTAGGCAAACATCCCATTCGGCAATAAAGAGCCCGGACACCGTCAAGTGAGTCTAGAGTACCCCGCAACAGGATCATCCAGCACGTTCAGATCTTGACTAGCAATTCAGCCTCCGTCCTAGTCCCAGACAAGCGGCGAAATTTGTGCCGCGCGTACATAATTACGCACTTAAAATACCATGGGCATAGGCGGAGGCACGACTATGACACGGTCGACAATGCGGTTCGACCGCCCCAGGACCCACGCATCTTTGCACCTCTTTTCTTTCAGGTCCTCATCTTCGGGAGGCTCCTTCGATAGATGGACTATCAGACACACCAGGAGGACAAGAAGCTTTGGCGTACATGGGAATCCTCAGGTGGTCTCTGATAACGATCGTTGTACCTGTTTTTACATACCCGCACATAGCTTGCTCCTGGTCAGGATGTGTCAAACATTCCTATTCGGCTTATTGCACTACCTGTATATGTACGTTTTGACGTATCATTTGAATAACAAGGGAAAATAGTGTACATCATCACCTTACTATTAAGTTTATTTACCCCTTTCCTCTACTGCTTATTTATTATACCTGTGCATTTTGGCATGACTAGTTTGCGAGGGGCTTCAGTGTACCCCATAACCTGGCAACAAAGTCCGAACACTTTTGACAGTACGGCACCCCGAACTTATAGCACTATATGCATCAGTACCGAATCATGTCTTGGGTCAATAGTTGGGTTTGCTCGGCTCCCATGTTTTGGTACCTTACGTTCTGCTGCATCGCCTAAGGTAGCGCAGGGAGAACTATTGCGATTGTGTCCCGGTTCTTCCGGACGAGCACCTCAGCAGAGAAAGCCAAAAACTGACTGTCATAATGAGGCGAGAGCTGGTCGCTGTTCGAGAGGTATCAAATCCTTAAAGATTTTTTCCGTGTCAGGCGAGGAATCGGCCTCGTCCGATTTAGGCATGTATAGCGCCCCAAGTTCGGCCTTCCGAATACTATGGGCTTCGCCAAAATTTAAAATTGTAGACTTCTATGGCTAAGTGAGAGTGATAAAGCTGTATAGTCTGATTGCCTTGTTTGCTGCACTAAACACCTCCTTAAAAGGACCAAAAATTTGGATAAAGAGTGTTCATACTTATCCCGAACACCCCAATACTAGTTACATGGGGGCAGAAGCCGACGACTGGCAACTCTCAAGAATTTATAAATGGCCGCACATAAGGTAATATTTTAAATTAACAAGCACCATATAGCGCACATGAACTCGTTTTCATATTATAGGATGACATTAGTACATACATTCAAATATTACATCCTTGGTACATTCATCCACCACAAGGCGAGCACCGTTAATGACATTGTCATAATATTGTTCGGGGTGGCGATGCTCCTTGCCCTTCGGCGGCCCCTCTATCACCAGCTTCTCAGCGTCCATCTTCCCCCAATGCACTTTCGCACGGGCCAAAGCCCTGCGTGCACCCTCAATGCAGACGGACTGCTTAATGACTTCAAGCCACGGACAGGCATTCACCATCCGCTTGACAAGGCCGAAGTAGCTGCTGGGCAAGGGCTCGCCAGGCCACAGCCGGACTATGAAGTCCTTCATGGCCAGTTCGGCCGCCTTGTGAAGTTCGACCAGTTGCTTCAGCTGGTCGCTCAAGGGCATCGGATGTTCGGCCCCAATATACTGGGACTAGAACAGCTTCTCCGTCGAGCTCACTTCCTCTGCACGGTACAACTCCGCGGCATCTGATATGTTGCGCGGCAGATCTGCGTAGGCTCTTGGAGAGCTCCAAATTCGGGTAAGTAAAAGGAAATTCTCCTTCACATGCTTGCTTTGCATAATGAAAGCCTTACCCGCCGCTATCTTCTTGGCCGCCTCAACCTCCTGGAGGGCCTTCTAGGCCTCGACCTTGGCGTCTTGCGCACTCTGGAAGGCCTTCGCAAGCTCGGACTCTTGTGTCTTGGAGTCACGCTCCAAGGACTCGAATTTTTTGGCGAAGTCCTGGAGCTCTTGCTGCACCTCAGTTACCCGAGCCTCCTGTTTCTTGCGCTCGGTGTGCTCCTTGGCCGCCTTGTCTTCGGCCTCGGACAACGCTTTCTTAAGGGCCGCCACTTCGGTCGTGCCCCCTATTAAAATTCATAATGCTTCTATTAGCACCAACAATTTTTCTTTTATATGACACACGGACGGGGTATCGCTTACCTTTGTTCTCTTTGAGCTGCCTCTTCACGAGGCCGAGCTCTTCCTCGGCTTGCCCCAGGTCCCGCTTCAGTCCGGAGACCTCCCCAGTGCGGGCGGCAGCGGCCAGCAGCGACGCCTGCTTATCCGCATAGACATAATATAATTAGACTCCTGGGGATAGTATTTGATCCTCTGTTCGACCTTTCTTTCTGAACACCAAACAGAGCATTAGGGGCTACTGTCTATATTGTGATATTTTCTCATAATTTAATCACTTACCTCAAAGCCTGTCAGGAGGCCGGCGCATGCTTTGGTCAATCCGCTTTTGGAAGATTGAACCTTCGCAATCACCGTACTCATAAGAGTACGGTGTTCTTCATCATGGGAAGCGCTCTGAAGCGCTTCCACCAAGTTGTCTGATGCCTCTGGATGGACAGAAGTCATCGGCACAGGCGGCTCGCCCCCCTTGGCGAGGGGCTGCCTGCCTGAATCCGAAACCACTGGAGGTTCCGGCGCAGAATCCGGCTGGGGGCCAAGCTTAGTGCGCCCCCCTCATAAGAATCCATGGGGATCTTCCCCCCCATGAGACCAGCATCGGGGGTTTCGCCTTGAGGCGTCTCCAGAACTATCTCTCCCTGGCCCGGTATCCTCTGGGATAGCACCTCGGTATCATCCGCGGGGCGGGGAGTGGAGGCCGTCGGGAGCGAATAGATGTTCATCTCCCACGAGCTCAAGAACCCATCCGAGGAGGATAAGTCGATGTGGGCTTTGGACGGACTGCTCAAACATATTTTGACATAATAATTAGCCATAAAAACTAAAACATGCAAGAAGTATTTCGGTATCCGGATACTCACGACTTCCCCAGCGGCTTGGCCCTGGGTAGCCACTCCTCGTTGCTATAGGCGGCTGTTGTGGAGTGGTCCGGAGGGAGGGTCCTTCCCTTCTTGGACCCTTCATCCTCCCCGGAAGTGGCGGCCTTTCTTTTCTTCTCCTCCTCGGTTCGGGGGAGAGGGTTTTCCTCGTCCTCCTCCTTGTTGTCGTTGGAGGAGTGCGCCTCGGTGTCTTCGGACGATGAGTCCGAGACCACCTTGCGCCGGAGACTTTTTCTGGTCCCCGTGGCCTTCTTCTTGGCCTTCTTCTCCGACACCTCATAGGGTGCCGGAACCAGCATCTCCATCAGGAGAGCGGTTGCTGGATCTTCAGGCAACATAGCTGGACAGTCGATCCGTTCCGCTTTCGCCACATAATCCTGTTAAATCAGTATGATGGGTTAGATTCCTCCCACAAACATACCGAGGAAGGGCGCATCTCGTGAAATGAAGAGAGCTTACCGGGTTGGCGGGGCGCCTTGCGCTGAGCCCGCGGTCCTCGATGGTGGGAGGAGGTACTTTGGCGGCCATGAACAACACCTTCTAGACTTCTTTATGCATCGTGTCGAAGAGCTCTCACAGAGTCTGGTGTTTGGCCGAATCAAACTCCCACATGCAGAATGCCCGTCTTTGGCACGGGAGAATCCGGCGAAAGAGCATGACCTGGACTAAATTGATAAGCTTTATTTTCTTGCTTATTATATTTTTGATGCAGTTCTAGAGTCCGGTCAGCTCTGCAGGCGCACCCCAAGCTAAGGCCTTCTTCTTCCAGGAGGTGAGCCGCATGGGGATGCTAGTTTGGAATTCGGGGGCCGCCGCCCAGTTGGCGTCACGTGGCTCGGTGATATAGAACCACCCCGATTGCCACCCGTTTACGGTCTCCACGTAGGAGCCTTCAAGCCAGGTGATGTTCGGCATCTTGCCCACCATGGCACCTCCGCACTCCGCTTGCTGGCCAACCACTACCTTCGGCTTCACATTGAAAATCTTCAGCCATAGGCTGAAGTGTGGCTTGATGCGGAGGAAAGCCTCGCACACGACGATAAACGCCGAGATGTTGAGGATGAAATTAGGGGCCAGATCATGAAAGTCTAGCCCATGGTAAAACATGAGCCCTCGAACAAATGGGTGGAGGGGGAATCCCAGTCCGCGGACCAAGTGGGGGAGGAACACGACCCTCTCATGTGGTTCCGGAGTCAGAATGATCTACCCCACGTCCGGGATCCAGTGCGCGATGTCCACGGCCAAGTATCCAGCCTCCCGGAGCTTCGTAATGTCCTCCTCCATGACGAAGGAGGCCATCCACTTGCCTCCCGCTCCGGACATGTTTGGAATCATTGTACAGAGAAGGTGAGAACTGGGGCGCTGGAGATCGAGCGTGCGAGAATGGATGAGGACAGGAAGAAGAAGACGTGGGTGAAAGAGGAGAATCTCTATCTCCTTATAAAGGCGGTGGAAACTATGCGCCTCCCCACTTGCCCGTTAAAATTGCTTGTTCCCCAAGGGCCACGATTGATGGCATGGTTGGGTTACCCATGCCTGTATTGATGAGAATCCGGCGATAATGGGACACGATCTCTACTTCAACAAGACATGTCAAGGAAACCGCCTCACATTATGTGCAGTTGCTGGTTGTGAAAACGGTTTGAATAAAGCCCGGGCCGTGGTGTGACGTCACGCTATGAAAAGTTGTCAGCAGATTAGATTTGTGGAATATTGTGCTCTCTACAGTGGTATGTGGAATTTGTTTTATATAGCCGGACACGATTCTTGTGTTCAAAATCTTCTACGGAGTATTCGGAGAAGGAAACCACCTTGCAATGCCGAAGACAATCTGCGCGCCAGACTCATCGTCATTGAAGCCTGGTTCATGGGCTACTGAGGGAGTCCTGGATTAAGGGGTCCTCGGACAGCCGGACTATATACTTTGGCCGGACTGTTGGACTATGAAGATACAAGATTGAAGACTTCGTCCCGTGTCCGAATGGGACTCTCCTTTGCGTGGAAGGCAAGCTTGGCAATTCGATATGTAGATCTCCTTCTGTGTAACTGACTCTGTGTAACCCTAGCCCCCTCCGATGTCTATATAAACTGGAGGGTTTAGTCTGTAGGACAACAACAATCATAATCAAAAGCTAGCTTCTAGAGTTTAGCCTCTACGATCTCGTGGTAGATCAACTCTTGTAGTACTCATATCATCAAGAGCAATCAAGCAGGAAGTAGGGTATTACCTCCGTCGAGAGGGCCCGAACCTGGGTTAAACATTGTGTCCCCTGCCTCATGTTACCATTAGCCTTAGACGCACAGTTCGGGACCCCCTACCCGAGATCCGCTGGTTTTGACACCGACAGCAGGGGCTAGCAACCGGCGTGATGTCTGCCTGCGAGGCCGTCGTCATCTCGACTCGGCCGCACAGGGTGTGCCCCAAGATGCCGCTGGCGGATTCTGCCAAGAAGTGGCGGAATTCTATCTTCTACATCCACAACCTCGGCGCGGACCGCATCAACTTGCCACCTTTCATCGATGAATTACTGCCCCAAGAACCCATTGCAGGAGGTGCTGAAGCTGAGGGTCGTGGAGATAATAACGTGCGAGGGTCTCACCGGAACGGACCTGATAGCCGCCTTCATTTCGCGTCGGGTGCTGCCGTTGCAACCCCAGACACACATCATCGGCCAGATGACTGGCCTCCAAGACCCCAACTGGATGTCATCCCGGCGGCTGCCACAGGAGCAGATCCCTGGCTGAGTCAACGAGATCTCGAAGGTCGGGATGACGAAGGAGTGGCACTTGGGGAAGGCGCCCTACAACCAAGGGAACCCGGCGCCGGTGGTGAGTCCTTGGTCTCCGTATTTTGCTATGTGCCATCTCTTTCTTCGTCCCGATGCAAAAAGGGAGGTGTTGCTGAACGCCATCCGGTATATGTATGAAGGAACTATGATGCAGCTACTGGCCGTCGAGCAGGCCCGCTCGGAGGGGGCAGAGTCCTTCGCCAGGAACTCGGAGACGGCCGATGCCGAAACTAGTGAGGTGCGCCACGCGGGTGAGTCTCCGTGTCCTGACCCCTTGTGAGATGGGTCAGATGATGTCGTGGAGGTCCAAACGCACGCTAGTGGTGCAGTGCTACCGAGGGGAGGAGACGGCAATGTCTACCCCCCCAAGACGACCAAAGAAGGCGACCAACGTCGGGTCCTCTTGGGCGCCGACGATAGTGAACGGGCCGCACAAGAAAGACCCGTTGCCGTTGAAGCAGGCCACGAAGCATGCGGTGGACCCGGCTGCATTGTGGCAAGCCGACCGCCAAGAAGGCAGTCCATGCTATCTCGGCGGCGCTAGCCAGGCAGGCCATCCTGACAGCATTCAGGTAAGTTTCCTTGATGACTTTGGCATGCTGCCCAGTCGTTCTTTTCTTATGATTTTCTTGGTGTGAGCCAGGATGCCGCTAGACTTGGCGCTGGCAGTGATGAATGCCACGTCCAGGGGCGGCTTCTCGTTCCGGAGGACCTGAAGCAGCACCATCAATCTGCCCGAGGGATCGGCCAAGGAGGACCTTGGCCTGGACCCGGAGGACATAGAGCACTGTGCCCGGCGGGTCCGGAACAAGGCCGAGGAAGAGCTGGAGGCGGCCTCGGCCCAAGCCTGGGCAGGGCCGCGGAGGCGAGGGAGCGGGACGCCATGGAGCAGGCTTGGCTGGAGATGCCGGAGGGCATGGAGCCGGCGGAAACGGTCATCGAGCCACCGGCGACGGAGGGGCGCGACCAGGACGACTGGGTGGAGATGGCGGTGGACGACCGGGAGGTCGTGGAGATTGACGATGACATCCCACCCTGGAACAATGTTGTTGAGCGGGTAGAGGTTGAAGGAGGCGGAGGAGGGTCCGCCAAGGAAAGGGCACCACAGGCGAAGACGGAAGGAGCGCCATAGGCGATGCCGGACGAGACCTCGTAGGTGATGCCGGCCGGAGCATCGGAGGGGACAACGGCTGGTGCGCCGGAGCCGAGGCTGGGCGCAGAGGAGACGGCGGGCGGCGAGCACGCCTTGCTGATTAGGCAGCCGCAAGCGGCGCCGGGAGGCTGTCCTGCCGCTAGGTCGCAGCAGGTTTGGGCCAGGTCTAGCCGAGCCATCTTTGGGCTGCTAACACAAGAGGAGGCGGCGGCGGGCGCCGTGCGCCGGCATCTCCGCACACGTGCAGGCCAGGTTCAGGCCTTCGCCCAGACCAAGCTAGAGTGGGCGCGGGAGCTGGAGCGCTCTGTGATCGTAAGTCTTCTTCCTTTGTTTTTCCTTCTGCAGTCGGCTAGTGGGGGCACGCTAGCGCACCCACTGGGTGTAGCCCCCCGAGGTTCGGGCCGACTACATATGAGTTGGGTTGAATCTTAAAAAGTGTCTTATGCCGATCCTTTCTTTTCTGCAGCACCTGGATGCCCTCCGAGTCGGGATCTACAACCGGCTTCTAAAGAAGCACCAACACGTCATGGCGCAGCTTGCCGCCAAGGAGGAGGCGCTCTGCCTTCTTAAAGGTATTTTTTGCGTGCTCTTAGTGGGGGCGCACTAGCGCACCCACTGGGTGTAGGCCCCAAGATACGGGCCAACTACATAGTAGTTGGGTCGAATCTTAAAGTGTTTTTGTCTTTTCTTCCGTCGTCTTGACTTTGAATCATTGCCGCGCAGCCACCGCGGCCGAGGTGCCGGACCTGCGAACCCGGCTGGCAGAAGCCGGCCAGCAGTGCGATCAAGTGGTCGCCGATGCCGGCTAGCTCTGGGCCAAGGTGGAGCAGCTGAGGGCAGAAGCCGCCAAGGTGGCGGAGGCCCAGCAGGCGCTTGCCGAAGCTGGCCAGCAACATGACCATCTTGTTGGCGATAATAGCCAGCTCCAGGCCGAGGTGGAGCACCTGAAGGCGGAGGCCGCCAAGAGGCGGAGGCCCACCAGGCGGAGCTCCTTTGTCTCAAGAAGGAGCACGAGAAGACGGCCGCTGCCAAGTACGGTGAGCTGAAGGTGGCCGTCGATAAGCACGCCGAGCTGGAGAAGGCGCTTGAGGCACACGACCATGCCGGAGCCTTGGAGCGGCACGGTATGTTGTGCCAAGCGCAACACCTAGATGAGGCCTTCGCCAGAAAGTGTTTCTTCGTTGGTTTTTCCAGGTTGTAAACTAGCTTTGTTTGTTTTGTGGCTGACTATCTTGCTTCTCTGCTCGACAGAGTACTTCTCGAAACCGCAGGGGAGGGGAGGCTGTGCGCGACCACTGGTTGACCCAGGCGGACGCGGGCGCCAAAGACGATCCGTATGCCGCCTAGACTTTTCCGGAGATCATGCACGCCGCTGAGGCCTGACTGAGGGCCCTGGACGAGTAGAAGACATGGTTGTCTAATGCCAGGTTGAGGATGCCAGCGGCCCTTTGGCCCGGCGCCGTTGCACCCATCAGCTTCTCGCGGCTGGCGCGCTGGCTCCAGGCCGGGCCGGCGCGGCTTCATGCTTGGCGTGTTCTCTGCTACCCGAGTCGTCGCCGAATTGGCACTGTGGTTCATCATGTCCTTGTATTCTGGTCTGAAGCTGGACCAGCTAGCGGCCCAGTGAGCTGGCGCAGAGCCCCAGCTGGTAGCGGAGGCGGAACGGATCGCCGCACGGGCTAGCTACCTCGCCTCGTTCGCGTCGCACACCAGTTCTAGGTGGAGCGGACAGAAGATGGCGGGGTGGTGCCGCCCGATGACTTTGGCTTGGCGCTTGATTATCCAACGGGTAGCTCCAAGGAGTCAGGCCCCTATGCAGACGAGGAGGCTAGGTTGGATGATACCGGCACCTCTAAGAACCCGGAGGCCACCATGGAGGAGCCGGCAGCTGCGCAACCCGGCACGGGGTTGGCCTGAAGCCGTCCTGCTTTACTTTTTCCGCATTTTCTTAAGTGACAGGACAACCCACCCACTAGGGTGTGTGGTTGTCGGTGTTTTGGGAACGGGGGTCCCCAGAATTGCCTGCCTGCGGCCTGCGGCGTGGCTCGAGTGATGGCCCAGTATGTCCCATCTTCATCAACACAAGACTCAAGACCCTCGCGAGGGGCCAAGCCTCGCGGGGCGGACGACACGAGGCTTCTTCAGGAGCGGCCTCGCCAGGCAGGCTCGCGAGGAGGCGGAGAGATCAAGGCAGGGGTACCTCACGAGGTGCTCGTGACGCAAGCCGTGACGATCGAGACCAGGCGGGTGCGAGGCGGGCGCCGGCCTGCGCAGTGTCCTTATTTCCTCTTTGGTGCAAAGGGGGCAAGCACAGGCGTGGAGTACCGAGGCATTAGGCAAAGGTTGCCATTTCAGAGCAATGAGACCAAGGCCAGCAGGGCGGCAGGATGGAGGTCACCGTTTAGCCCAAGACGGCGTCATCGCTAGTGCCTTTGGCAGCCGAAGACCAACTTTTGTCAGGATAACTTGTACTAGATGTTCCCCTTCAAAATGGCTGTTGTTGGCGCCCTTCCCGCTCAATATTTGGGAAGAGGACCAGGGCCTCTATATATAGGGCAAGCCACCACAGTAGAAGGCATCTCATCGAGTTCTCATTACATCGATAGGCGATCAAACTCAGCCAAGCAGTTCATCGCACCAGCTGAAGAACACCTCTCGCAAGGTTGTTCGTCCTTTGTACTGTTCATCATCAGCCCCTGAGGCAATCCACCACACCACACACTGGAGTAGGGTATTACACCACAACGGTGGCCCACCAGTATAAATCTTGTGTCCCTCGTGTTGTTCATCGTTTAGCTTAGATTTTCGCGAGGCGATCAGATGTGGAGTGGTAGGGGGAAGATCTTCGCGCGCACCCCAGAGTTTGAACCTTAAGGGTCTGCTGGAACCCAACATCCGACATTTGGCGCGCCAGGTAGAGGTGCGCCAAAGCTTTCCCTTCCATCAGCACGCTCTCCATCAGCACCGCACTTCTCCCTGATGGCGAACATCACGCCTTCGGCTCCGGCGGCCGGCGCGAGCATTGGGGCCAGGGGGCTCCGGGCCCTGGCCCCCGCCTTACGGCAGGTGCAGTGGCCGAACAAGTTCAAGCCAGACATGCCGCCACGCTACGACGTCACGACGGATCCGCTAGCCTTCCTGCTGGCGTATGAGGAGGCCGTCCTCGAGGCGGGGGCGACGACAGGGTCATGGCTAACTGGCTTCCCATGGCCCTCACTAGCGTCCCGCGCATGTGGTTGCTCCACCTGCCAGCGGCTTCTGTGGCTTCCTGGGAGGAGTTGCGCAGCCGCTTCCTCGCCCAGTATGCTGCGCCGACGCCCCCGGTCATTGCAGCTCTCCTGGGCGGCTCGCTGGCGCCACCTTCGAGCCACCATGTCAAGCTGTTCATCCGCCGGATTGGTGCTATCCTGAAGCGCCGTGAAGCCCCCTCGGGCTGGGCGGCACCCAAGGCCGATTTGACCTTCAGCTCGGATGATCACCCCTCCAACACCGCCTGCTCGGGCGCGCTCCCAATGCTATGCACCCCCACCATCTGCTAGGTGGCCGTCACCAGGACCCTCACCGACGGCGGTGCCAGCCTCAACATGCTCTCGGTGGAGGCCTTCAGCCTCGTCCACGTGCCGCTGGAGTGACTCCAGCCCAGCAGGCCCTTCTCGGGCGTCGAAGGCAGTTCCACCAGCTCCCTGGGGCAGATCCGCCTCCAGGTGACCTTCGGCACCCACGACAACTTTCGCACGGAGCTGGTCGACTTCGGCATTGCCCCTATCGGCCTCCCGTATAACGCCATCCTCGGCTACCCTGCCTTGGCCCAGTTCATGACGGCGACTCACCCGGCCTACAACCTCATGAAGATGCCCAGGAGCAGCGGCATCCTTACCATGCCTGGAGACGCGAGGGATGCCGTGCAGGCACTCAAGCTCGCTTTCAAGGCGGCCACAGTGGCGCGACCCACCAGAGCTGACGCCCTCGAGCCTAAGCGGGTTGCACCAGCGAAGAAGAAGCAGCTATTCACCCAAGACAAGGCGGAGACCAAGCAAGTACCGGTCGACGAAGATGGATCTTCTGGCGCTACCTTCACCATAGGCGCCAATCTCGACCCTTAGCAGGAGGAGGCCATGGTGAAATTTCTGCGCGCGAACAAGGAGGTGTTTGCATGGGAACCTGATCAGCTAGCAGGAGTCCCAAGAGAGGTGATTGAGCACCATCCGAACGTGTGCCCCAACGTGCGCCCCATGAAGCATAAGGCAAAGCGATAGTCCACCGAGAAGTAGGCCTTCATCGTCCAAGAAACCCGCAAGTTGGAGGCTGCCGGTGTCATTCGCGAGGTTCGCTATCCTGAATGGCTGGCCAACCCTGTTGTTGTGCCAGAAAGGGGGGGGGGAAAGAGCACATGTGCATCGACTTCACCAACCTCAACAAAGCCTGCCCTCAGGATCCATTCCAGCTCCCTCACATCGACCAAATCGTCGATTCCACCGCCAAGTGCGACATGCTGTTCTTCCTGGATGCCTTCTCAGGCTATCACCAAATTAAGATGGTGGTAGAAGATGTGGAGAAAATGGCCTTCCTGACCACGTGTGGAGTATACTGCTATACTTGCATGCCGTTCGGGTTGCGCAACGCGGGCGCGACCTTTCAGCGACTGATGCACATCCCTTGGGCCGGCAGCTCGAGAGAAATGCCGAGGCCTACGTCGACAACATTGTAGTGAAGTCTTGGGAGGCGAAGACCCTGATACAGGACCGGGAAGAAACCTTCGCGAGTCTTCGTGAAGTGGACCTGCGACTCAACCCAGAGAAGTGCGTATTCGGAGTCCCTTCAGGCAAGCTTTTGGGCTTCCTCATGTCGCACAGAGGTATCGAGGCTAACCCACAGAAGGTCAACACAGTCGAAGACAAGAGTCTGCCGAAGACCCTTAGAGAAATGCAGAAGCTCACCGGGCGGGTAACTGCGTTGGGACGCTTCATCTCCAAGCTGGGAACGAGCACTGCCCTTCTTCAAGCTGATGAAGAAGAAGGACCCATGCGAATGGACTGAAGAGGCTGACAAAGCATTCCAAGATCTCAAGAAGTACCTTACCAGCCCTCCGGTGATGTTAGCTCTACGCCCTCAGGAGCCCTTGGTGCTCTACCTTGCAGCCACGCCCTACTCCGCCAGCGCAGCCCTGGTGGCGGTTCGGGAGGAGCGCCGGACCAAGATCGTGTCAGTCGTAGCCCTGACTGAAGCGGAACAAGGCCAGGAAAGCCTCGTGAAGACCACGACCACAACAGATGGGGATCAGCCTCAGCAGGGGGACGCACCCAGGGCGGAGGAGGCCCCGCCAGGCGACCAGGCGCCGGGGGCTCCATCATCTCGGGAGGTGCCTCGACCTCCGGAAGACACAAGCCACACCAGCACTCTCAGCCTGGTCGAGCACCCAGTGTACTTTGTTAGTAGGGTGCTGCATGACGCAAGGGCGCGATACCCCATGCCTCAGAAACTCCTCCTTGCATTTCTAGTGGCCCCACTCAAGCTGCAGCACTACTTTCAAGGTCACCCCATCAAGGTCATCTCGGCATATCCCTTGGAAAGGGTACTCAGGAGCCCCAACTCAGTTGGAAGGCCCGCTGAATGGAACATTGAGTTGCAAGCATTTCAGCTGGAATTCAGCACGACCAGGGTCATCAAGGGAGCCGCACTTGCGGATTTCGTGGTGGAATGGACGGAGGCACCAGGGCTCGAAGCGGGCGAGGAGCGTTCGCTTTCCCCAGGAAGTGAAGCACCGGACGACTGGGTCATGTACTTCGACGGGTCATTCTCGCGACATGGCGCAGGGGTAGGCGCAGTGCTCATATCTCCCACTATGGACAAGCTCTATTATGCCGTGCAGCTCTGCTTCCAGCATGGAGAGAAGGTCTCCAATAAATTAGCAGAATACGAGGGCCTGATAGAAGGCTTGAAAGCTGCAGCCGCCTTGGGGGTAAAGCGCCTCATCATCAAGGGTGATTCACAACTCCTCGTCAACTTCTCCAACAAGGTATACAAGCCGAAGGACGAACACATGGAAGCATATCCTGCAGAGGTCCGCGGGATGGAGAAGCAGTTTTGGGGGTTAGAGTTGTAGCACGTGCCCCACGGCACCAATCAAGAAGCTGATGACATCGCCAGGAGGGCGTCCAGGCGGCTGCCTCTGGAGCCCGACGTCTTTTAGGAACGACTCTTCAGACCCTCAGCTGCACGAACGCAACCAAGCACAATGCAGCCTCGGGAGGAGATCCCCCAACCGCTTGCCTTGGGAGCCCCGGCCCGCGGCCCGACCTCGGGAGCTCGCCTGCTCCTGGCACTAGAGCCTCAGGAGGGATGTTGGACTGTAGAATTCAAAGATTACCTGACGCAAGGGACTCTGCCAGAGAAGGAGGAGGACGCAGAACGCGTGGCGCGGCATGCCACGGCCTACTGCATCCAAGACGGAGAACTCTACCGAACGCGGCCGAATGATGTTTCCCTGCGTTGCATCTCTAGAGAGCAAGGGAAAGAGTTACTGGCAGACATTCACGGTGGGGGACTGCGGGCACCACTCGTCCTCACGGACCCTCATCAGAAGGCGTTTCGGAGCGGGTTCTATTGGCCAACAGCACTCAACGACGTGATCGAACTGTTAAAAGCTTGTGAAACCTGTCAGTTCCATGCTAAGCAGATCCATCAGCCGGCTCAGGGCCTTCAAACCATCCCCCTTTCATGGACATTCATAGTTTGGGGACTGGACATCCCTGGCCCATTTCCCCGGGCGCCAGGGGGCTACTGCTACCTCTACGTCGCCATCGACAAGTTCACAAAGTGGGCAGAGGTGGAAGCCGTCCGCACCATCCCGGCTGGCTTAACGGTCAAATCCATCAAGGAACTCGTGAGCCGGTTTGGGTTGCCTAATCGCATCATCACCGACAATGGTTCACAGTTCACCAGCAATCTCTTCAAAACATATTGTGCTAACCTTGGAATGCAGATATGCTACGCTTCGGTGGCACACCCTCAGAGCAACGGCCCGGCTGAACGCGCCAACGCGGAGGTCCTGAAAGGCCTCAAAACCCGGACCTTCAAGAAGAAGCTGGAGGCCTGCGGTAGGGGCTGGCACGACGAGCCTCAGTCCGTGCTATGGTCCATCCGCACAACCGCTACAAAGTCGACCGGCAAAACCCCGTTCTTCCTCACCTACGGGGCTGAGGCGATCCTTCCTCACGAGGCCAGGCATCGCTCCGTGTGGGTCCTGGCTTTCGACGAGGCACAACAGGATGCCATGCGGGGGGCGGACCTCGTGCTGGGAGAGGAACGCCGTCGGGAGGCTGCGCTTCAGGCAGCGAGGTACCAACAGGCGTTCGGTGGTACCGCTGCCATATCATCCGCCCCAGGGCCCTTGAGGTAGGTGACCTCGTGCTCAGGCGGGTGCTCTCGAGGGAAGGGCTGCAGTAGCTCTTGCCCATGTGGGAGGGCCCGTTCAAGGTTGTTCATGTCTCCAGGCCTGGCGCCGCGCGCTTGGAGACTCAGGAGGGGGTGCCCATCCCGAACGCGTGGAACATCCAGCACCTCCGGAAGTTCTACCCATGAAGGAAGGCCCGGTGCCTGTGAAGAAGGCCAACGCCTGTGAAGCTAGTTGTACCGAGAAAGGCCCGGAGCCTGTGAAGAAGGCCAACGCCTGTGAAGCTAGTTGTACCGAGAAAGGCCCGGTGCCTGTGAAGAAGGACAACGCATGTGAAGCCCATCGCTCCGAGAAAGGCCCGGAGCCTCTGAAGAAGGCCAATGCCTGTGAAGCTCGCCGCCCGTGAAACTCTCACGTAATAATGAGTTGGGGATGTACATGCCCCGGAGTCTCCGGAGAGCCGCCCTCGGGCCTCGGGGGCTCCCGCCCACGCCCAGTGGCAGCACTTAGCTCCGCGCTGGTGAGAAGACGTCGAAGACTAGATTAGGTGCCGGACGCAGCTTTTTCATTTGCTTTCTGCAGTTGGCTTGTTCATCCTTATTTGAAATTTTATTGGAGTTGCTTTTAGCATTGTTGCCATCCCCGACCCGTGATTCTTTGTCTTTGTCGCCCACCAGACTCGTTTTCTCTTTTGCAAGTCTCGTGAGGGGGTTGCGTGGGTGCCCTCGCGAGCGTTTTCTGATCCAGTCTCGTGAGGCTTTCCTATCCAAGTCCACCGCGGGAGCACTCTTCCCGGTCCGTGCCCCACGGGCATCGCTACGCGAACACAGGACCTGAGTTGGTTTCCCTCACGACCAAGACTGAAAGTTACCTCTCCTGACTAATCCTTGCAGGCCACAAGGCGCACAACGAGGCCGCAGCCTCGAGAAGCGAAGAC